>NC_072440.2:27806212-28109242 GCF_028878055.3 Symphalangus syndactylus
CAATGGGATTTCATTGTCCCTCTCCCTGCCCCAGTGCAGCCAGGGGCTGGTACGTGACTAGGATGCTTAAGCAGGGGTCCACTCTTAAGTAGATAATAGCAGGAGAGAAGTTAGGGTGATATTTAGACACCAAAAAGTCTATTTATGTTGTCTGCACCCAAAATGGCTGAAGCACTCTATGACTGAGGCTCCTTTCTTTCATACACCTTTCCTATGCAAACTCATTCTACCCAGGGTGGCCAATTCAGTATCCCTGCATACCACATATACACTTCCACCTCTGTGCCATCTTCCTGGAAAACACAGAGCAGAAGTGCCCTGACGGGGGTGAGCAGAGGGCAGGAATGCCAAACCTGGTCCAAGGACTGGAAAGGAGCTGTAAGGGAAGCCCAGAGGAGACTGGATGTTGTGCTTAGTCTCGATGGGTGAACACAAGTTAGCTAGGCTAAAGGGAAGGACAGATAGGGGCTATAGAGAGGAGGCACATTTCAGCACCTTCTAGCACATGCATGGAGCACAGAGAACATGTGAAACTCTGTGTAGGAGTTGATACTCCCTCCATGTAGCTATGTGGAAGACACAAGGAGGCAGAAGCTGAGACTAGAGACATAAGCAAGGGTCTGCTCACTAGGCACCTTGCATGCTGAGCTGAGGACAGGAATCTCCATCCTGAAGTTAAGAGAGCCTTAGAAGTATAAGCATATATCCTCAAACTCCTACCAGAGATCAAACTTCTGCTTTTCCTAATTAGTTTCTTGAAATTACTAATATTCACTCAATATACTTGATATACAGACGCCTCCATAAAATACAATGTAATATTCAGCCAAGACACTTGCTTTAAACTCATTCCAAAATAATTTAATTTTGTAAATGTAACCTGAAAATCAACACCTCACATCCCTGAGCAAAGCAAGAAGTAGAAGTAGCTTCAGTGTGTCCAAGTGTCAGGTGTGGGAAGAACCAAGGCAAGAAACAGTCATGCACACTTGGAGCAGGGCCCCTCACTCTGCCTCTAACTGGATGTGTGGCTTTGGGCAAGTTGTTTAACCTCCTTAAGCCTCAGTTTCCTTATCTGTAAAATACAGCTGTTGACCAACAGCTACAAGACCATTAGGCTGATGATGCCAAATGTATGTAAAGTACCTGATACACATTAACTACACACTGGTGGCATCTCTTTCTTTCCAAGAAGTAGTTCCCTTAACAATGGAAGATGTGACCCTTGCACCCTGAGGCATCACTGAAAAACCAATGGTCCAGGAATGAGAAGATTTGGGTTCCTCCATCTGCCCGTTTTCTAACTGTGTGATACTGAGAGGTCACTCAACCACTTGAAAGCTCAATTTCCCCATTTGTAAAGGCTGTCCATCTGTAGATTGGGGATAATAATCATTGGCCACTCCTGGACATATAAGGATTAAGTGAGATCCGTGGAAGCTTTAAAGGATTCCAGATGTGTAACATATTATTATTGCCAAATATCTGTGTACTTATAAATGACCTTTTTGGAGCAATATTTCTGACACCACCTTTGAATTTCCAGTTCAACCACTTTCCTCATGTCACTCATAAACCTACAAAGACTCTTTATTTCTTATTATGCCTCTCAGCTGTTTGGCTTCCAGCCCTCCTGAATGTGGCCCCACCCTACCTAGCCCCTAATGCTGTTTCCTTCTGCTTCCCCAAATGTGCATACTGTGCCCTCTCATGTCCCACACTCATTCCCACTCCTGCTCCTTTGCTCATGCTGGTGCTCCTGCCCAAAATCCCACAGACCCTCTATCTCTATGAATAGGTAAATCCTAATACCTGCCTCACTTCACTTCCTCCATGAAGCCCTCTCTGATGAGTCTACAGCAGTAAGAATTCTCTGCTAGTTCTAAACTCCTGACCAGACTTTTAGTTGCCATTATATGACTTGACTAACTTCTCTAATTATTTACTTTCCACTAGTGTGACGTTCTCAACTAGATAATAAGCTTCTTGAGGGAAAAGATCATATTGTCTTTTATATCCCTCGTTCCCTAGCACTTAAAAATAGTTAATACAACATAGAGAAGGAGAACGTGGATTGGCAGTTCTCAAACCTCTTTGCAACCCCAAAACTTTTATCCTCAATTTATCTCCACAAACCTTTAACAAGTACTTACTCTGCACTTGAGGCCCAACGGAACCAAAATGAGGTAACTTCACAGGTCTCAGAAGCCTGATAAACAAACAGGCCAATGACAAACAACAGAGCATGGTAGCTGGGCCCAGGATGGTTGTGGCATCAGATTCTGACTCAGACTTGCCATTGACAACCATAGTTAAAACAGAATTGCCTCTCCCCTTGCAAGAATTGAGCCATAAGTTCAGACAAAGATATACTTCACGAGTTATAAGAAAAAATGTTGGAAATAGCCTAAAAGTCCCACAATGAGAATAATACAGTAACAGATAATTGTAAATATAGTCACTGAATATGATCATTTTTAAAGGATATTTAATAACATAAAAAATAGTAATGTAAAAAGTGAAAAATAGAAGATTTTCAGTGTATACACTAGGTGATCTCAATTCTGTTCACATGAAACAACAACAAGCTGTTATTGACTGCAGGCTTTCTACACACCAGGCCCTATATGCTAGCACTTCACAAAGTAAAAGCAATGAGAATAGCTTGGGTGAGATATTAACATTCCCCACAATCTCTACCAGCTTCCTCTAAATAATCAATCTAAGTAAAACAACATGTTTGGTTTCAAAACAAGATCTTCTTCTAATGCAATGATTTTCCCTCCATTATTGCTATCTGGAAAATCTGGAGTTGCTTCAACATAGCATAATTACTCTGCACAACAATCCATAAATAATGTTACTATTCCCACTTTATGAATGAGAAAACAGACTGGGGTCCAATGCCACCAGCTAAAACACAGTCGAGCTGGGAAGTAAGCCCAAGTCTATCTCACTCCAGAGCTCACGACCTGGACCACACCTCCAAGAGCATTTTCCATCCCCTTCTTCTTAGGCTCAGCCAAACTCGGTGACTGTTAAAACCCCACATATGTAAACAGGTCAGGGCTGAGTTCTCACGAAATCTTACCCAGTTCAAGCCCTCATTCTAATTTTCCTAAATGTCTAAGAACTAATTGTAGCATTTGTCTTTTGAAAGTACTTTGGTCTCTCAGAGTTTCTACTATTAATTCCTCCAAGCACCAGTTGTCAGGACATGTTTACAAAAGCTTTTTCTTTGGATACATCAGAAGGTATGTATTAATAACTTTGGGAGGCTGAGATGGGTGGATCACTTGAGGCCAGGAGTTCAAGACTGGCCTGACAACATGGCAAAACCCTGTCTCTACCAAAAATACAAAAAATGAGCTGCGCATGGTGGCACATGCCTGTGGTCCCAGCTACCCAGTAGGCTGAGGTGGGAGGATTGCTTGAACCCGGGAGGCAAAGGTTGCAGTGAGCCGAGATTGCACCACTGTACTCCAGCCTGGGCAACAGCCTGGGTGACAGGGTGAGACATTGTCAAAAAAAAAAAAAAAAATTAAGAAGGAAGAAGCCCATGTATACAGGTAATTTCCATCATTAGAAAACATCTCTCGGCTGGGCGCGGTGGCTCACACCTGTAATCCCAGCCCTTTGTGAGGCCAAGGCAGGCAGATCATGAGATCAGGTGTTCGAGACCAGCCTGGCCAACACAGTGAAACCTGATATTTACTAAAAATACAAAAATTAGCCAGGTATGGTGGCATGCACCTGTAGTCCCAGCTACTCAGGAGGCTGAAGCAGGAGAATCAGTTGAACCCAAGAGGCGGAAGTTGCAGTGAGCTGAGACCATGCCATTGCACTCCAGCCTGGGTGATAGAGTGAGATTCCGTCAAAAAAACAGAAAGAAAGAAAGAAGGAGAGAAAGGAAGGAAGGAAGGAAGGAAGGAAGGAAGGAAGGAAGGAAGGAAGGAAGGGAAGGAAGGAAGGAAGAAAGGAAGGAAGAAAGAACGAAAACATCTCTCAGGTGATGAATGGGCCAGATCCCAATGCCTATAAGTGGGTTACTTGCAGCTCTAAAACAACCATACACACTGTGGTAGACCAGCTTACACGAGCCACTTTAACTCATATCCTGACCCATAAGTACTGTCCTAAGCAGCATGTTTAGCCATGTTTCCCAGGAGAATCAGGGTTCCTGTTTAGAATTCCAAGAACATGCTTTCTCCTGACACAACCCTGGCAGTGGGATTACACTTCTCCCTCTCCCCACATACACAGAGCTATGGAAACCAGGACACCCAAATCAGTTGAAAAAAAGGACTTGGGCACAGGTTGTCACAGTGTGGGGAGAGGGACTCTGAGGGTCTCCCCTTAGTGGTCTGTCCCCACTTTATTGCAGAGGGATGAAGGGCTCGCCCACCAGCCTCCTTTCTTTGCCACCACCCACTGTGCCAGCCCATCTTTTCTCTGGCTACTTGGGCAACGGAGGAACAGATTTCTGTCCCAGTTTCTCCATTACCCTGCTACTCCTCCTGAAGCAAGCACACACTCCCTTCTGATATTTTTTAGACTCTTTTCCCACTGGTAACAAGTAGCAACATACAACAGAAATAACAAATAAGGGTAAAACAGCATAACTAAATAAAATTAATATGGAACCAAAGAGCAGGTTCAAGTACACAGAACTCACTTTACTCACTAGGAGAATGACCCTGGGCAAGTAATCTCATGTCTCTGAGCTCCCATTTCCTGATTGATAGAACAAGACAGTTGAACCACCTTATGGCTACAGCTTCTTCATCTTAAAAAGGGCCACAATGAAAGTTTTTCCAATACTCAGAATACAAATTAGTCTAATATTTCTGGCTCCTCCTTGCTCTACCAACAAGGCATGATTTTTCCCAAAAAGCCTCATCCAAACCCTCCTGGACTCTTTCAATTCTGGATCAGGTGCTCCTTCCAGGGCTCCTGACCCCCTTCCACTCCCCACCTCTTTCCCACTCACCCTCCACCACAAATAAATATATCGAAAGCCACATGAGTGATATTTAGGAAGCAGGACCATCTAATGTTTAAAAAGCCAAGATTTAGATTCAGATGTGCATGTCAATCTGTTTAGGAACTCAGCTTATGACTCTAGGCAAGCTACTTAATCTGTCTTTATCTATACAATGGGGATCATATATAATAATGCCTATTTCATAAGACAGTTGTAAGGATAAATGAGTAACACATATAAAGACCTTAGCAAGAACCTGGCACATGCACACATTATAACACCATTATCATGGTGATGGCAGTGACTGCTATAAATCTTATTTTCCTGAAAGATGGCACTGCCTGATTGAAGTGAGATTACTCCCCAGAGGTTGGCCAACCTAGGAAATTCATCCCAAGAACCATTCACAGAAAGGAGAAGAGAAGTTTCTGTTTGCAGGGAGAATGAGAGACAGGAAGAGTGGTGTGGGAAGCTGTTAATGAAGAGGAGGAGGAAGAGGTGCAGTCCTATTCATTTATCCCTCCTCTTAGCCCTCACCTCACTACTCTTCATTCTTGAGAGAAGGGCTGTGATACCTCAGGGGCCAGCCCAGGAAAGGTATTCCTGTAGCCACCTGACTGCAATGATGCAAGGCCAGGCATGTGAGAGACAGAAACAGCCTGTAACTTCTAGAATTTACCTTGTTTAGGGAACATTCAGCCCTCCATTTCATTTAATGAGAATCTGCATTCATGATTCATTTAATTCCAGGAATCATTGATAAGTTTTGCTGACTTGTTGACTTCTGGTAATACTGTTTCACATGTAAAATATTATCCTCTGCCTCTGTCCTCTGACATTAATAGATTTATAATAATATTTCCTAGAAATGGCATATTTCCCAAAGGACAGAATAGGAACTGAGAGTATAAGGGTTCCACATAAACAACTCGATCTTGATCTTTTATAGTACAGAAACACCCTCCATGGAAGCAACATTCAATATTTCATGGAAAATATGGATTTCCCAGACACTGGACATATTGTTTTCTGAAACATTATTTGTGGAAACAGAGACCTGCCATTATATTCCAATGTGAATGTCAACCAAAAGCATCTCTGAATGTAAGTTAATGGCAAGTTTACTAAATAGAATCAAAGTAAATCCATCCCCCCCAGGAATAATATTAGAACTTTTTTTATACATTTGCTTTTATTCTTAAAATATTACAACTTTTGATGGATAAGAGTCAAAACATTTGCCTAAGAATAACAAAAATAGCTGAGCAATTTTATAAAAGCTTCACTCAATTCAATCATTCACTCAACTAAAATGTATCAATGTACTGATTAACAGGCAAAGATCTCTAGAAAAGGTGATGCAATCTTTGTCCTTCAGATGTGTGATCCAGACTAAAACAGATCATTACATGCACATGTCCTGGGCAACATCAAGTAGTAGGATCAAATTGGGACAGGTTGGAGTAGAGAGTAATTAAGAGAAGATATGACAGAGACTACTGGTTGACCCTCAATATCAATTCTCCCCTTCATTTTATGGTAGGCTCCCTCAACTTTAGTGGGGTACATGGCTAACCAACTAAAGCTGTTCTGTCCAATATGGTAGCCACTTGCCACATGTGGCTACTGAGCTCTTGAAATGTGGCTAGTCCTACATATTGAAATAACAATATTTTAGATATAGTAGGTTAAATATAGTGGATTAATTTCACCTACCACTTTTGACTTTTTAATATGGCTACTTGAAAATTTTAAATTATGTGGCTCACATTGTATTAATACTGGACAGTGCTAAGCTAAAGACTACATCACTCAGCCTTCCCTGAAGTTAGGCATGAATATGTGATGTTTTGGCTAATGAGACTAACACAGATTGAGTACTCCTTATCCAAAATGTTTGGGACAAGAAGTGGTTCAGATTTTGAATTTTTTCAGATTTTTGGAATATTTTCAAATACATAATGAGATATCTTGGGGGTAGGACCTAAGTCTAAATGTAAAATTTACATTTCATATATGCCTTATATGCATAGCCTAAAGGTAATTGTATACAATATTTTTAATAATTTTATACATAAAATTAAATTTTGACTGCATTTTGACTGCAACTCATCACTTGAGGTCAGGTGTGGAATTTTTCTCTTGTGGCATTATGTTAGCCCTCAAAAAGTTTCAGATTGTAGAGCATTTCAGATTTTGGATATTTAGCTTAGTCATGCTCAACCTGTATATACAATGTCTGAGTTGGGCTCTTCAAAGGAATGGGTATGCCCACCACAATGTCCTTCTCTGTTCTTACTGGCAAGACACAGATGAGTGGTGGTGAGTCAGCTGCCACCACACCAACAAGCATAATGTCCTAGTGATGGTGGGGCAAGAAAATAGAAGGAACATGGTCTCTAGATAGCCTCATAGATGAGCCACTCTCCTCTCCAGATGAGTAGGTGTACTGCTTAGACTTTTACTTAAGAGACACACTCCTATCTTATTTAAGCCTCTGTTTAAATCTCTTTAAAGGAACCTAAATTATATTCTAGTTAACCCATGAGAGTAGAAAAGAAAGGTTCCTAAAGAGCAGATACTTTTAAGGAGATCTTAAAGAACAGAAGTCAGCCAGGGGAAGGAGAGTGGTTATATTGATCCGAAGGGCCAGAAGCAAGATGAAGAGTGTTTAGGGCAGAGGAGACAACACAGCAAAGGCAGAAAGCCAAGGACCCACATGATATGCACAGTGAGCTCTCAGACAGGAGCATGAGCTTGGAGACAGGGAGCACAGAAAGATGGAGAGCGGGAACACCAGGGAACAGGCTGCAAAAAAGCAGGTCAAATCCTAGAAAATCTTGAATGGTGGCTGGAGAACCTTGAACTTTTTTTGTGTAGGAATAGGGAGGTACTGAGGATCCTACTCAAGGAGGAAACAGCCAATTCTCTTTTCAGATGGATCATTCTGGCACCAGTGAAGACAGATTTTCAGGAGGCCAGATTGAAGTCAAGGAGAATAGCACCAATCCAGACACGATATAATCAGGGTCTGAGTTGCAGCAATGCAGCACGAAGAGGATGTGTCAGAATTAAAGCCCGTGCAACAGGTAAAATCATCCCAGGGAATAAAGAAGAGGGAGACATAAAAACAGACTTTTGGGAATCTGGCTTAGAGGAAAGTGTCAATACCCAGGGCAGGGAAGGCAGGAGGAGGAGCCATTTCTGGTGCAACAGGGAAGTGGGGTGCAGTTTCAGACACTGGGTCTAAGATGTCAGCCTTTGTGCCAAATCATGTCATTAACAGCTTCCCCTCACCCAGTGCTTAAGTATGGTACCAGAATCATATCAAAGATGTAGATTTCAAGTGGGCATTTATGTAGTTACCCAGTGACCACAGATAAGGACATCCAAACCAAGAGGAAGGGGAGGAGGGGGGAAAAGAAAGGAGGGGAAATTAATCAAAATCACAAGAATTTAAAGACACTGCTGAAACTAAACCAGGTTCTTCTCAGAAAAAAAAAAAAAAAGTGAGAAATAGAAATGCACAAGACCTCTAGGGGAAATGGAGAATAAAGAGTTAAAGCTATTACAAGAATTTAAAACTTTTGTTCAAAATGGTTCTTTCTTAACCTCTGCATTAATTTTGTTAGTAATAATAACACATCCCAAGTAGCTTAGAATACTTCATTTTCCCTGGTTCCTTATCATGTTTTCTGAGGAAGGGTCAGATATGTCAAAATATAATCCCATTTAAGTTTTATTCAAAATTAAAATTAGTCAATGGAGATGGAAATTCATAGTGAGTAATTTCTTATTACTCTAAACTATCAGAGTATGGTATTTTCTCAGAACTTGCATACTCATTTTGACTACTTTTTAGGAAACAATCTGAGAAGAAATTTCATCATTTCTGAATTTTGAAAAATGCCAGTGATTGGAAACCCTAACAACCTAATTATGTAAATGCTTTTTAAAAATATGACCTTGAGAAGCCAGATATAGTACATGTCTGCAGTCCCAGCTACTAGAGAGATGGAGGTGGAAGGATTGCTTGAGCTCAGGAGTATGAGACCAGCCTGGGCAAATAGTAAGACCCTATCTCAAAAAAAAAAAAAAAACCCACAAACTTAATAATTTGATTTTTTTAATGACCCTAACCAAGTTGCTTAAATTCTCTGAACTCCAATTTCCACATATTTAAAATGATCAAATCTGACCTACCTTCCTAACTCCCAGAATTGTTGAGGATTGAATGAAATGTTAACAGAAGCCCTCTGAAAACTACAAAAAGATATACAAATTTTATTTTCTTACACAGAAAAAACTCCACAAAACTACTAAAATCTCTTTCTTGTATAGAAAAGCAAACTAATGGACAGAAGGAAAGCAATAGCAATAATTAACCATGATTTCCATAGAAAATCTTCCTAAGCAAAAAATGATCTATATCAGTGGAGTTTAATACAGATTCCCAACTCCAACCTGCCAGACATTCTAATTCAACTGGTCTCAGTGCCCAGGGATTTGTAATTCAAAGACCTCTCCAAGTGGTTCTAATGACTAGCAACAGAAGCTAGCCAGGTTTGTGCAGGGAGGAGACAGGGAAGAGAAAAATAAATGGTAAGCAAAAGGAAAGTAAATGCAAAGGTAGAAAAGCAGGCAGCAATGTATGTTGAAGGAGCTCCTGGAAGATCTGTTTGGCAGGAGGCAGGGCCAGAGAGGAACACAGGAGCCACAGCCTGAAGGGTCATGAGGACTGAAGATTATCAGGGCTAGTGAGGGACCGAAAGTGGAAAATGGACATGCTCTGGTTTGCATTTTAGAAACTTTGTGCTGACAGCAGAGTGGAGTATGGATGGTGCTGGGGGAGCAAGGGTGGATGCAAACAGGTAGACGAGAGCATGGAAACACAGACTATAGCCAGGAAATCATCACAGTAACCCAGAGAAACAGTAAAATCTGAAATATAGGTGAACATAGGTGAGGAAGAATTCCACAGAAATTAACTCAGGGTCTGCTAGTTTAAATGCTTATCTATAAGACAGACTCTCACTAACTGTGCAGATAATACATCATAAGAGACACAAGAGCTACATACTGAGTGGTCCTAGCAGTGGCACACCTAGTGCATCTGATGCCTAAATAGGCAGGTTATTTAACATTCCCCACATCTACATGACAAAGGTATTTCCAGTGATAATCTCAAAATAAAATGCATGGTAATAATGACCATAAAAGGAATGCAGTGAATTTTTTTTTTTTTTTTTTTTTTTTGAGACAGGGTCTCACCCTTTTGCCCAGGCTGGAATTCTGTGGCACAATCTCAGCTCACTGCAGCCTTGGCCTCCCGGGCGCAAGCGATCCTCACATCTCAGCCTCCTGAGTAGCTGGCACTACAGGCGCACACCACCACACTGGGTTGATTTTTGCATTTTTTGTAAAGATGGAGTTTTGCCATGTTGCCCAAGCTGGTCTCAAAT
Source organism: Symphalangus syndactylus (assembly GCF_028878055.3). Taxonomy (NCBI): domain Eukaryota; kingdom Metazoa; phylum Chordata; class Mammalia; order Primates; family Hylobatidae; genus Symphalangus; species Symphalangus syndactylus. Next base: position 27,816,659 of record NC_072440.2, read on the forward strand.
TCCCGTGTTCAAGCGATCTGCCTGCCTTGGCCTCTCAGAGTGCTAGGATTACAGGCGTGAGCCACCATGCCCAGCCCAAATTTTTACTTTATTGAACTGCATACTATATATAATTGTGCCAATAAAAAAATAAAGCAAATGTAAATAAAACTATTAAAAGTCTTCCAAAAATATAATGAAGGCAACCACTAAATTGCACTAGTTATGTAATGTTTTCTTTTCTTCCTTCATTTTTCAGTTTTTAGAAATTGAATTTCAGTTTAAAAGATTCAAATTCAATAAATTATTTGAAGTATAAAATGTTCACTTACGAAACTAAAATATTATAACTCACAGCTCTCTTTCTGTTTCACTGCTTAACATTTTAAACACAAAAACTCCAAGTGGTCACACAGAATGACAGATTTAAAGTAACCTAAGCTTTGTTTTTGGTCTTTAACATCACTGTGTTACCATTGCTTATTTCAAACCTACCATTTAAATGTACTGTTAAATAATACTATAGAAATCAAACACTTGTTCATGATGTGAATTTGAACTATGCCAAACCTTTGTGAATTTACTCTCAGAACAAATACTCGTAGCATGTGTGGGACCCAACTATATAACTGGGAGCTGTCATGGGCATAAATTTCATGTCGAATACAACATGCATTAAAGGGTAAGTCATTAAAATGTACAAGTTTGAAGTTTACATAGATATTAAAATGTAACAGTGACTGCAGCAATTGTTTAGAACTTAAACCAACAGATTTTTTTTCAGGGAGCAGCCACATGAACAGATATTAGAGCATGATGATAGTAAAAAACAACTAACTAAAATCAGTCTTAAAGTGTTTTTAAATTCTTTGCAGATAATACACCCCTTACTGTCTGTACCCTGGGAGTGGGAGCAGGGAAGTGTGCCCACTGTCCTTGGGATGCCACTTGAAAATGAAAAGAACCAACAAGACAGAATCAAGGCCAATAAAGAACAAGTTCAGTGTGGTAGAGTGGAACAAAAAAAAAAAAATCAGGGTAATCCTTGGGAGTGACTGAATGAGAAGTCACCCTCAGTTCAAAATGCAATGCATTTAAAATGCAAACAGACTCCTGGAATGCATTAAACATGCTGGGAACAGAGCACAGGTATCGAGAGGTCAGAATTCTGGGTCAAGAGTATTTTGTCTAGTCTGAAGCTTTTCCTCTAAAAAACAACGATGAACTTGGAGAAGTCATAATTGACCAACCAAATAGCCAATTAACTCTAGGGGGAAAGTTCAAAAAACAAAAACAAAACTCTGTTTTTCATCCTGGAAATATTTAGGATGACAAACTATGCAAATCAGATCCCCAAACACAGACAGATATCTAACATAGATGGTGACAAGTATAAACAAGGCAGTTAGTTTCACTATAAAGACAAATCTGCAAATGTAGAGGCAGGAAAAATTTTAGATCAGTTGAGTGGAACATAACCTCTTCTGGTCTTTTTCATAGGTGGATAAGCAGAATTCCCCCCTCCAAGCCTTCTATAGAGGTTGCATGGGAAAGTGATGAGAGCAAGGGCTTAGAGCCCCATAAACTAGGGATCAATAAACAGGCTACAAATCCTGCAGCAGGTTGCTTAACCTCTCAGCCCCTTAGTTCCCTTATCTGCAAAGCAGGTATAGTAACATTGTTGCAGGAATTCAAGATAGCAGCATGAGGCTCCAAGCACAGTGCCCAACAAGGAAAAGCAATCAATAAATGGCCATCATACTCTTCATTATTAATATCAAACTCCAAATGATACAAAGTGATCTTTCTATAGCTGATGAAAATGTCACCAGATACTCCCTATAACACAGCCCTCAAATGCTGCAGGGACTGCTTAGATGGTTGACTAAACCTCGTAAGCTCCATTTATACAACTGTGCAAATATGTTCAGAGGCTTTGCTAATTATGAGAGATCCCTGTCTTCTGTGGTAGGAATATCATGCATCCCCAGAAGACAAGATCCAGATGGGATAATTTTTAAAAATATATTAAAGAACCATATCCTTCTCAATGAGGCAACAAAAACTCAAGATTCCAAGACAGTCAGTGTCCTTAGGCCCTAAACATTTCTGATATGGAGAAGCAACTAATTTTTTAAGAGTGTTATTGTTATAAATTAACATGACTCCAAATACAGATGAAATGAGCAAAAAAAAAAAAAAAAAAGCCTTTCCCCTGCCATTATTTTTTCATTATGCCCACTAATCCAAGGGAAGACAGTCTTTTAGTCACCAGGCTTGAAGGATTAGACGAGACTAATGCTTGGGGACCCTGAAACTGTCTTTCCTCATGGAAGAGGAAGGCAAGCATTTACAAACCATTTAAACCAATATATGACAGATGTACTTACACAAATCTCTTTGGTGGTAACTCATTTTTCCCGAAAGAGGGATTTGTGGTTAAACAATGCTTTTTCTCAAGTGGCCTTATCCTCTAGCTAAACAATGGAAGAATATAAGAACAGTGTCTTTGTGACAATGAGTACAGAACCAGGGATTCCTACCAGAATATGGCCACTCATTAGTCCCTCCTTCTACACAACAGCCTCTTTGAGGCTTTCTTCCCCTAATTTGAATTGGCTCCACATTTTTCTTACATGTTACTAAATGCAGAAGTGCGAAATTAACAAAGAGACTTAGGAACTGGCACAGTACCAACTGATTACACTCCCTGCTTTTCCACACATATATTTACAGCAACAGTAAATCTATGTCCTAAATAACTCTCTGCAAATGGAGCTACAGTTTTTGGTTTTATATTTAAATATCATTTAAACTTCTGAAAGTGTTTCCAAAGTTAATTTCTATAACTTCATTTCATCAGCGAACTACCCAGTTTTATCTAAAGGGCTGGTATTATTCCCATTTCATAGATGAGGAAACTGGAAATGCAAAACACTCATCTAAATTAAACTAGATTTAAACCCTCCTCAAGTTTAATTTTGAGACTCTAAGTAAGAACAACTGTATTTTAGACAAAACTTGCTAATAAATCCTCAGCTGGCTGGCTTGTAGAGATAATTTCTTTTTTGTTTAATTTTTAAAAAATTGTTAACATTAATAATACAGAAGAAAGTTTGGCTTAAACAGAGTATATGATCATTTGCCCTCCACTAGCTTAAACTTCCTTTGGCACTATAAATGTCATATCTCTGCCAAACTGGTAGCTAAACGGCATTCTGATGTAAGAAGCATGAAAGATACTTAATAAGGCTGTTTAACTTTCTTAGGGGCTTTTCACATTGTACATGCAACTATTCATATATTGCTTATAGAATCACAGAAGGTGACAGATGAGGAAACTGAGAACTGGAGTACCAGTAGCACTTACGGGATTATGTCCAGGTACCTGTCTGATCTCTTCAAGAGGAAAGCAGAGAAGAATCAAAGGAAGAGAGCTGAGACAAACAGCAGGAGCCCAGATAAGAAATGTCCACCCCAGGCCTAGCTTACAACCCTCTACTCTATTCTGGTGGTCACAACATTATAGTACTAATGTCCCATACCTGTCATTTTCAAGAATGCTAGCTATTTCCTGTACGTGCATCTCATTTTAACCATATTCTGATTTAGACATTCATCTGTGTTAAGAATATAAAAAGCAACACTTACTACAGTATTGACATTTATAAAGCCACTGATTGATTTGCCAATACCTAGTATTCATTTTTATACAATTTGTTATTTCTAAATAAGAAAATGAAAAAGCACAAATGTGAAAAAGCATACCGCTAATTTGAATAGCAGGAATGCCTCTAATTGCATAAATGTCAACCCACAACACGTCTTCTTAAAATCTATTTATAGACTTCAGTATTACATGGGATACACTATAGTTATATGACTTTAAATGTCTAGTGGTATAAGGCTCACTATGCTATGTAGTCCTACATTACAAGCAAAGGAAGACTCCTGGTAGAAGAAACCACTTATTTTTCATTATTAGAAATTATCCATTGTATACTTGTACTCAAACTGCAACAATTCTATGTTCAATAAAGAGACTATGGCTGACAATTCACTGATAAAATCAATAAAATATAAAATTTATAGAAATGGTAAAATGTATGTAAATTTATAGTTATGGTGTGCATATATATGTATACATACACACATTTTTTTACCAGCCAAAAATATACTGACCCAAATATCCAAAAGCAAACATATGAACGTTCTCAACAGCTGCACAAGTTACTGAGCTAATTACAAATGTCTCTGTACACATCTGTGTAATTTTTTAATTTAAAAAAAGATGATTTCTAATTTGTTTTATTTCAAGATAGCTAATGCTCATTGTAAAAAAAAAGATGTATGTGTGTGTGTGTGTGTGTGTGTGTAATAGAAAATGAAAATCCTCCCTAATCTCTCAAGAGATGACTGAATGAACAATACTTCATGTAAGTTTGGCCTTAGACATGGTACATGTGAAAACCTACTTTGTAAAAATCCTACGTGCTAGGGCCATGAAGATCTTCTTACCAGAAAAAGGCATTAGGCTGGACGTCAGCCTCCAAAACAGCTGCTCATGCTCTCTTCCCTGTAAGAAGCCTTAGATTTGCATACAAACACTAGCTACAAGCACCAGCTACTCTAAAGAAAAGAGGAAAAAGAACTATGCAAATATATCAGTGGGGAAATCAACCACATATTTGGAATTCTATAGAAAAAAGTTAACAACAAGAAGAAAACAGGCACCTGGCAGGAAAAAATGTTAAGGAAATTATTGAGACGTGATACACTTCCTGTCAAAACAACACATGAGGTGGTGATTCATTCAATTAGTATTTTCTAAATACTGTGCAATTTTAAATGCTCCATAAGTTCAGTGATATTCAAGTGTGGCAGAGAAGGATTTTATGTTTTTTAATTTTAGGTACTAATCAGTTCAAATCACCCTGTACCCCAAAATAAATAAAAACCAGTATGTACTCACTGTATTCACAACAGTATTCTTTAACATCACAAGGGCAAGATAATGCACTATAATTTACTTTCCCTAGTTTAGTTTTGGCTTAAGCTGTGGTCTTCAATGTAACTCAAAGTTGTAGGATACTTGGCCCTGGACTAGAGGCCTCTCCTCAAACAACTGAAACATTAGAATCAATTCACTATCGACATATCAAGAACAACATCAAGACCTTTATCAAACATTTCCAGGATTCTATAAAATTGTTTCAATTCTCAAGTATCTACAGTTATAAAAATATATTCACACACGTATAACTAAGTTTTTCCATACAAAGTTAAGATGTAAAGTCATGGCAAGCATATTGCCACAATAAAACAAATTGGAATATAAAGGAGTCATCTTTTCTGTTTGATAATATTTGAGTTTCCCTCCCACCAAATAGCTACAGTAAATATTTATTTATAAGCCCAACTTTGAAAGGGTTTTAAAAAATTATTAGCAGCAAGTAATTATGTATGTTCGAAAAGTAAAAGTTTTAAAGCAAGTGCAAAAGTTTGTGGTTGCATTCTAACATCTGAAAGATAATCACTCCAATTACACAGGTTTTAATTAAAACATCAATTTCTTAAATTCACTTATTTCTATAACATCACTGGAGCAGATGCATATTTACAATATAGATAACATTTAGAACACCATAACAGGAAAGAAGAAAAAAAAAAACTAAACAATACTTTGATCTCTATTATACCAGGTATGGCTCCCAGAAAATTGCCTTTGCTCAGGCTGCTGAGAGCACGCTGGCCCACCGCTTCTCCATATCACAATGTATTTACTGGCTTTTATGGCAGCTAATTTGTCAGCATTGAGAGCTCCTCAAGAGCTACCTCTAAGCTTCTTATCTCTGAACCTCCAGCATGCAGCATATGTCTGCCTTATAGCAATTACTAGCTAAACCCAACTCAATAAAGGCTCAAAAAATCAAATAACACTCCCAAAACTCCCTAGAGTAAAAAACCTTTGGAAAGAACTCCAAAATGATAAGAGGGCTTAGAGCCCCTACACTCAGCAAGTAAAATCCCAAATAGAATAAATCCATTGTCCAAATCACCAATATAATAAAATATCTTTATCTTGAGCCTCTGTGAAAAGTGGAAGGATGCCATGCTTTAAAATACTACCTTTTTATAAGCACAAGTGTGTTTTCTTTCATACCACTAGGTGGGAACTACATAAAATACTAGAGGTTTTACAGATTTGCTAGCTCTTTTTGAGGAAAAAAATTGTGAGACTAAACAGAAGGAAAATCCCTAAGTTTCTTGAGAGAAGGAGGAGAGGTCGAGAAAGGTGGGAGCGGGGATAGGGGAAGGGAGAGAGGGGATGGAACCATTATAAAAGTTCTTATTTTAGCTAAAAACTGATATTTATCAAAAATGCCATACATTTCAGAGCATATTCTCCACCCAGCCTCATTGGGGTTAGGTACATTAAGTTCAATATGTTAAAATGAAATTAATACCCATTTTCATTCATCCTAAAATTCAGTTAAAAATAATTACTCGTTTATTACTGGCTGATTCCACCTCACTGCTCATGAAGTATTCTGACAACAATAACATGAGCTGCAATGACAGGGTAATCTCAAAGTATTTGCAATCATTTCTCCCCATAAAGATGCAACATTGAAGTACCATCTTCAAACTCAACTTCCTGAACAATCTAGATGTTGCCAGTCAAGTGTCTGAAAGCACTCTGGGAGCCAAGCGTGATGCTCGTAATGTGAGAGAGGCTTAGGACACCATCCTTACCTCCACAGAAACACAGAACTTGAGAGATGGAACACACCGTGGAGATGGTCTGACCCTGGCCCCTTGGGTTTCAGATGAGGTCACCAGAGCCGAGAAAGGTGATATGACCCACCCTATATATCAGTGGCAATGCTAAGACTTCAACCCAAATCTACTTCTGGTCCAACCTTTGCTACATTCAGACTGACAATCTTTTTAAAACCTTCCTCTTGCACACACTCTACTACCCTACTATGATGAATGGTGTGAACCACCAGCAATCACTTCCAACTCACACTAAAGAGACTGTTTTTCAATGAACTGAACACCAAACATCTCACTACTTCTAATTTCTTCTGCTGCTGTCCACAAAGGTGCAACACAGCTGATGAAGATAAAGCTTCCCACCATAAATGTGAAAGGGGAAAAAAACTTACTCTTTATTTTTAATACCAAAAAACCTCTGATGAACCAATATCCAAATTACTGTTAACATTCATGTCAAGATGTGGTTTCTTTAAACTGTTCTTGGTAAAGTTGAATTTTCTCTAGCTCAGCCCTATCATTGTGAGACAAGCATGCCAACTGAAAAGTTAATTTGGGACTTTCTGTAGATATGAAGAAGACAACCTAGAGGGTTCATTTTTATGGTAACAACCTAAGTTATCTATAGGTGAAATCTTAAGCACCTTTTTATTAACACTAAAACATTTTTACAAGAAGGCTAAAAATCAAAGGACATAAGACCTTTGTCTCATAATAAACAAATTTCTGTCCAAGTTGGAACCTTTCTAATTAAACATCAAGGAGTCCTCGATACTGTTTTATTGCCAGTGAGCAAGATATCAATATTTCTGGTGATCAAATGGGAGAAGAAACAATATACACGTATTTTATATAATAGTTACATATGTCAGGAAACATAGAACTTAAGAGAAATACTTCTATTTCACTCCCCCTTAAAAATCCATCAGTTAAAACCCTATTAAAGCATTGGCAATGCGTTTTGTGCATTGTTCTTTTTCTCCAAGAATAGGAATGGCCAGCTGTCCTCATCCTGCTACATCTCTAGGGGCTGTGATAACTGCTATAAAAGCAACTTCCAGAAATCTATTCCTGAAAAGTTTTTGACAAGTTGCAAAGTTGACAACTCCATGAAAGACAACACTTACATTAGATGAGCTGATCCTTATATCTAAATGTGGCTTTCTGATAATAAAAAAGGAGACAGGTTATTCCACAGAGTGATAAACCTGGACTTTAATTTCCCTACTACACTACCATATCCAAATTCCACGTCCATCAAGCTTTATAAATAGCCAATGAAATCACTACCTAAAGAAATCATCACAGTTTATAAAAACAACCAAAGTCCTTCTATTTGGAAAAGACATTGATTCTTGGAGATATGAAGAGATCACTTTCAATGAGCTCAAGACTAAAGCCAGGTCTCCTGATTCCTAGGTGTGTGCTATTTTCCACTCATACATAAATGATAAAAAGAATGGCTTTCTTTCTTTTTTTTTTTTGAGATGGAGTTTCACTCTTGTTGCCCAGGCTGGAGTGCAATGACGCGATCTCGGCTCACTTGCAACCTCCGCCCCCTGGGTTCAAGCGATTCTCCTGCCTTAGCCTCCCGAGTAGCTGGGACTATAGGCATGTGCCACCATGCCTGGATAATTTGTATTTTTAGTAGAGACGGGGTTTCTCCATGTTGGTCAGACTGGTCTCGAACTCTCCACCTCAGGTGATCCGCCTGCCTCGGGCTCCCAAAGTGCTGGGATTACAAGCATGAGCCACTGCGCCCGGCCCATGAATGGCTTTCTTTTTACCCTCCTCCCTGCCCCTTTGCAAGAACAAACATGAGGGAGTCATGCTCTTTAGAATTGTATCAGTCTAAAGGCCCAAATAACCTGAGGTTTTCTAAAAATACTAAAATTTTTATTTCAACTATTTTTAAAACCAGAATGTCAAGAAAGGAATAGGTTGGCTTGGGGCTGGTGATAGAGTATAGAAGGCTGATAAAGAAATGAGAATTCCTCCATGTCTATTTGTATTTTGTCTCCTTTTAGAAGGGAATGATTTTTCAATTAAAAAGGAGAGAAAGAACATCTCTAAGTGGGAAAGTCCATTGTAAGAGAGCATCAAGCTGATCTGAATCAGTTCCAGGCTGCTGGACATGGCAGGATAGTAAAGAATCTGATGAGATTTCCCAACCATAATCCATCAGGAACTGTGGACAATGACAGAGGGATTCGACACAGGAGACAAGCACATGTCATTCCAACTTTCAAAATGGCAGATTCTACAAATTATAGACAGAAGGCATTTCATGTTGATCCTAGATTAAGATTCTAGAGCAGATTATTAAAAGTGTGGTGTATGAGGACCTCGAAGAAAAAGCAGTGGCATTTTGGAGCCAGTGTGTGCTCCCAAAGAATAAGTCACTTGAGAATAACCCCATTTTATTATGTGGTGATAATTTACTAGACTGGTAGACAAAGAGATATAATAGACACAGTATATATCTTTATGAGGAGATGGGGGATTAAGAACCGGATGCTGGTACAAATAAGTAGTAATTAGTTGAACAAGTCTACTTGAAATTGATAAACATCAACCTGAACTGAAGTTTGCATACACACATCAAATTGCTCTGCCCTAGATTTCAGCCTAAATAACACTTTTATTATTTCCTCAGGCATTGAATAAATGTCTATCAAACCTATGGATACCTTGAGACTAAAAGGGGTAGTGAATATGAAAAACGTATAAACAGTCTAAAAGACTAGGAAAAAATGGTCAAATACAGGAAAATAAATTCAAGAAAGATAAATATTAAGATTATTCATAAGACTAAAAACTCAATTGCACAAGTCCATGAATGAGGAGATATGGCTCCATAGCAACATATGTAAAAAGAAACTAATTTTGAGATGACTATGAACATGGAAACTCAATAGTACGGTTAAGAAATACTTTTAGGCCAGGCATGGTGGCTCATGCCTGTAACCCCAGCAATTTGGGAGGCCAATGGGGGTAGATAACCTGAGGTCAGGAGTTCCAGACCAGCCTGGCCAACAGGGTGAAACTCTGTCTCTACTAAAAATATAAAAATTAGCTGGGCATGGTGGCACACACCCCTAATCCCAGCTATTTGGGAGGCTGAGACAGGAGAATTGCTTGAACCCAGGAGGCGGAGGTTGCAGTGAGCTGAGATCACACCACTGCACTCCAGCCTGGGTGACGGAACGAGACTCCATCTCAAAACAAAAAAAAATTAAAGCTATTGTTTATTGAGGAGTTATTCTCTTAGGTTCTGTGCTAAACACTTTATATAGACTATCTTATTGAGTCCTTTTTATAATCTTATGAGAGAAATAGACAAAAACTGAGGCTAAAAGTTTAGGTGGCTTGGCCAAGACAAGCTAGAAGCAGCAGGCCATGTGTCTCCCCAAGTCTCTCTGACCTGCAGCTGCTAATCTTAACCATGAGGTGTCACTTCTTCCCTAGAAGAAAAGGGTACAGATCTGTGCTCTACACCAGAGGTCCCCAACCCCTGGAGCCAAAGACCAGTACAGGTCCATGGCCTGCTAGGAACCAGGTCACATAGCAGGAGTTGAGCAGTACGCAAGGGAGTGAAGCTTCATCTGTATTTACAGCCGCTCCCCATCATTCACATTACCACCTGAGCTCCACCTCCTGTCAGAGCAGTGGCAACATTAGATTCTCATAGGAACGCGAACACTATTGTGAACTGCGCATGCAAGGGATCTAGGTTGGGGGCTTCTTATGAGACTCTAATGCCTGATGATCTGTCACCATCTCCCATCAGCCCCAGATAGGACCATCTAGTTGCAGGAAAACAAACTAAGGGCTCCCACTGATTCTACATTATGATGAGTTGTATTATTATTTCATTATATAAAATGTACAATAAACATAATGCACTTCAATCATCCTGAAACCATCCCCCTCACCCAAGTCCATTGAAAAACTGTCTTCTACAACACCAATCCCTGGTGTCAAAAAGGTTGGGGACTGCTGCTCTACACTGTCAGATAGCATCTGGAAGAACTACACTTTAAAAAGGAAATAGTAAATTGGAATATGTCCAATATTCAGGTTTGTGAAAGGATTCAAAATCATGTCACTTAACAAGGGCTGAAGAAACAGATTTTTATTTTCCAACCTCAATAAAAGAAGACTTGAAGGTAGGATATATAATTAATTTTTTTAAATGTTAGAGGTTGTCATATAAGAGAAATTGTTCCGAATGGCCTCCACATAGTATAACTATGACAAACTTAGGATGAGGGAGAATTGTTTTTAAAAGTCTAAGCTTTCCAAATAGATGGATTATCTTTATGGTCATGAGGTCCTCATCACTGAAGGTATTCAAGGACAGACTGGTCAACCATTTGGAGATAGGCCATGCAAGGGAATTGTGCACCTTCTGGAGACTAGAGAAAAACTTTTAGGTTTCTTTCAATCCAAAGACTCAGATTTTAATCAAGAATTTCATTCATTCCCCCATACAGGTTGATACAATTTCCTCAGAGAGGTCCATGAGGTCTCCCATTTACATTTGGGAAGGAGACTGTCTACTTCTTGAGCAAACTTTGCCCTCCTCCCCTGCACCCCAGTGTTTTCCAATACAATTCACATCTGATACCCAGGAAAACACCACCATTAGTCCTTGCAGTGGTGCTGTAAACAAGAAGGACTTGAGACAACAGTTAGCAAAAAAACTAAATAACTGACCAACATGTGTATATTCTGCTTTGAGCACCCTACAAAGTAGCCTAAATCAGGGTCCCTGTCATTAATGGGCTACAGTCATGATGTAAACTTGAGACATATACAGGAACACAAAATGAACCCAGGTGCAGGTGGTAAGTAAAAAATGAGAGGGAGATAGGAGTTCAAAAGGGAAAGCAGCACAGTTGCTACTAAGTTAGTTGAAGGTTACAGAGAGAAAGTGGTTTAAGCTGGGCTTTGAGGACTGCAATACTTGTCGGCAAGGGAGGAAAAGGGGCCCACTAGGAAAAAGTCAAAGAAGTTAGAAACACACAACATGTTCCATAGGCAGTTACTAGTCCTGGCTGATAGAACTAGAGAGTTCACAAGGGAGAAACAGCAGGGGACAGTTGACACACCACCAACAGCATAACAGTAACACCATGAGAAATAACAGGTGTTACCCTTTCCCTAGGCACTGTGCGATGTAGGAAGCCAGAAACACCTAAAGATTAGGAAAGTAGCTATCAAACCCAGCTGTACGTTAGAATCACCTCTTTAGAAAATGATGGCAGGTCCACTTGAGAGATTCTGAACCCAGGTGGTTCCAGTGAACAACAGGGCTTGAAACCTGGGTTAGAGGCTCAAAGTAAAGAACCCATAGTCAGTAGTCTCATTTATCACTGAACATCCTCTACCTTTCAGAACTCTAACACCTGATCAGACAGCAAACCAGGAGGCTGGTGAAACAAGAAAAGGAGAAGCACTGTTGAAAAAGAACCAGTGACAATGTACAGACAGTAAATCAGGGTCTTAGTGGGAAAAGACAAAAATATAAGCCCCTGAGGGACTTTGAACCATCCAGCCCAGTGAAACCTCTTGCTTTTCACCATACTTGGAAGTCCTTCATGAGACTTCTTTGCCTGATAGAAATTATTTCTATCATAAAATTAAACAGTCAGCCCACTTGTCTTTCCACTTTCCAGAGCTATACCACCCCCTTCTACATGAGGGGTTCTTCAAAACAAGAGGACTAGGGCAGCCATATAGCCCACACAAGGGATCTGGACTTGCATGTCTGAAATCTCTTTGGATTAAGTCCAGGAAGATAACTCCAAGTCATTTAAACCTGATGACTGTCTGGTAGTCAAGGAGAGATAAGGTAATAAGAGTGACAGCTCATCATCTATTCAAATGCCTATTGCAGGCACAATGCTAACCTTTTAGACAGTACATTTCTAGTAGTGTTGACCAAGACAAGTAAAGCAAATTGATAAATACATCACATTCACATTCTACTCATCACGACTGAGTAGAATGTTAAAAAATGGGTTGCTCTTAGAGACCATCCAGTCTAATCCTTTCCATTTTACTGGATGAGGAAACTGGGACCAGATAGGCTTCCAGTAGGAATACTCACCCAAGGTCACAAAACTGGAAAGCCAGAGGACTCCATCCCTTCCTCCAACTCCCAGCCTAGGGCAATTTCTCCTGGGGTCACACTGACATCTCACTGCCTTCTGAAAGCTGAAAAACCTGCTACCCTTTTATCCTTTTTAAATGGTTATTTTCCATTTGCTGTAACTACAACTTACTCTCTGTCAGGCACTACCAGGTGGGTTCTCTGTAAATTAAATCACGGAGTCCTCACAACAGTTGAAGCAGGTTACTATTATCATCCGCATTTTACAAATGGAAAAACCTGAGGTAGAGAGAGGTCACATAGTCAGGGCAAAGCTGGGGCTATTTAACCCAGACAGTCTGGCTCCAAAGTCCACATTCTAAACCACTTCATGAGAGTTTATGAAATATAATTTCTTGAATTATAAAATGATGGAAGAAAAGGAGTAAGCCTTAAACACAAAGGGCATGGTCACTAGTGTTTGATAATGAAGAGCTAAACCATAAATGTCATTAATATATGCAATATATACTTCATCTATTTATTAAGGGAATGTCTATATATATATATTTGAAGCATATTAACATTTCAAGTGTATATTTTTTAAAGGCACAATGATCATGTGCACAGCAGTCACACAAAGGTTGCCACTTGAAATAGGCAGAATGCTATTTGCCTGCTGGCTTTGGAAAGGTCTCTTCTGAACAGGCTACTATGGAGAGCAAAGCCACCACTGCTGATTTCTGCCTGTTGGTCCTCACTCATAGATACATTTTCATCTGCTCTTAAGAGAACATCACTTGTATGTTAACTTTCTACAGAAATCAAACCTCGAGTTATTTATAATTGAGGTGAAGATTAAACTAAAACAAGAGAAAACACCTCTGAAAATTAAAATACATTTTTATGTAAGTGTTCAAAACCAGTATCACTGGAACAAATGCCCACTATTCAATTATATACTTTTTTACTTTCTATCATTAAAAAATGATGTCAGATCTCATTATCTTGGTTATCCAGGAGAAGAAGTCCAGGAGCAATAATGTTACAAATAAGCAAATTACTATTGTGCCTGAGATCAAATTTCAAGGGAAAAATGGAAGTCAATTAAGATGCACTATCACATTAAAAAAATAAGTTACATGACTTATTTTGCCAGTCAAATGTCTTTAATTTTTTTTTTTTGAGACAGGGTCTTGCTTTGTCACCTAGACTGGAAATGTGGTGGCACCATCTCAGCTCACTGCAGCCTCGACTTCCCCAACTCAAGCTATCCTCCCCCCTCCGCCTCTCAAGTAGCTGGGACTATAGGCACACACCACACACCACCATGCCTGGCTAGTTTTTGTATTTTTTTTTGTAGAGACAGGGTTTTGCCATGTTGCCCAGGCTGGTCTTGAACTCCTGGGCTCAAGTAATCCTCCCACCTCAGCCTCCCAAAGTGTTGGGGTTATGGGCGTGAGCCACCACCCCCACCCTGGCCAGTATGTGGAGTGTGCAAAAGTCCACTCTGAAAATGCAACAGACCCTAAAAACTCTAAAGCCAGAAAAGTGTCACCTTCAACACGGAATCCAAAGATCAGAGAATCAAAGCAAAGAGCAGTGCTGGGCACATAGTAAGAATTCAACAAATATTAGTTGAATGAATGTAAATGAAGAACATGTTTATAGAAAGAGAGCCCCATAATAGAGATTGTCAAAATGGCAAAACAGTAGAGTGACACTGCTTTGGGCTTCCGAGAACTTCCAATACCATGATAATAACAAAAGAACCAAGAGTCACAGAGACTGGACAAAATGATAGCGTGTCATCCAATCAGAGCAAAATGCTCTGCGATACAGGACCTGACCTACACTTCTTAAGCAAGAAAAATATCTCAAAGCCCAGCTTTGCCTAAGTAGAGATGTGGACTCAAGTCTGACAAGGTGGCATATTTACAGCACAACTTTAGCATGGCAGAATTCCCTGAATTTGGTGCACTTCAAATGTAACACTGTTTTTACATCCTCAGTAGGAGTTGCCCAGGTTGACCCACCTCTTCATAACAAATCTTATTTAAGGTTATGGGCGGGGGCCGGTGGGGGGATCCCAGAGCTACTCTGCTTCACTAAAAGGAACATAAATACAAATGCAATTACACAAAACCTACACAAACCAGATCTGTCATATCTGATTAGTAAATAAAGGCATAACAAAATTATAGTCAGCCTAGATCATTTAGGCTCTGTTCAGTACCATCCCAGCCATGCCCACGTGGTGAGGCTTTTCCAACATTTATATCATGAATCTTTTTTTCTTGGAATTCAGCCCTTGGTCATAAACTGGAAGGACTTGTTGGAACTTGGGTACCAATATAGTGGTGTACAGAATGTTTAATACAAAAGTAAGTATATGCTGCAATTTGCTTTAATACCTACTTAGAACACACAGTCTTTTCTCACGGGGCATACTAAAGGAGGTCACGTATCAGAGCTCACCTGAAATTCCTGCCCAATTTAAGTCTTAGCCACAAGCGTAGTTTCTTATAAGAACACAATAAGAAAACATTCCAAACTCTTCTGCAGTACTCACATAATTAAAAAAAAAAAAGTATGAAACCCAACCAAGTGAGGCTTCTGAGACATTTCATAGAAACTTAGTTATTAACTACTATTTTTCTTCTTTACCTTTAAGTGTTTATAAACTGCTTAAAGGACAGTTGGGTACTTCAGAGGAAAGTCTAATGACACGCCTGCTATACAACCTGTTCTTAGTTGGCCAGATTGTGTGGTTTTGATAAGGGAAAAAAAAAAGTCAAAAGCAGGACAAACACTGATTCTCTGTTCTCCATTCTCCCGTTACCCAAGACATTCATCTGAGTCACACACTCTATAGCTAGCTCTGTGCCTCAGTTTCCCTAACCATTAGCTATAAGATCTGATGCTAGCCAAATTTGTATTTGATCAAAGTTAATCAGCACAATAATCACATATAAAGTCCACATCAGAACATTACATTGAAATACTATGTTGTATTAAAAATTCCAAAGGGTTTTGCCGTATTCATCTCTTTTCTCCAAATACTCCAAAGGGGTTACTTTGGCTATTAATCAAGATTAGGCAAATACCCATGTGCTTTAAGAATGTGTAACTAAAAACCCAGGACAGATCTAGAGAAACCTTCCCAGGTTTCCCAGAAGTTATCACTGTGCTTGGATTGTCATGTACAAAGTAGATGCCACAGAACCTAACAAGGACAGGTCCTTGATTTGTTTTTGCAGTGAAAACAGGATTTCACTTACACCTGACAGCTTCAGGGCCTAGGAACACAAGATAACAACGCTTCAGAAAGCCAGGGGCCCCATGGAACCCCAAATGATCAGTTCTTTATAAACGAAAATTAAAGATCTTACTTTCTTTGGTATTTTGCCCAATTGGTGTGGTCCGTGGTGAACCTCTATAACTCCTGGTGTGCGGAGATTTGTGGATACCCAGCCAGGGGTCAAAGCGGGAGAAGCTGCGCAAACACAGATGTTGCCACTGTTCCTCAGCCCACCCAGCCAACCAATGCGGGGACGCTGTGGGCCTCTAGAGATGGATTCTTTCTTAGAAATCTAACTGGTCTCTGGGAAACCAAAGCTGGGTTTCCAGGGCTGCCTGAGCACCCAGTTTCCATACAGCCCTCGACCCAAATGGTGCTTTCTTGGCCAAACACCGGCCTGTCATTCGGGAAACCTAAGCACAGGAAGGCTGGGGCACCACCACATACACCCCGGGTATTTAAGGAGAAACAAATCCATAAAATAAGCTTAAGGAGTCCCACATAATTCTGACCGCCTTTCCAAGGTAACCAAGGTAACTATAAATGCCTTTTGAAACACAGCAAATGCTTCCACACGAGTAAGTGGTAGTGCGTGTGTCCTGAGCTTGCGCTCCGTCTGCATTCTGCGGTCCTGGCCCTGCCAAGCACCCTCCGCCCCGAAGCTGAAGAATGGATGGGAAGGGCGGACACCAACTCTCGACGTTCTCCCTTCTCCACCGCAGGAGTGCTGTTTATTTCCCTGGCTGCCGAAGGACACTGGCGGGGCTTTCACCCGCCCAGCCCCCGGCTCTCAGTGCGCCCGAGCGACTCCGCGCTCCGCAGCTGCTGCCGCCGCACGAGGTTGCGCCGCCCTCTCCACTTGTTGCCGCTCCCGAGGGAGTGGGAGGCGGCGCCCAGCCCTCGCGCCGCAGCGCCTGCAGCGGCTCCCGGGTCACCTCTGCCGACCCTCCCATCCCTGGGGACCCTGGAGAAAGTGGCCCTGCGGATGCGAACTCAGGTGGACAAACTTTTCCGCCCAGAGCGAAACGCAGACGATGGAGTCCCAAAGAGCATTTACCTGGAGCGACGGCCCCGCAGCCTCCAGAGCCCAGGCGAGGCGCTGCCCCCGAGCCCTGCCTGAGGGCGCCTCGGAACGCGCCCCCCGCCAGCCGCCGCCCGGAGTCCGGAAGGCTCTCCCTGGCGATGCCAACGCCTGGCGGCGGCAGGGCTGAAGCCAAGGTTTAGGGGGTGGAGCCGCGGCCGCGCGCCCGCGCCGGGCTGGCTGCGCCCGCAGCGGGTGCCGCCCCCGCTCCCCCCGCGCCTCCCCACTGCCACTGGATCCCCGCCTGCCCACCTCTCGGCCCGGCTCGCGGCGGCCGCATCACATGGCGAGGCCCGCCCGCCGGCCGCGCCCGACACCGGCTCCAGGAAGAAACCTGAAGCTGCCCCTACCGCGCTGTCTCCGCCAGCCCCCTCCCGCTGCGGGGCGGCGGCCGGTGGCCTCCGGAGCTCGGAGGCGCGGAGGCTGGCGCAGACCTGCCGGGCCACAGGAGGGCCAGTTGCACCCCGGGCGCCCCCACGCCTTGGCGCCTCCCGAGGAAGGCGCTGGGCTGCCCGCTCGCGAAAGGAGTTGTGCCAGGCCCGAGGGAGGCTCAGGCTGTTCCCAGCCAAAAGCCACCACACCCGTGACATAATACGGCCCAGGTCTATTACAATAGGAAATATTTTTAAAAACATCATTTGCCCTCTTATTTGAAGCTCATGTTTCCTGGCCCAGAGCTTTGCAAGCTGCGATTCCCTTCACGTTTATGCACGCAAGTGGCTGCAAGTCTTAATTCAAAAACGTACGAAAACCATAACCACTTTTACAATGAACAGCAATGTGAAGGGGACTCCCTTATCCTCCAAAGCGGTTTTCCTCTTAGATGTGATGACAACCCCAAGAGCAGAAGCCAAGCCTCTTCATCAGCCAGGTTCTCATCATACAGACTTAAGACCATTATTGCAGCTTTAAAGGTAAAATTGCCGATCTGAGTCTGCTGTGGCAGTGTTATAATTAAGACTATTTGTAAGGAAATTAGTATTGAAATGTAAAGTTCTAATAAAATTTATAAAATCACCTTGAGTCACTGCTTTGTTTTTCCTTTGAAGACTGGCTACCCACAGAACCATAACAAAGGTGTGGCCCGAGGAAGCTGGCCACCAAGATCCCAAGCCAGAATGGAGCCCAGCTCCCAGGCTGCCGCCACCACTTCTCCTGCGCCTGGGCCTTTTCTGTCTCACTTCCAGCCGCCACCTTCCCCAGCTCACCTTGCTGATACGAATGCTGAGAAAGGCTGAGATTAGCAAGAGAAGACCATCGTGTGTCTGAATGCCTTAGCCCTGTTCCAACGCAAAGGCTGCAATTCCGCCTTGGGAAAGGGGCCCCAACACTGGCATTGCACTGCTGACCTGGGCTGTCATCCCAGCTGATTCCACCTTCAGCCCCACAGAGCTGTGAACTTAAAGGCCTGGCCTCAGGCGCTGCCACAAAAAAAAAAAAAAATCCTGCCCAGTGTCCAGGTACACAAGATAAAAATAAAAGCAATAATATTCTTTTCAAAAATAGAAAAAAATTCGAGCAGGGCATGGTGGCTCACGCCTGTAATCCCAGCACTTTGGGAGGCTGAGGTGGGTGGATCACCTGAGGTCAGGAGCTCTAGACCAGCCTGGCCAACATGGTGAAACCCCATCTCCACAAAAACACAAAATTTAGCTGGGTGCGTTGGTGCGGGCCTCTAATCCCAGTTACTCGAGAGGCTGAGGCAGGAGAATCGCTTGAACTGAAGATTAACTGAATCAACATGCCAGATAAAAATGGTTTCCAAACTCTGGTGAGTAAACATGGTGATGTGTTAGAAGCCTTTGTTGTTATTGTCCTTTTTCATATCACTAGTACTGAAGCTCTATTTTTCTTTTTTTTTTTTTTTAATTCTGGCAGGTATGTATGTTTTTTAAAAAAACAAACAAGAAAATGTGGAAAGAGGAACAAATATTATAAGAAGTTACCACCAAACCCCTTCCCCACTAAAAAGAAACAAACCAGCAAAACTAGTAATTGTGAAACTCTCACCACCAAGGACATACAATGCTAGCTGCAGGTTTCTTGCCTGCTCTCAAGCCCTGAGCTTGATCAATATTTAAATACGTACTTGGCTTTCAACTTCTCTAGGTTCAAATATTAAGCAAAGTGTTTGCTCCAGCAACCTTAAAAGAAGCCGTGACTGTCTGAGGCAGGAAGCTATCAGTTGTGTAAATAACCCTTTGCATCTGATTGATTTCACTGCTCCAGATATAGGGCACTCAGGACATTGCTGGCGCTAAGCTTGGCTGGGACAGCATTTGTTTTGAATTCAAAGACTATATATTCTCTACAGACAAGGGACATTCAGCCAGCAAGAAACCAGGCTGGCCATTCAGTTAGGGAAATTCTAACTTCCTAGTGAGTATTATGCCAATGTCCTAGCTCAGCTGTCTTTTCTAGAGATTCAATCCCCATTCATCCTTCCATACTTCACTCCAGATAGACCTCCTCCATAAATCCTTACATTGTCCTGGTTTCTGCTACCCTCTGAACTTTGGCAAAGCATAATGGCCTTACTACACAGTGTAGCACCTGATTATATTAACTGTCACATGTTGGACAACTATAGGCTCTTATCCTCTCTTCAACTTGAAATTCAAGGACAAAACCTGTTCCTTACCCCTGTAATCTTCACAGTCCCAACACAGGGCACTTCTGGAGTATTTAGTATTTGTTTTTTAATTGAACTATCACATCCATTATGCAAGAAGAAAAATGTCACCATTTTCAAACTTTAATGAATTATAACCACTGCTAATTATATTATCTAATTATTTCTTGGCCTTTATTATATTTCCTTTGTCAATAATTCTCAAAAATCGAATAATTGTAAATCTGATGTTTAGCCACATGAGTTAGGAAATTACTAGTGTTTCTTAAGTGAAAGCAAGATACTAGAAAACGGTAGATTTGATAGGAGGTGAACAAACTCTGGAATAGAAATAGGATGATCTTGGGAAGATACAACCTTTCTAAGCCTCCATTTCCTCATCTGTATAATGGGCATAAGAATAGCATATACTATCATTGTGAGGATTATGTGACTGAAAGTGATTACAGGACACATAATAAGGATGCAGAAAATGGTGGCAGTTAATCTTTTAGTGTATGGATGTATTATGAGAACACTTCAGAGCTTTGAGATAATTAATAGGGCATGGCAGACCCCAAGACAAGAAACTATTTCTGGATTATAAACTTGGTTGTCCAGCTTAAGAAGGTCACAGAACACAGAGAAAAGAGGCCAACATTATTAAAACCAGGGGACAGATCTCATGGGGAAATCCGCACAGTAGTTCTCACTCTGGCTACACATTAGCATCACCTGGGAAGCTTTAAAACAATGTTGATTCCCAGAACACCAACCTGATCAATCATTCGGAATCTCCAGAAAATGGGGCCCGTGTATTGATCGTTTTTGAAAGCTCTCCAGGTGATTCCAATGTTCAACCAAAGTTGGGAACCACTGGACTAAAGGAACTGAA
Organism: Symphalangus syndactylus; assembly: GCF_028878055.3. Lineage (NCBI taxonomy): Eukaryota > Metazoa > Chordata > Mammalia > Primates > Hylobatidae > Symphalangus > Symphalangus syndactylus. Next base: position 27,837,403 of record NC_072440.2, read on the forward strand.
TGTATTGCCACTGGAGGAGGGTGAGGATCGCCCTCAATTATATGTCGTTAAGGAGAATCAGCTCTTCCATTTCTAATGTTAAACCATCAGGTTTAAATTGCAGGTGAGCAGGGCTTCCATGTAATCTGCATAGGAGTCACTTGGGGATCTTGTTAAAATGCAAATTCTGACTTAGTATCAGATGGAGTCTGATATTCTTCATTTCTGACAAGTTTGAGTTGGGGCTGAGGCTACTGGTCTGTGGACCATACTCTGAGGAGCGAAATAATAGACTTAGAAATATTCAGATTTGTTGCAGGAGAAGTCTTAACATTTCTGAATATTTTTAATCAACTGATAATTATTGAGCACCAACTATGCAAAAAGTAAATATTTTGCAATCTTTGAAGAAAATAATAGGTTGCTTTTAGCCAGTTTTCAGTATGAGGTCTTCCCTAAAGGGGCAACTCACCTATCAGGTATAGCAAGCTCAGTGCCTAGGGTCTATAATACTTATGGGGCCAAAAAATATTTTAATTTCTTTTAAAATCAGAAGAGAAAAATGAACTTTTAGGTCAAAGAAAATGTTTTAGTATATAATAATAATACATTTGTATCTATAACAATGCAATAGTGGAATGTAATTTTTCTTTTTATTTACATTTTTATTTTTCTGGAGGAAGGGGTGTATGAAGGCAAAAGTGCCCAGAGCCTACAAAAGTCATAATACAGCTAGGTTCTCGAAGTCCATATTAGTCTCAGGTACTTTTAGGAAAGCACATGGAACTCATTTTGGCTGATATTTTCACGTTGATATTTACATGAACAAAAGGAAGATATTGGGGAAATTATAAATATGCCTTTTGAGTGGAGCCGGCCCAATAATTATGAAGAGTTCAACACTTTCCACATGTGCAATTTGGAAACACTGAGGATGCTACATTGGCAAAACATTGTTTCTTTTCAGCTGATTCCTTATGGTCTAAAATTCTATCATTAGAGATTTACTCCACCTCCAGAGCCAGTCTCTAGAGATTCACATTATTGAGACCCTTCCTTTGCATACTGATCTTTTTGGTTTTTTTTTTGAGACAATTTTTTTTTTTTTTTTTTTTGTCACTCAGGCTGGAATAAAGTGGTGCAATAGCACCTCACTGCAGCCTCAACTCCCAGGACCAAATAATTATCCCACTTCAGCCTCCCAAGTAGCTGGGACCACAGGCATGTGCCACATACCTGGCTATTTATTTATTTTTGTTGAGACGGGGTCTCCCTATATTGCCCAGGTTGGTCTCAAACTCCTGGCGTCAAGCAATCCTCAGTCGTCCCGCTTCTGCCTCCACCTCCCAAAGTGCTGGGATTACAGGCGTGAGCACTGCGCCAGGCCTGACCTTCTTTTAGGTGCAATTTTTTTACCCTCTAGAGCCAGGACCATACCTCAAGAACTTCTCAGGGGATTCACTCTGAAAAGGGGAAAATATAATAGTGAGATTCCATTTTATAGGAAACACCAATTCTATTCAATTCCTAAATACTGAGATGTGGCCATTTGTAGCTAAAAGACATCACCATCGTCACTGTTCAATGCAGTAACCCCAACAAAAATTACTGACTGTTTTACTATCCACTATGATAACTATTAGCCTCATGTGGCATTTAAATTTATTAAAATTAAGTAAAATGAAAAATTCATTTCCTCATTGCAGTGGCCACATACTGAGTGTTCAATAGCCACATGTTCCCACTGGACAGCACAGATCAAGAATATTTCCATCATCAGAGAAAGTTCTGTTGCACAGTCCCGTTTCAAAGGGCTTTGGGTAGAGAGGGAACCACCCTTCCTGGACATCCTGAAACACAAGGGTAGTTTGGGAAGTATTTAGACTCTAGCCCAGATACATTTTTTTCTTTCCACCTGTCAACCGATCCATAACTACATAGACAATCAGTTACTCTGCTCCTTTCTAAACCTTCCAAACCAAAATTTCTAGGAAATGAGCTTTTGGCTTATATCTCCTGGCCTTCAAGAGAGCCAGAACTTTTTGACTTGTGAAGGGCCAGTAACTGCAGAGGTTTTTCTTAGGATCTAGAACAGTCTTCATCTCAGAAAGTGATTATTCAGATCACTGCTTTTTCTTGCCAAAATGGCTCCAGGTATCCTCAAGTTGTAGCCAACTTCTTAAATTTTAAAACAACTCAAAGGCCCCTTTTTGATCTCCAGGGCATAACTGTACAAGGCAGGCCAGCTGGATAATGTTCCAAATGCATGGTTTGTCTATAAATCTTCCATTAGTCAGCAGTTTTGTTTCCAGGCGCACCACCAGAGTGCTCAGGTGTGGACAACAACTCAAAATCTAGGATTTCTCCAGTCCTCTAACACCTGCTGAACACTGACATAAACATGTTAAATCTCAGCCCAGAACAAGTTTTCATAGTTATATAATAAAAACCCTTAAAAAACAGAGTTGATAATTGAGACACTAACACCATTTTAATTAGGGTGCTGCAACTCGTCACTGATAATACATGTGGGAAATAATGGGTGTGCAACTGTCACACGGGCTGTAATTATATTTAAGACCTCTGGTGACATGACAGATGGTGAGAATGAAGCTCTCATGTTCTGAACATGATGTCATCTGGAAGCTGCAAAATAAACGTATAGCTTTAGACAGCTATTACTCATTAAAGATGATCAAGATCCTGTTTTTCTATTTACAAAGGGCAGGCAGAGGAAGGGAAAAGACAAAATCTATAAATAAATTGGTATGAATCAGTTTCCCACCCCTCAAAAAGACTATATACAAATATTTTAACTAAGTCTTTTTAAAATTCATTCAGATATATTTGAATGCTCATAACATATAACCCAAGAACTAAGTTTGGAACCTTCAGAGAAATACAAATCAAAACCACAAGGCAATATCATCTCATCTCAGTTAAAATGGCTTGTATCAAAAAGACAGGCAATAACAGATGCAGCTGAGGATGTGGAGAAAGGAGAACCCTCATACACTATTGGTGGGAATGTAAATTTGTATATCCACCACTATGGAGAACAGTAGGAGGTTCCTCAAAAAACTAAAAATAGAACTTCCATATGATCCTGTAATCCCATTGCTGGGTATATACCCAAAAGAAAGAAAATCAGTATATCAAAGAGATATCTGCATTCCCATGTTTACTGCAGCACCATTAATAGCCAAAATACGGAACTGGAACTGTTTCAGAATAACCCAGGGAATTTTAAAAACCACAGATGCCTGGATACTCCCTCAAAGATGGACAGCTAGTCATATTGCCTAGCTGGGAGTCCAAAATTAAGCTATAGAATTAAATGACAGAAAAAAGAAAACAGAGATAATGCAGGGGAAAAAAGAGAACTTTGCAGAAGTTTTCATTAATATACTCCAGAGGTATACAAAAAAATAATATATTTATGAAACAAGCACAAGGCACTATGAAAAGGGAACAATCAGAGGTCAAGAAAATGTACTCAGAAATTAAAAATGTGAGAAAGTAAACTTTAAACATTCAACAGAAAGTTAAAGATAAAGTTGAGGAAACATCCCAGAAAGTTTTTTAAAACACAAATGCACAGAAAATATGAAATCACAAATGAAAGTGTTCAAGATTAATCTCACATAGCCAACAACCCACTAAAAAGAATTCCCAGAGAAGAGAGAGAAGAGAGTGAAATAAATTATTAAAGATATAATATTATTGAGCTCAGAATTCGGGGAACATAGGTCTGCTTTTAATAATTTATCCTAAAGATGTATATAAGGGCATGAGGATACATATACAACTATGCTCAATGCAATATTTTTGTAACAGCAAAAATTGAAAACAACCTAATTGTTTACATGGTTATTTGGTTAGATAAATTATGGAACACCTATACTATGTGTTGTTTAAAAATTATAGTGTGGCTCTGAGTACACCTATGTAACAAACCTGCATGTTGTGCACATGTACCCCAGAACTTAAAGTATAATTTTAAAAAATTATAGTGTGGCTCTAGATGTACTAACATGGAAAGATATCCAGGATAGGCTACTGAGCGAGAAAAGCAAGTTGCAGAACGTTATGTTTACTGGGAGTCCATTTTTATATTAAAAAATGTTTATAGATCAATGTATGATTACAAATGGATTGCAGCAGGTCTACAAAGCTACTCAGGAAGCTGTCGACAGTAGGTATCTCAGGAGAGGAGTAGGATTGGGGCAGAGGGTGGTTAGCGAACAACCCTTTAACTTTGCATTTACATATGTCTATATATTTTTTTTACAATGTGCATGTGTTTCTTCTATAATTCTTAAAAATTAAAGGCAACTTAAAAATTATTTGCAATGTTATGGAATAGAAAAAAAGTTTTTCTTTTTATAGTATCTCTGGGAAACAGCAGCAGCAGATTACCAAGGGTCAAGGTGAAAAGAAAATAAAATTTTTGATTAGAGAACGACATGAGCCCAGATAAGGAATACAAGCAGCAAAAGACATTGCTCTGCCCTTCAGGAGCTTACAGTAGAGTCAGAAAGACAGACCCACATGGATAGCCAATAGTGACCAGTGCTCAGTGGTACAGCTTCCTGCCAAATTGCGCAGTATGTTAAGGCCTGGAAGTTGGAAGGAGAGAGGCCAATGAAGGCTGGAGAAGCCAAAGATGCTTCATGGAAGAAGTGGACCTTGTAGGACAGTAAGGCTTTACAAAGGCAGAAAGGAGAACATTATACGCCAGATAACCAGCAAGAGCGAATGCACTGATTCTAACGAGCATGCAGCGTTCGTGCACTGGTGAAGAGTGTTACCCATCTAGATTAGAGGAATCACGTTGGTGTAAATTAGGTTTGGCTGCATACAACAGAGAACTCAAGAAACAATGGCTTAAACAAGAGAGAGGTTTGCTTTTCTTTTATGACAAAGTCCAGAGGTAAACAGTCCTGGGCTATGTTCATAGTTTCATTATCAGAAAGGCCTCACGTTCCTTGTACCTTCCTGCTTTACCATCTCTAGTACTGGCTTTCATCTTCAAGTTAGCTTCATAACTGCACGATAGCTATTAAAGCACCAGGCATCATAAGTATGCTCCACACAGCAGAAAGGAGGAAACAGCAAGGGAAAAGAGGCATACCTCCCGCTCCAGTCAGCCTCCTTTACAGGATTTCCCTGGAAGCCTCACCCAACTCCTACTCACATCTCATTGGCTACCCCTATCCATTACAGGGGGCTGGAAACATGTAGCTGTTTAAGCTGAGTGCATTGCTGCTTCTATTAATACAGGATTTCTAGGAGTAAAGAAAAAGGGCTGTTCACTATGTCTGCCTAATAATTATGTTAGACTACGAAGGTTTTGAAAACAAGGCAGACAAAAGATTTTAAGTTTAAAAGAGGAGGATAGGTAGTTAGCAAATGACTTATTATCTATAAAGAAATAGGTAGAAAAGGGCCGGGCGTGGTGGCTCACACCTGTAATCCCAGCACTTTAGGAGGCCGAGGCGGGCAGATCACTTGAGGTCAGGAGTTCGAGACCAGCCTGGACAACATGGTGAAACTCCATCTCTACTAAAACTACAAAAACTAAAAAAAAAAAAAAAATTAGTTGGGCATGGTGGTGGGCACCTGTAATCCCAGCTACTTGGGAGGCTGAGACAGGAGAATTGCTTGAACCTGGGAGGCGAAGGTTTCAGTGAGCCGAGATCGTGCCACTGCACTCCAGCCTGGGCAACAGAGCGAGACTCCACCTCAAAAAAAAAAAAAAAGTAGAAAAATGAATAAAAAGCACAGAAGAAACTAGCTTGATAAACAAACAAGAAAAACTCTAATAGCTACTTTCTTCTGAAAGTAGCTGATTGATTGGCCCTGCTCCATTCACTCATTTTCAACCTTCTACAACCTTTTTCAATTTTCTGGAGAGATGTATTAACTCTCAACTATACACCCCTTTTGAACCAATATGGGGTAGATTCCCAGTCTGTGTATGGTGCCAGAATCAGCCTTTCTCCCTTCTCAGTCATATGCCCGTAGTACTTTGAGGATACTATTATAATAATAGTTATCACATCATGCTTTAGTTACTTATCATTTGCTGGTTAAAAGGCAAGGTAATTGAGTAGAAAAGGCAGCAAGTACTTTGCCAACAGACAGACCTAACTTTCTACTTGCTAGCTTGACTATGTTCCTTTGGCAAGTTCCCTTAACTCTCTACAACATACCTTCCTCGCCCTTAAAATGAAGAACATCGTATGACTCTTAGAGGCATTTCCGAGGTTGTGAAGACTGAAGCCTACTACTCAGCAGAAACTTAGGAAATGGCCTTTTGTTATTATTATATCTTCCCTGCTGGATTGCAAGGTCATTAAGGGCAGGTTTGTTTGTTTGTTTGTTTTTTACAATGTGAATGTGTTTCTTCTATAATTCTTAAAAATTAAAGGCAACTTAAAAATTATTTACAATGTTATGGAATAGAACAAAAAGGTCTCAGGTATCTTTACAGGAACCCCCAGTGTCTTAACACACCACTGAATGCCCTGGCAAGGGTCATTTCAGCAAAGAGAAGGTCACCTGGCAGGCCTCAGGAGAGCTCTAAGAGACAGCAGCATGCAGGCCAGCCCACACCGGTGGAATGAATGTCACTGGCCAATCGTATTACCCCAGAGCCAGTTGGGAAATTATAGGAACTACACCACCCCCAAGGATGGCGAGTGACATTGTAGAATTCTCCTTGTGGGGCGTTTTAAATTCTGAGATTCGAAACACCTAACAATTGTTGCTTCTTTTTTCACGTTTCATGGTTTAATAAATAGGTTTTATATTAACAAAGATACCTTTAGTTATGCTGTGGCAACAGTGCTTGTTTTAGAGTGTTTCCTGCCAAACACCCACATGGGACATTCCCTCCCAGTACCAGATGTGGAGATGCGTTCAGGCCTGGCCAGTCCCATCTCATGTCCCTTCCTCCTGGGAGCCCCCTTGCAGCTAACCATGTTATTCAGTGTCTTCCATGGGTGGTTGTGATGCAAGATGCACAAACCTGCTGCAAAGTCTCCCTCAGACCATCTCTTGCTTTTCCGAAGTCAAATTTCTAAGCCCAGATCATTCCACCCTACTATTCCCTTTGGTGGCAAACTTTTCTGTTGCTCCTATCATTTTCCCTTTTGTCTCTCCCTATCTCTTGACATTTGCACATTGAAGCATTAAATTGCAGGGTGGAAAGGAAGACAATTTCTTTTGTGTATTTAAAAAAAACTACAGAGCAGCATATTGTTCTCAGCACACATCTATGTTAAATGAATTCCCCTGTCCAGTTGATATCCCAAGGCTAGGCAGCCCCAGTGACATTGTCAGGCCGGAGACCTGGGAAGACATATCACCAGAAGCCTTTTCCCATTACTCATGCCTGGGCCCCACCCCTGGAGATATTGATTCAGCCGTTCCAGTGTGAATCCCAGACAATGCCTCTCAGGTAATTCTGTTAGACTCCTCCCTGACTCTGCCCTTGGGAAATACCAGCATAACTTGAATTGCCTTCTGAAGAGCTACTCTTGGCAATGGCTTCTAGGGAGCCACTTTCTCATTGGCCACTGGTTTCAGTCACCCAGTCCTGCAAGGAATTGTACTATGCATCACAATCTCAGAATCACAATAATGGCAACCAATACTTATGCTTAACATATTCCAGGCACACTTCTAAGCTCTAACATAACTCCTTTAATCCTCATAACAACACTATTAGATACTAGAGGTGTCTCCTTTTTGTCAAGGAAGAAACTAACAGGTGCTAAAGCCTAGATTCAAACCCAGCCCATATTCTTTTATTTATTTATTTATTTATTTATTTGAGACATGTTCTGGCTCTATCACCCAGGCTGGAGAGTGGTGGCCCTCCATTTCGGCTCACTGCAACCACCGCCTCCCAGGCTCACTTGATCCTCCCACCTCAGCCTCCTGAGTAGCTGGGACTACAGGCATGTACCACCACACGTGGCTAATTTTTGTACCTTTTGTAGAGATGGGGTTTTACCATGTTGCCCAGGCTGGTCTCGAACTCCTGACCTCAAGTGATCCTCCTGCCTCAGCCTCCCAAAGTGCTAGGATGACAGGCGTGAGCCACCGCACCCAGCCGAGCCCATATTCTTAACCAATATCCTCTATGGCCTCATGCAGTGAGTGTCAGAAGATCTCAGGAGTCATATTTTTTGTGGCCAAACCAACCCAAATCACTGCGCCAACCACTGCTACCCTGATCCACCTGGTTTCACCACCAACCCCAGCTTTCCCATCTCTTTGGTCTGCTCAGCCGCATAAATTCTGAAAACAGTATTGCAGTTCTCACTGTTTTTCTACAGATCTCCTAAGCCTTAGCTCAGGCTCTCCTCCCAGAAAACTTTCACCAACACTCCCACCCATGCCAAGCTGGGTTAGGCATCTTTATTTATACTTACCTCCTACTTTGTGCATATCTTGATCACAAACTTATCATGTGGCATTCTGATAGTCTGTTTCTGCCTCCATCTCCCTCAGCAGAGGGTTGAGTAAGGTCAAAAGCACGTTTCAATCATCTTTGATTCCCTGATGCCTAGTGCAAGATCTTGTGGAAGAAACATAGAAACTGTTGTATAAACAATGTTGGCTTCAGTGATACTTCTATCCCTCAATTTACAGGAAACGCTTAGTAATTCATCCCTGGGGTCTGGGGCAACATGGGACATCTGTCTTCCAAAGGCCCTATTAAAACTTTATCTCCAGAAAATAGACTCATATTATTTTATCTTTTCCTATTTTCCCTTTCAACCTTCTGCCTCAATATAATTATGTTAATTTTTTCTATAGCTGAGGAGCCAGGGACATAATAGTCTTACTTAATATGGAAAGGATAAGCTCCCATTCGAACTCCAAATTTTCTAACAGGAAAGTCCTCTTTATTATCTTTACATTCTCTTTTTTCTACCCTACCTGGACTTATTGGTGGGAAACCTATTATAACAGGTGAAATGGGGTTCCTGGGGGCTCTGGATGGAGACAGACATGTGACAGATGAAAACCCTTCATAGCTGTCATCAACATAAAGGTTGTAGATATAAACTTCCTTGTCTTTATCTTCTAAAATTTAAGGTCTTCAGAATTAGTTGTGTCTTGTGAAGTGCAAGGAGATACAGATAAAGGAGGTGAGTAGGAGCTGCCAATGGAATCACGACAAGCAGTCAAGGGGATAAATCAGCCAAGAGAGAAAAAAGCACACAATGACATTTACCCTTGACAGTTTTTCTGTAAGACTTTGCATTTGGCTTTATAAATAAATATTCTCATATAGTTTCTATTAACAATTTTATAAATAATTTCTATTAATCCCCTAGAACACTCATGATGTACTCCATGATTACTATTTAAAAATCAAATCTTACCACCATTCTTACACCCCAATCGCACTTACGTAGGACAAGATCTATATTTGGCCAGTCATTTTGGCACTGTTGAAATGTGCCACTAAAACGACTTAGATCACAAATATGAGATAAAGTCTTCAAAAGGTTCCTTAGTATAAAACATGGCATTCCTCTTTTGTACAACATAAGCTGCAGTAAGAAACTGGCTTAAAGTGTTTAAGAAAGAATGAAAATGGTATTCTGTACAACCCTTCACATACTGCAGTTTGACCTTCACCTTTGATACTGACTGCATGACAAATTGTATAAACCATAATAAGTAAACACCACACTGCAAGATTAAAGCTCCAAGCGCAAAAGTATCATTAATCATAACAAACACATATTTGCTTTTCTATTGGCATCAAAATGTAATTGTTTCTCTATAAGTTAAACATACCCCATGGTACAACGCTGATCCAAATCTGTGCACTTGGCAACAGAAAAGGGAAACTTATCATCTTTGGTCTATGGTATGGCATGTTTTCCTCCAACAAAAATGATGATCAACTTGAATGAAAGTTTATTTTATCCTCCTCTGTAAATGTTGCCAAGCCCAGTATTTCAGATTTGAGTAAGGAAAAAGGAATGACCTGTTTGCCCACTAGGTTCCATTAAAGCATTAAGGTTTCAGTGGGGAGAAGGAGTGTGGTCACAAACCCACTTGAAAATCTTAAAAACGCTCAAACCTTCACCGCAAAATAATGCACACTCACTCATATTCCCCAAATTGTGGATTTATTTTCAGGGGGCTCTTGACTACCTGAAAGCCAGTCACTTGCATTTCCTGGTAGCAATAGCATACGTAAGTTGAGTGACCACTTAATTCTTATTATTAATGGGATAATTTGTCTTGATTCAATTGTATCACATGACCTAAGATTAAGAGATGATTGTGTTCTGAAGTAGAAGTCAGTAATAAACCACTATTATTTATTTATTTATTGAGACTGAGTCTCACTCTGTCACCCAAGCTGGAGTGCAGTGGCACGATCTTGGCTCATTGCAACCTCTGCCTCCTGGGTTCAAGAGATTCTCCTGCCTCAGCCTCCCGAGTAGCTAGGATCAAAGGCACTCAGCACCACACCCAGCTAATTTTTGCATTTTAAGTAGAGACGGGGTTTCACCATGTTGGCCAGGTGGTCTCAAACTCCTGACCTCAAATGATCCACCATTCTCAGCCCCTCAAAGTGCTGGGATTACAGGCATGAGCCACCGCACCCAGCCTAAACCCCTAATTTTAGAAAAAAGCTTTACAGATCCTTCTCCTCCTGACCCAATTTGTCCATGGCATTTCCTTTCAGTCTCACTCCATATACCACATGATACTATGAACACTTCTGTGGCCTGTTTCTTAACTTGCTAACTGGAGACATTGGCTCACACCTCTGTTTGGTCATAATAGGTACTTAAATTGGCTGTGCACTGGTTTTTTTTCTCTGCCTACTACTCCCTTTTGGACAAGCATCCTATGTTTGGAAATTTTCCACCTTTGAGACCCATTTTCTCAGTCAAAGTAAAAGCCAGAAACTCACCTTCCCAGCTCCCTTGTAGCTGGACTCTGGCAAGTGACCTAGTTCTTCCAATCAGATGCACTCACTTAAGGATTTAATTCCAAAGAAAATGAGGTAAAAAGACAGTGATTGTTGGGATCAATTCTGCCAAGGACAGGAGAGACTCTATCAATGAGAACTCCCCAGGATCTCACCAGTGGCTCTGACAGAGGGTCCTAGTGCCCAGCATCCACAGTACAGGCTGCAGGACCCGTTCCCGTGCTGGCAGTGGTGGGGCTCACCTGATGATTTGATGGTATCATCTGGGCATTGCTTCTCCTCTGTAGACTCCAAGCCTAATTCTGTGGTCCCTCTGGAGATTCTGTGAGCCATTTTCATATCCTTTAAAATATTCTCTTTTGCATCATTAATTCACTCAATATTTATTGAGTGTGCCAGGCACTGTTGTTGGTGCTGGCAATACAGGAGTAGTGAAACAAAAATTTCTGTCCTTGGAGAGCTTACATTCTAATGAAGAAGGGCAGATACTAAGAAGGACAATAATATGGTTTGGCTGAGTCCCCACCCTAATCTCATCTTGAATTGTACTTCCGTAATTCCCATGTCTTGTGAGAGGGACCTGGTGGGAGATAATTTGAATCATGGGGGCAGTTTCCCCCATACCGTTCTCACAGTAGTGAATAAGTCTCATGAGATCCGATGGTTTTATCGGGGGTTTCCGCTTTTGTATCTTCCTCATTTTCTCTTGCCACCACCATGTAAGAAGCGCCTTCCACCTCCCGCCATGAATCTGAGGCCTTCCCAGCCATGTGGAACTGTAAGTCCAATTAAACCTCTTTTTCTTCCCAGTCTTGGGTAGGTCTTTATCAGCAGCATGAAAACAGACTAATATAGACTGTAGAAGCAAATTTATTTTACAAAAAAGTAAAATCAATACAGTATGCTGGAGAGGTAAGGAAAGGAAACGGGGAGTGCCAAGGGGAGCCATGGAGTTTCGATCTTAGATAGCTTGGTCAGAAAAGATCTCACCCAAATGAAAAGGCAACATTTGAGCAGATGTGAACAAGGGAGCATGCCTAGTGTACATGGGGGCAGTGTTCACACAGCAGGAACAGCAAGGGCCAACACTGGGAGGTGGGAGCATGCCCTAGACATGTTTTTCCATAGTAATCATAGAATCCCCATAAAGTCAGTCCCTTATCCTAGGAGAAATAGTACATGGAAAGAGCCATCACCCTCCTCCTGATCTGATAGTTGGAGCTCAATTTATCCAGATGGAACGTGATAAGATCCTGGAAATATCAAGTCTAATTTAAGCCGTATTAGTGACCTACAGCCAAATCAACCCATCTCCCCAAACACACACAGCATATATTTACTTATTCACAAAAAAGAATTAAAGAGAAAGTAGGTACAGACTCATTAATCTGATTGTGTGGTTCCTCTGAAAATTCTGTGAGCCACTTTAATATCCTTTAAAATAGTCTCCTCTCCATCATTAAATCACTCAATATTTATTGAGGGGTTACCTGTGGGTATCAGGGGGAGCTGGTCTGGTCACGTACACCTGTAGTCCCAGCAACTTGGGAGGCTAAGGCGGGAGGATTGCCTGAGCTCAAGAGTTCGAGGCTGCAGTGAGCCTTGAACCTTCAATGATTGTACCATTGCATTTCACCCTGGGTGGCAGAGTGAGACTCCATCTTAAAAACAAAAACAAAAACTTCAGATGGGTTTATTTTGGTATTCTTGCCTCATAAATATTTGTTTAGAGGCAAATTGGCACTCGAGGAGACATTTTCTTCATCAAATATTCAGAGCTTAAAAAAATTAAAAATCTGGGAGTATTCATCTTGGTACGGAGTTTTTAAGTCTAGCCATGACTCAAAATCTAGAGGCAACAAAAGAAAAGGTTGACGAATTTGACTACATAAAAATAAAAATTTATATAGCAAAAACACCACAACCAAAGTCAAGACACCTGACAAGTTGGAAGAAAATATTTATAATATATACCATGGGAGAAAAAAAAAAAGGATATATAATATCCCTTTAAATAAAGAACTCTTACAAATTGAGGGACAAGACTGGGCGTGGTGGCTCAGGCCTGTAATCCCAGCACTTCGGGAGGCCGAGGCAGGCAAATCACAAGGTTATGAGTTCGAGACAAGCCTGGACAACATGGTGAAACCCCGTCTCTACTAAAAATACAAAAAATTAGCTGGGCATAGTAGTGGGTGCCTATAATCCCAGCTACTGGGGAGGCTGAGGCAGGAGAATCACTTTAACCCAGGAGGCGGAGATTGCAGTGAGCCGAGGTCATGCCACTGCACTCCAGCCTGGGCTACAGAGTAAGACTCTGTAAGACTCTGTCTCCAAAAAAAAAATATTGAGGGACAAAACACATTTTTCCAGAGAGAAAAAAATGGAAACAGTATATGAACAGACAACTCATAAAAAAGATATAAAACTGGCCCACAAATATACGAAATAAACGTTCAAACTCACTCATAGAGAAATTCAAATTAAAACAATACTAAGATATTATTTCTCTTCACTCAGATTGACAAAAATTTTAAGACTTGATATTGTGTTGGCAAGGCATTGGGGAAATGAACACTCTCATATATTGCTGGTAGAAATGCAAATTGGTACGGCCCTTCTGGAGGAAAATTTGGCAATACCTAGCAAAATTAAATATGCACTTAACTTTAGACCCCAGCAATCTCATTTAAAAAAATGTATCCTGGGCAGGTGTGATGGCTCACACCTGTAATCCCAGCACTTCGGGAGGCCAAGGAGGGTGGATCACTTGAGGTCAGGAGTTCGAGACCAGCCTGCCCAACATGGTGAAACCCCGTCTCTACTAAAAATATGAAAATTAGCCGGGCATGGTGCCAGGTGCCTGTAATTCCAGCTACTCAGGAGGCTGAGGCTGGAGAATCGCTTGAAGCTGGGAGGCAAAGGTTGCAGTAATCCAAGATCACGCCACTGTACTCCGGCCTGGGCGACAGAGTGAGACTCCGTCTCAAAAAAAAAAAAAAAGTTGGCCGGGTGCAGTGGCTCACGCCTGTAATCCCAGCACTTTGGGAGGCCGAGGCGGGTGGATCATGAGGTCAGGAGATCGAGACCATCCTGGCTAACACGGTGAAACCCCGTCCCTACTAAATATACAAAAAATTAGCCAGGCGTGGTGGTGGGCACCTGTAATCCCAGCTACTCAGCAGTCTGAGGCAGGAGAATGGCGTGAACCTGGGAGGCGGAGGTTGCAGTGAGCCGAGATCGTGCCATTGCACTCCAGCCTGGGCGACAGAGCAAGACTCCATCTCAAAAAAAAAAAAAAAAAAAAAAAATTGGCCAGGTGCAGTGGCTCACGCCTGTAATCCCAACACTTTGAGAGGCAGAGGCAGGCGGATCACCTGAGGATAGGAGTTCGAGATCAGCCTGACCAACATGGAGAAACCCCGTCTCTACTAAAAATACAAAAAATTAGCCGGGTGTGGTGGTGCATGACTGTAATCCCAGCTACTTGGGAGGCTGAGGCAGGAGAATCTCTTGAACCCGGGAGGCAGGGGTTGCGGTGAGCCAAGATGGTGCCATTGCACTCCAGCCTGGGCATCAAGAGTGAAACTCCACCTCAAAAAAAATAAATAAATAAGAAAAAAAATTTACCCTTAAGTTATACCTCCAAAAGTACATATGCACAAGCTTATTCATTGCAGCATTTTAAAAATAATCACAAGATATTGAAAACAATTTGGCCGGGCGCGGTGGCTCACACCTGTAACCCCAGCACTTTGGGAGGCCAAGGCAGGCAGATCACCTGAGGTCAGGAGTTCGAGACCAGCCTGGCCAACATGGCGAAACTATATCTCTACTAAAAATACAAAAATTAGCCGGGCATGGTGGCGGGCATCTGTAATTCCAGCTACTTGGGAGGCTGAGGCAAGAGAATCACTTGAACCCACGAGGCAGAGGCAGCGAGCCGAGATTGTGCCACTGCACTCCAGCCTGGGATATAGAGCGAAACTCTGTCTTAAAAAAAAAAAAGAAAAGAAAAGAAAACAATCTAAATGACCATACACAAGAGAGTCGTTGAATAAATTTATGTACTTCCACACTGAAGTACGAAGCAGCTCTAAAAAGAATGGGCTAGATCTGTATGAACTGATACAGTTATTTCCAGGGTACACCATTAAATGAAAAAAGGAAAGTGTGGGGGCATATCTATAGTCTGCTACCTTTCATGTGAAAAATAAGGGATAAAAAAATGCACATGTATCTGCTCATTTTTGAAAAAGAAAAACAGAAAGTAAGCCGGGCGCGGTGGCTCACGCTTGTAATCCCAGCACTTTGGGAGGCTGAGGCGGGCGGATCACGAGGTCAGGAGATCGAGACCACGGTGAAACCCCGTCTCTACTAAAAAATACAAAAAAATTAGCCGGGCGTGGTGGCGGGCGCCTGTAGTCCCAGCTGCTCGGAGAGGCTGAGGCAGGAGAATGGCGTGAACCCGGGAGGCGGAACTTGTAGTGAGCCGAGATTGCGCCACTGCACTCCAGCCTGGGCGACAGAGCGAGACTCCGTCTCAAAAAAAAAAAAAAAAGAAAAACAGAAAGTAAATCAGAAGCAAAAGAGACTGATTACCTACACAGCACAGACAAAAAAGAGGTGAAAAGATGGGGAGAGGAGGAGAATGGGAATAGGGTAGTAGGGATGAGGTGGATGCTTTAACTCTTAAAATCATAATGATCTTTCACATACTCCAAAAAAATTTAAAATGAATGAAAATCAACCAAAATATGGAGGGAACCCAAAGTGTAATAAAAACAGTAACACATGAAATGAATCATATTATAAATAAATATAACTATACTGCAGAGGGTGTGGAAGAAATAAACTAGCCTAAGTGCTTTTGAAAAGCTTTTGATACTATAAGGCTTAAAACAAAAAGAACTGTGCACAAATGCCATAGACTTATTAATAAATCTATTTCTCACCTGGGCATGGGTTATTCTACAACATTTTTTATATGCATGCTAGGATTAAACAAGTAAGTGAGTATTTATAGATGAAAGCCATGTTCCCCATTGTTGGAGAAAGAAATTACAGATTAAAAAAAAAAAAGAAGTAAGGTAGAATAAACCCTATGGCATCAAACTGAAAGAAGCAGTACACAGATAAACAGACACAATCATAAACATAGGCGCAGTGGCTCACACCTGTAATCCCGGCACTTTGGGAGGCTGAGGCAGACGGATCAGGAGTTCAAGACCAGCCTGGCCAACATGAAGATACTCTGTCTCTACTAAACATTAGCTGGTTGTGGTGGTGCATGCCTCTCATCTCAGCTACTCAGGAGGCTGAGGCAGGAGAAGGGCTAGAACCCAGGAGGCAGAGGTTTGCAGTGAGCTGAGATCATGCCACTGAATTCTAGCCTGGGTGACAGAGCAAGACTATCTCAAAAAAAAAAAAAAAAAAAACCCATAAACATAGATATGCGTGTACCAGTATACATTTATATATATTTCCCAGCTCTGTCACACACACACACACACACAAAAGAGCCTGGGAGCAATGACACCCTGGAAGCAATGAGCACACCTAGAGCTCAGAACTTGCATTCTATCACTCTCCAATAACTTCTTGGAGAGGTATTTGATTGCAGAGCTGGAGCAGGGAAAATATCCGATGAGCCAGGAACATTTTGTGCCAGCAAACAAAGAAGTGCTCGAAAAAGGATGGGGGAATGTTGAAAGGATGCAGAAGCCAGCCTGAAGGAACTCTCAACAACCAAAGCTAGAACAGCTGGAGCAACAAAAGACATAATAACAGTATTGGATTATAACCCATAGAATAAAATAAATATTCATGAGCCCATACTCATGGATAAATGGGGTAGAAGAGACAATTCCTCATCACCAAAGAATTCTAGTCATGAAGGGAAAAGATAATCTTCACTTCAACTCCTAGTATTAATTGTGACAGGCAAGGTCCACTAGTGGGTGCTAAAATTAGTGAACAAAAGTTTAAGCAGAAACATGATATTTACATACTCTCAAGTATCTCCCCCAAGATATTTCTCAATTACAAAAAAAAAAATAATAACTTAATGATGGAGAAACCTGGCCAACAAGACTTTAAGTGATCAAAGTTAACATCACTAGCAAAAAGACATATGAACATCAGGAAGGCCTGATACGATATTCTGAAAGAGATACAATATTGCTTCTGTGGTATTCTTGCCAGAAACATGTAACCTAAATGAAATAATGAGAAAACATCAGACAAATCCAAATTGGGAGAACTTCTGCAACATAGCTGACCGACATTCATCACAAGTTACAAGGTGCTGAAGAACAAGGAATGACTCAGGAACCATCACAGATTGTAGGAGACAAGAAGACAGAACAACTAAATGCAATGTAGCAGCCTGGATTGGATCCTAAAACAGAAAAAGGAGACGGGGTGCAGGAGGAAGGGACTGGTGAAACCGGTATGTTTTAGTTAATAGCACACACCAATGTTAATTTCCTGGTTTTGATCATTGTATTGTGGTTATGTAAGTTGTTAACATTAGGGGAGGTGGAGTGAAGCCTCACTATTCTTGGAACTTTTCTGTAAGTGCCAAAGGATTTCAAAATAAAAATAAAATGAAACTCTTAAGGTTCTAAAGCCTTCTCTATCCTTGAAAGTTCCATTTTTGTCTAATTCTCAAGAGATCAAAGACTCATTTCCTTGTTTGGTCCAGACAGAGCAAGCCACCTCCCTCTGGTAGCCCTACTCACCCCGTCTCAGGTCTGACATTTGCCCTCCTCCCCTCCCTGAATCAACAACCAAGCAGCAAACATTTATTTTTGCTTTGTGTCACACCCTGTGTGTGAGGCTGATATGGTTCCTGTCTTCTCACCGCTTACTTCTCTTACCAATTCAACCAGTGTCAGCTACTGGGAAAGTAAGTCATTGCTCACATGTGAAATATTGCCTTTAGTCCTGTTTTTCCAGAATGGATCCAGGAGATCCATATTCTTATCTCCTATACTATTAAGAAAGAAATCCAGAGATAAACTAATACATGTTACTATTTGGACTATTGATATAAAGTCTGTATCAGTAGACCTGAACATTACATTAATGTTCCTCTATCAAATGACTTCCATGTCCTGTTTCCTAAGAAAATGTGTATGTGATCACATGGCCTACTTATAGGAATAGCACAGTGTTTTATTTATAGTGACAACCAGTTATCTAAGGTTTCTTTGCAAGAGCTTGATGGAATCATCTTTTAATCACTTAGAAATCATCATATCGTTATGACTTGAAGAAAAAGAAAAAAGAAACTGCAACAAGCATTACTAGTTTGTAGTAAAGATACTAGAAACCTATTGACTTAGGCAATGGTAGATTATTTTAAAAAACAAAACAAGAAAAGATCATAAAATAAAACTACTTCAGGAGCTTGGTGATCTAAGTCCAAAGCAGAGTGTCCCTACTAACTACAGCCAGCC
Organism: Symphalangus syndactylus; assembly: GCF_028878055.3. NCBI lineage: Eukaryota > Metazoa > Chordata > Mammalia > Primates > Hylobatidae > Symphalangus > Symphalangus syndactylus. The sequence continues at coordinate 27,855,823 of NC_072440.2, forward strand.
CTTGAACAACACAGGGGTGAGGGACACCCACCCACCCATGCAGTCAAAAATCAGCATACAACTTTGGACACCCCAAAAACTTAACTACAAATAGCCTACTGTTGACCAGAAGCCTTACTGATAATATAAACAGTAGATTGACACATATTTTGTATATTATATGTATTATATACTGTATTCTTACAATAAGGCTAGAAAAAGAAAAATATTAAGAAAATCATAAGAAAGAGAAAATGCTTTTACAGTACTGTATTTATCAATATCATAAGTTTACGTCATCTGTTTATAAGATGAATCATCTGTCTAAAATGGCGGCAACTGCAGCTGCAGTTGATACATATCTATGGTATGTATCAAGAAATTCAACTTTTTATTGTAATGTCATGATTTTTCTCTGCTTCTTGGGAGCACTTCCATCATCACTAGTGGTACTCTGTATAGATCTCATGGTGTTATTCAAAGTTTACTGTATTGAAACTAAACATGATGAAAAATGTGCGAGAACCAAGAGAGATCTCAATTTACTGGAGAGATGAGCTGCTCACTCAGAGGCGATTAGCATCACATGGTGTTTTAAGCAGATATTCGCAACACTTGAGCTCACTGAAATAGCAACAGGAAGTGGCTATGAAATTACTACAGTAGTACAGTATGTACTACAGTCTATTTTATGCAATTAAAATTCAATACTGCATCTTTACATTTGTTTAGATTTCTCTCTAGTGTGAGTGGTGCTATGTAAGATCTGTAATTGTGTGTATAAGTTTTGATAAATTTTAACTTTGGATAACAGATTTGTATATATTTTACAGTAGTAAATGATTTTTAAAAGACTAGTATATACATACATCTTATGCATCCATGACATACTTTTATCTTAATTTTTTGGTATTTCTAGTCTACTTGGTTCATATGCGAGTGTTTTTGAATTGTTGCAAATCTCCAAAAAAATGTTTAATATATTTAGTTCAAACCTGTGTTGTCCAAGTATCAACTGTACTTCAATTTCTCCTCTTGCAGAATAGGGGTAATATTTATTTCCTGTGCCTTCATAGGAAACAATGCATTGTGAAATTTTATAAAGCAATGACCCCTAGGAACTTTCATTTAATGTACTCTTCACTCCATAACTCAGCTCTCACATTTTCCCACTTAAGGTTGTTTTTTGATATCATGAAGCCATTGAATCCTTAACCCTGTTTTTGATAATGACACAATGGATTGAGGAGAGGGACAAACTACTTATATATTTTACAAACGAACCCACATTACCTTTTCTTGAGATGAGAACATACAAACTTAAAGTGGGAGATTTCCAAGCGCTAATATGAGTCTTTAGTGGGGAGCATACTCACCTGTTTAGAGATATTAAAAGTCCATATTGAATTAAAATAGAGGACAGAGAGTGGCTCCTATAGATTACTGCTAATTGGGGAGTTTTATACTTCTTTTTGTGTTCCTTCCTTCTATTCCTAGACCTAAGACAATGCTGGTAAGCAGACTCTGTAAAGCCAGGCAACTTCAGAAGTGTCCATCCTTGAAACTGACCAAAATAGTCAGTAAGGCTGGGCGCGGTGGCTCACACCTGTAATCCCAGCACTTTGGGAGGCTGAGGCAGGTGGATCACTTGAGGTCAGGAGTTTGAGACCAGCCTGGCCAACACGGTGAAACCCCATCTCTACTAAAAATACAAAATTTAGCCAGGCATGGTGGTGCACACCTGTAATCCCAGCTACTCGGGAGGGTGAGGCAGGGGAACCACTTGAACCCGGAAAGCAGAAGTTGCAGTGAGCCAAGATTGTGCCATTGCACTCCAGGCTGGGTGACAGAGCAAGACCCCATCACAAAAAATAATAATAATAATAATCAGTGAGAAACAAAGTAGGGAAAAAAACCATCCTTGCTGCTAAAACAATCTCATATCACAAACTTTAAGAAATTTGTTCAGGATATAGTGAAGCATAGATGAAGTTGAAAGAGACCAAAAACTGATTCAAATAAGTAAAATTTCCCAACTCATTCAATGAACCCAGTAATATCCTGAAGCCAAAAGCCAATAAAGGCATCACAAGAAAAGTACAGACCAATCTCCCTTATGAATATAGATGCAAAATCCTCAACTAAATACTAGCAAACCATATCCAGCAACATATCCAAAGGATTATATACTATGACCAAGTGGGATGTATCCCAGGAATGTAAGGTTGGTTCAACATTAAAAAATCACTATAATATACTACATTAATAAAATAAAGGGCTAATACCACATGATTATCTTTATAGAAGCAGAAAAAGCCTTTGACAAAATCCAATATCCTTTTATTATAAAAACACTCAACAAACTAGGAGTAGAAGGCAACTCCTTCAACCTGATATACAATATGAATGAAAAACCCAAAGCTAACATTATACTTGATGGTGAAAGACAAAAGCTTTTCCCCCAACATCAGAAACAAGAAAAAGATGTCTGTTCTTGCCATTTCTATTAAACATTGTGCTGGGAGTTCTACCCAGAGCAATTAGGCCAGAAAAAAAGAAATAAAATACATTTGAATTATAAAGGAAGAAGCAAAACCATCTCTGTTTTGAATTGGCATCCTCTTATATAGAGAAAATCCTAAGGAATTACCTAGAAAACTATTAGAGCTAATAAGCAAGTTTAGCAAGATTGCAGGTTACAAGAGCCATATAAAAGTCAATTGTATTTTCCTACACTAGCAACTTTGCATTCTCTTGGGATAGACTCCACTTGGTCATGATGTGTAATCTTTTTCTGCTAATATCAAGAACAAGGCAAGAATGTCTACTCTTATGACTCCTATTCAACATAACATTGGAAGTTCTAGCTAATGCAATAAGACAAGAAAAGGAAATTAAAAGTGTGGAGGTGGGGAAGAAAGAAATAAAACTGTCTTTGTTTGAAGATGACACAACTGTCTATGCAGAAAATCCCAAAGAATCAACAACAACACCTGGAACTAATAAGCAATAATGGCAAGCTTGCAGGATACAAAGTTAATATACAAACGTCAATTGCCTTTCATACACCAGCAATTAGCAATTGAAATTTAAAATTAACAACCAGTACCATTGATATTAGCACCAAAAAATGAAACACATATGTATAAATCTACCAAGTATGTGTAAAACCTATATGAAGGAAACTATAAAACTCTGATGACAGAAAATTTAAAAATCCAAAGAAATGGAGATATTCCATGTACATGGAAAGGAAGATTCAATACTGTCAAGATGTCAATTTTTTCCAACTTAATCTATAGAGTCAATGCAATTCCAATCAAAATCCCATTTTGTGTATATTGACAAACTTATTCTAAAGTTCCTATGTCAAAACAAAAACTCAAAATAGCCACCATAATATTGGAGGAGAAGAACAAAGTTGAAGGATTAATACTACTTACTTCAAGACTTAATATAATGCTTCAATAATTAAGACAGTGTCATATTGGCAAAAGGACAGACAAATAAATCAGTGGAACAGGATAGAAAACTCAGAAATAAACCCACACAAATATAATTATCTGATCTTTGACAAAGGGTCAAAGGCAATTCAATGGAGAAAGAATGGTCTTTTTAAAAAATGGTGTTGAAACAACTGCACTGGACATCCACATGTTAAAAAAAAAATCTAGACACAGACTTGATACCTATCACAAAATTTTACTTAAAATGGATCATAGGCCTAAATGTAAAGTACAAAACTTAAAATTCATAGGTAATAACACAGGAGAAAATCTAGATAACCCAGGGTTTGGAAATGACTTTTTAAGATATAACACAAAAAGCACACTTCATGAAAGAAAAAATTAGTAAGTTGGACTTCATTAAAATTAAAAACTTCTGCTCTGTGAAAAACACTGGGAGGGGTATGAAAAGTTAAGTTATTGACTGGGAGAAAATCTTTCCAAAACAAATATCTGATAAAAGACTCGTATCTAAGATGTACAAAGAACTCAACAATAAGAAACAAGAACTCTCATTTGTTGTTGATGGGAATGCAAAATGCTTCCACTTTGGAAGACAGTTTGGCAGTTTTATACAAAACTAAACATACCTTTACCATATGATTCAGCAAACATGCTCCTTGATGTTTATCCAAATGAGTTGAAAACTTAAGCCCACAAAAATCCTGCACACAAATGTTTATAACAGCTTCATTCATAATTATCAAAACTTGGGAGCAACCAAGATGTCCTTCAATAGCTGAATAAATAAACTGTGGTGCATCCATACAATGGAATATTATTTAGCAGTTTTTAAAAATGAACTACCAAGCCATGAAAACACTGGAGAAAACTTAAGTGCATACTGCTAAGTGAAAGACGCTAATTTGGAAAAGTCACATACTATGTGGGTATTCTCTGAGGCCAGGATTAAGGGTACTATTACCCATTTCATTTGCTTCTTCCGAGTGTCTGGGGGTGTTAGTAGGCCAAATAGTTTTAAATAATATTTATGGCTTATGTCTAGGGGGCTTTGAAGAAGGGGGGTGGTGAAGGTTTTTTAAGACTATCCAGATAATGCAAGTTTGTGCTGCAAATCTGCAAGAAAGCAGCATTATGATTACAACTCTCAGGGATGTTTGTAAATTATCTTACTATGCTGTGGGTTAAGAAAAAATTCTGGTCAGGTACGGTGGCTCATGCCTGTAATCCCAGCACTTCGGGAGGCTGAGGCAGGCAGATCACCTTAGGTCATGAGTTCAAGACCAGCCTGGCCAACATGGTGAAAGCCCGTCTCTACCAAAAATACAAAAATTAGCTGGGTGTGGTGGTGCATGCCTGTAATCCCAGCTACTCAGGAGGCTGAGGCAGGAGAATCACTTGAACCTGGGATGCAGAGGTTGCAGTGAGCCAAGATCGTGCCACTGCACTCCAGCCTGGGTGACAGAGTGAGACTCCATCTCAAACAAACAAACAAACAAACAAACAAAAAACTTCATAGTATTCTGGAGGTCAGGGGTTAGGGCACAGAGTGGGTTTACTTCCAGTTAATCCTTTCCCTGAGACTGTAGCCCAGTGGAGATCCACCCTTATTGATAAAGCTCCCCATTAGGCTACCCACCCTCCTCCGGCCCTGGGCATTTGTCTCCTTTACTCCATGAAACCATCAAAACTAAAGTCCAAGTTTGCTGAGATCGGCAAATAAGTTCCAGGTAAAAGTGGCTCCAGTGCTCTCTTTACCTCTGTAGGTTTCAGTATTTATGTATATTTTGGCCTGATAATTTCTTCCTATCTTATCAGCTCAACAATGTTAGACACAGTTGACCACTGACTCCCTCTTTCTTCTTTTTTTTCCCGCAGGTGATTAAAGTTTACTATTACTTTTTTAAAATTAATACATAATTGACATACATATTTTCAGGGTATAGGTGATAATATGATACATTCATATGTGTAAATATCAAATAAGGATAATTGGAATACCCATCCCCTTAAATATTTATATTTTCTTTATGCTAAGAACATTCAAATTATCCTAGCTATTTTGAAATGTATAATAGATTAGTGTTAAGAACAGTTGGCCGGGCGCGGTGGCTCACACCTGTAATCCCAGCACTTTGGGAGGCCAAGGCAGGTGTATCACTTGAGGCCCGGAGTTCAAGAGCAGGCTGGCCAACATGGCAAAACCCCGTCTCTACTAAAAAATACAAAAATTAGCTGGGCGTGGTGGTTGGAGCCTTTAATCCCAGCTACTCAGGAGGCTGAGGCAGGAGAATCTCTTGAACCCAGGAGGCAGAAGTTGCAGTAAGCCAAGATCACACCACTGCACTCCAGCCTGGGCAACAATGCAAGACTCTGTCTCCGAGAAAAAAAAAAAAAGTCATCCAGCCACTGACTCCTTTCTGTGACTTCTCACTACTGGAAATTCCCAGAGATCATTCTTTCCCTAGGTGATCTACTCTGATCTTATGGCTTTGACAACTCCCAAATACAGATCTTCAACTTTAACCTGTCTGTTAGTTCCAAACTCATTCATGAGTACCATTCAAACTATAGTCCTTAGATTCGTGCCAGTCTATGAGCTGTTTATTACCTATTGGTAATGAAGTAAGTATAGAAATTGAGGGTAAGCATTTAGAATATTTTATAGCCATTTGACACTGCTGTGACATGCAAGCACATGGTCAGTGGACTCATCTTCTTGAAAAGTGTGTAGACCATTAGGGTGACTTGCATGTGGCAGGACTCACATAATAGTCATACACAGCAGGACCTCATTACAGAGTGCAAGATTATTCAGAGGTTAGTTCATCAACTTTAACCCAAAAGTATATCAAAAATCTGAGAAAAGGTGTTCATTTTTATAACATTATTTTTATGAAAATTTACATTGTAATCAAGTTTGTCTTTTTTTTTTTTTTTGAGATGGAGTCTTGCTCTGTTGCCCAGGCTAGAGTGTACTGGTGCAATCTTAGCTCACTGGAACCTCTGTCTCCTGGGTTCAAGTGATTCTCCTGCCTCAGACTCTGGGGTAGCTGGAATTACAGGTGCCCACCACCATGCCCAGCTATTTTTTGTATTTTTGGTAGAGATAGGGTTTCACCATGTTGGCCAGGTTGGTCTTGAACTCCTGACCTCAAGTGAACCACCCACCTCGGCCCCCTGTAGTGTTGGGATTACAGGCGTGAGCCACCATGACTGGACTCAAGTTTTTCTTTATTGACCAAAGTTGGGAAATAAATACCTATGACTTTAACCTCAATTAACTGATGGTGAAACAAAATTCACTGAACGCTTTTATCAAGAAAATACAGACCTATTCTAAAGACAGCAGTAAAGGTAAACAAAATAAGGATGATAGAAGTGATTCCAGAGAACAGGAAAACGAAAGAGTTCATTGAGTTTTCCTCCAAAATATGATCCCTCATGTACTGAGTTCAGCTTTGAGGCTATAATTGATGGTGGAATGCTAAAACCTCAGTTTATTAGCCAATAGTACATCTCCACAAATACAAGTTATTGTGTATTTGTGGAGATGTACTGTTGGCTAATAAACCAATGAAACCATCAAAACTTAGGTAGTATTTAGATGCAAAATATAAAGAGGTTTAAAACCAAAAGAATTCTTTGAAGGAAAGAATACCGAATTAGAACAAATGTTCAACATTTCACATATAAACATTTAGTGTTTGGCAGGATTTTAATATAAAAAAACTAAGCTGAAAATACAATGGATGTAAAGGTTAAATAATAGGGGAGTTAATGATCTCTCTTGTCAGATTCTTGACTTTAATGGGAATATTTCTAGTATTTCATTATTGAGCTACTATAGATTGCATGGCAGGGAAATATAAATCTCTTCTTATTTTATCAGGAACATCAAATTTGCATTCCTGAAATGAATCTCAGCTGGGGGTATATTATTCCTACAATGTATGCCTGAAATCTTTTCCTTATTAAAGATTTTTAAAGTTGGTTTTCATAAGTAAATGTAGTCCATAGTTTTCTTGTGTGGGAGAAGAGGAGTGCATCAGTCAGAGCAGGCTAGGTTATGCTGTGATAACAAACAATCTCAAAATGTTAGCAGCTTACAGTAACAAAGGTTTAATTCTTAGTCATGGTCTGTGTCCACCATCTGCTGTGCCTCTCTTCCATGCCATCTTCCCTCTGGAATGAAGTGGATAAAGCAGCTTATCTGACACATTGGTGGTCATCACGGTAGAGATAAGAGAGACACGGTGAACCATGAACTCTATTTAAAAACTTCTGTTTCTAAGTGGCATAATGTCACTTCTGCCCGTATTTCATTGACCATTTGGCCAAGGCAAATTGGAGAACTACTCTTGGCTTCAACAGGATAGGGATAAGTAATCCAGCCACAAGGAGGAGCATGTCAAGTCCTAAAGACAGGCCAGATGTCAGTGGGATGAAGACCTATAATTAATCCATCCCCCAGGAAGGACAACAAATATTTTGAACAATAGTACAACCCACCACAATAGTACAACATACCAAAAACAAATTTTTCAGGTTTATATTGTGTTTTGCTGGCTTTAGAAAATGATGTTGGAAGTTTTTTTCTCTAAGTCCTAGACCAGCTTAAGTATCATTGGAATTTTATTTTCCTTGAAAGTTTGGAAGAATTCACTAATAAAATATTTGAGTCCAGAGCTTCTCAGATTACCTTCTCAATGAATTCCCTGGTCACTGACCATTTTCAGTTTTCTGTCTCTTTGGGAATTTATTTTATTTATTTATGTTTTTTAAAACAGCATTCATGTAATCACACTTTTAAAATGTATTTCTATAAAGTTTTATCAAGTACTCTTATAAATTGTTTAAATTTTCTCTGCATCTATGGTTACTTCCTGTTACTTCTTTCTGATTGTGTTTAATTTTTATTAACCTACACGGTATAGAAATATCTATTTGCAAAAATAGGAATGTTGATAGAAATAGTAAGAGTGCCCACTCCCACAGTTATCATGAAGATTAAATAAGCAAATACACGTACATTAGTGAGAACAGTGCCTTAGTAAGCACATTATCAGTGTTAGTCATCATCATCATATTATTTGTAATTTTCCAGTTTTGACCAACCTTATACTTACTAGAATTATACATTGTTCTTTTTAAAAGTTGGTCATCGACTCCTCTCATTAATGATTACTGACTTATGCTATCTTAATTAACTTGCAACGTACTCATAAGTTCAGTAAATCAAACCACTGAGTTATGTTTAAGTTTATGGGTAACGATTTTATAGTAAAGAATCACATGTGTAAACTCATAGTCTTATATCAGAAATTATATAATGAGGAAATTCACATATGCTACTGCCAATAAATTTCCCTGTTAATTGTCCATTTTGTTTTTTCACAATCTTTATTATAATCTACATTTACTCCCACTGGCAGATAAGAATGGGTTAGGCAGGCTGGGTGTGGTGGCTCACAGCTGTAATCCCAGCCCTTTAGGAGGCCAAGGCGGGCAGATCACCTGAGGTCAGGAGTTTGAGACCAGCCTGGCCAACATGGTGAAACCCCATCTCTACTAAATGTACAAAAAAATTAGCTGGGCATGGTGGCATTATATATCTGCAATCCCAGCTACTAGGAAAGCTGAGGCAGGAGAATCTTTTGAACCTGGGAGGCAGAGGTTGCAGTGAGCCAAGATCAGGCCATTGCACACTCCAGCCTGGGCAACAAGAGGGAAACTCTGTCTCAAAAAAAAAAAAAAAAAAAAGAATGGGTGAGACAGGTGAGACATAAAATATTTTATTCTAAATGAGTAACAGTAAAAGAAAGTCTGGCTACTGCTTTCAACTTTTTTCCTATAAAGAAATCGCTTTTGGCCAGGTGCAGTGGCTCACGCCTATAATCCCAGCACTCTAGGAGGTCACGGCAGGCAGATCACTTGAGGTCAGGAGTTTGAGATCAGTCTGGCCAACATGGTGAAACCCCATCTCTACTAAAAAAAAAAAAATACAAAAATTAGCAGGGCATGCTGGCACATGCCTGTAATCCCAGCTACTTGGGAGGCTGAGGCAGGAGAATTGCTTGAACCCGGGAGGCAGAGGTTGCAGTGAGCCGAGATCATGCCATTGCACTCCAGCCTGGGCGAAGAAGCAAGACTCCATCTAAAAAACGAACAAACAAAAAAATAGCTTTTAACTCATGTATTTTTAACTCATGTTTTTTAAACATTTTGAACCACTTTGTTATGAATTTTTTTATATGAGTCCAACACCTCATAACACTGCTTGTAGAAAATTGCCAACTCTCATTAAATTAACACAGTATATAGATATATACGTGTGTGTGTATATATATGTACGTGTGTGTATATATATGGAATGTGTGTGTATGTATATATGTGTGTGTGTATATATGTGTGTGTGTGTATATATATATATATATATGTGTGTATATATATATATATGGAATGCAGTGGCGTGAGATCAGCTCACTGCCACCTCTGCCTCCCAGTTTCAAGCAATTCTCCTCCGGAGTAGCTGCCATTACAGGCACCCACTGCCACCCGATTTTTGTATTTTTAGTAGAGATGAGGTTTTGCCATATTGGTCAGGCTGGTCTTGAACTCCTGATCTCAGGTGATCCACCCACTTTTGCCTCCCAAAGTGCTGGGATTATAGGCGTGAGCCACTGCACCTGACCAAATTAACACAGTTTATATTTTTAACTTTCTGCTCAGTTAAGTCATCACATACTCCCACCTGTAATTAACTACAGTCTCACACAGTAGTTAATTTGAATAAAGGAAAATCTGCCATAATAAATTTGTTTCGAGACATAACGTTATTTAAAATGTCTAATATAAGACTAATGAGGGAGTGGGAACTGGCATCTTACTTTCATGAACAAGTGGTTAGTGGTTATTATCTTATTATATTTTGTTTGTTTGTTTTTTTGTTTTTGTTTTTGAGACTGAGTCTCACTCTGTCACCCAGGCTGGGTCACAGCTCTCTGTCACCCAGGCTGGGTCACAGCTCTCTGCAGCCTTAACCTCCCCAGTTTCAGGTGATCCTCCCACTTCAGCCTCATGAGTAGCTGGGACTATAGGTGCACACTACCACACCCAGCTAATTTTTTGTTTATTTTTGTAGACACGGGGTTTCGCCATGTTGTTCAGGCTGGTCTCAAACTCCTGGGCTCAAGTGATCTGCCTGCCTTGGCCTCCCAAAGTGCTATGGTTACGGGCATGAGCCACTGTGCCCAGCCCAGTATCTTATTTGTATGTACTGCAATTATATCGTTTACTTTCAAAATGCTTGTAAGCAGCCAGTCCCAAGTCATTTATATTCTTTTATGTAAATAATTTATTTAGAAAACATCCTTTATAATAACATAAAAAGAAAACTTTAACTTAACCCTTATCCAAGTGATCCAAATGTTGTTAGTAATCAGGTCAACTAAGAAAATACTCCCAACTGGTGCAGGGCAAGTAGACTTTCCATAATCACAAACGTGAAGAACACAGTAAGTAGGTAGGACACAGTTCATATATCATTGTATTTATTCTCACAACAATCCTGCAAGAGAAGTACTATTTGCCCCATTTGACAGATGTTGGAGATGAGGCCCAGGGAAGCTAAGACTTACCCAAGATTATTATAGCTCATGTCCTTTCCATTATTCTACATTATTGAAAAGTTTAATTGAAATAGAATGTTGGGAGATAAAAGATTTCTACATGAAAGCTACAAAACAGATGAAAGAAATTGAAGAGGATACAAACAAATGGAAAAACATCCCGTGCTCATGGATTGAAATAATTGATATAGTTACAATGACCATACTGCCCAAAGCAATCTACAGATTCAATGCAATCCCTATCAAAATATCAATGTCGTTTTTCACAGAAAAAGAAAACGCAATCCTAAAATTTGTATGGAACCAAAGAAGATCATTAATAGCCAATCCTGAGCAAAAAGAACAAAGCTAGAGGCATCACTCTACCTGAATTCAAAACATATTTATCACAAGGCTATAGTAACCAAAACAGCATGGTATTGGAATAAAAACAGACATGTAGACCAAAGGAACAAAATACAGAAGCCAGAAAATAACTCCACGTATTTACAGCCAACTGATTTTCAACAAAGTTTCCAAGAGCATTTATGGGGGAAATGACACCCTCTTCAATAAGAGGGGCTAGGAAGATTAGATACCCATATACAGACGAATAAAACTGAACCCCTATCTCTCACGATATACAAAATCAACTCAAGATAGATTAAACACTTAAACATAAGACCTGACACTATAAAACTACTATTAGAAAACATAGGGGAAACATTTCAGGACACTGGCCTAGGCAAAGATTTTATGGCTAAGACCTCAAAAGCACAGGAAACAAAAACAAAAATTGACAAATGGGACTATATTAAACTAAAAAGCAAAGGAAACAATCAACAGAGGGAAGAGACGATCCATTGAATGGGAGAAAATATTTGCAAACTATTCATCCAACAAGAGACTAATATCCAAAATATGCAAGGAACTCAAACAACTCAACAGTAAAATAATAATAATAATCATCATCATCATCCCAGGAAAAAGTGGACAGAGGACATGAATAAACAGAAGACATACAAACGGGCAGATATGTTAAAAAATGCTCAACGTCACTAATCATTAGGGAAATGCAAATCAAAACCATATTGAGATATCATCTTTTACCAGTCAGAATGGGCTATTACTGAAAAGATAAGAAATAACAGGGGAGAAAAGGTAACTCTTATACACTGTTGTGGGAATGTAAATTAGCACAGCTACTATGAAAAACAGTATGAAGATGTCTCAAGAAACTAAAAATAGAACTAACATACAATCCAGCAATCCCACTGCTGGGCATTTATCCAAAGGAAGAGGAATTTGTATATTAAACAGACACCTGCACTCCGTGTTTATTGCAGGACCATTCACAATAGCAAGATATGGAATCAACCTAAGTGATTATCAGCAGATGACTGGATAGAGAAAATGTGCTATATATACACAATGGAGTACTATTAGGCCATAAAAAAGAATGAACTCATCATTTGCAGCAACATGTGCGGAACTGGAAGTCATTATGTTAAGTGAAATAAGCCAGGCACAGAAAGACAAGTATCACATGAGATAGAGTAGAATGATACATAACAGATGCTGAGAAGGGTGTGTCAGGGGAGAGGGTAGGGGGATGAAGAAAGGTTGGTTAATGGATAAAAACATACAATTAGAAGGAATAAGTTATAATGTTCAATAGCAGAGTGGGGTGACTATATTTAACAACAGTGTATACCTCAAAACAGCTAGAAGAGAAGACTTGAAATGATCCTGACACATAGGAATGATAAACCCTTGAGGTGATGGATATCAGAAGACCCTGACTTGCTGGGCACAGTGATTCATACCTATAATCCCAGCACTTTGAGAGGCCTCCTGGGGAGGATGGCTTGCAGCCAGAATTTCAAGACCAGCCTGGGCAACACAGCGAGACCTGGTCTCTAAAATAAATAAATAATTAACTGGGCATGGTGATGCATACCTGTAGTCCTAGCTACTTGGGAGGCTGAGGTGGAAGGATCAATTGAGCCCAGGAGTTCAGGGCTGCAGTGAGCTATGATCACACCACCGCACCCCAGCCTGGATGAGTGTGGACCTGGATCCTTTCTCAAAAAAAAAAAAAAAAAAAAAAAAATCCCTGACCTGATCATTAAACATTCTATGGGTGCAACAAAACACCACATGCCACCCATAAATATGTACAAAGAGTATATACCAATCTAAAAAAGAAATAGAACCTTGGTTAGATTTTATTTCCACATTTCTGGTTAGTATCTATTAATAACTATAGCTGAACCTTCAAAGCTACTTTGTCAACACAGTAATAATCAAATATCTTGGGTTTATTCTGTGCTAACTCTGATGACTCTGAAACACCAATTCAGGGAAAGGGCTGGGGAGAAAGCAGGCTTCTTGTGGTTTTTCAAGATAATACTGCCACCTGGTGGCCTAATGGTGAGCTGAGGTAGGTTGTCTAATGCATGATTTCAATTTTACCTGATTAAAATTCTCAAAGGACAAGAAGGGCCGCTTCCAGAAACATATTTGCTTTGAGTTGTGTCTCAGGCAAAATGATATTATAATAATTTCATGTTGTGCATAGTAACCAAACTGCTGTTTTCATCTAAATTGCCAACTAGATCCTTTAAGAATTCATTTACTCATTCATTCAACACATATTTATTACCAGCTATTTATTGTGGATAAAGTCAAGGACACAAAGGTGACTAAGGACGTGCTCTATGTTTCTAGAAAATAAGATGCTATTCCTGTAGTGGTTGAGAATATGTACTCTTGAAGTAGATGGCCTGAGTTCAAATCCCAAATCTGCCACTAACCGTGTGACTTTGGACAAGTCACCTAAACTTTCTATGTCACCTCAGTGTCATTATGTGCAGAACTGGACTAATCACAACTTCTCGTGCAGTTATCAGGTACTCTGTGGAGTGTTAAGTACCGTGTATGCATGAGAAGGAGGTCTCCAGGGTGGGAGACCTCCTGAGCATCCTACAGCATCCCCGTAGATGAAGATGTGCAGCAGGGATGAGGCATTACCACACAAAGACTTTGGGGTGGGAAAACGAAGTCTTGTTCTCTGGGATCAGAATAATCCATGTTGATTTATTCTAGCATACTCCTCAAAATACACACAAACTTAGGCAAAAGCTTGTTCAGTGCAGAATTGCTTGTGACTGCAAAAGACTGAAAACTACCTAAATGCCCATGAATAGGGGACTGGTTAAACTGATTATGGCACAGCTGTATAGTAATATAGGAGGCCAGCATAAAAAAGAATGAAGTAGAGCTATCTGTACTGAGATGGATCAACCACTAACACACAATACGTGGAAAACCTGAAATGCAGAACAGAGGCATAGTGTGGTCTCATTCGTTTAGAAGTGACATTGTGCATTCACACGGTTAAAGATGTGTAGAATATTTGGGGGAGAATATTGTGTGGATTGGCTCTCTTACCTTCTGCTCCATCCTCCTCTGCTCTATCCTCCTTCTAGGATGTCTTCAAAACTGTAGAGCTGGAAAGCTAAAAGCCATAGTTCCCACATTCCTTTCCAGATAATGCTCTGGATGCAAAATTGGGCTCCTCCAATTAGATATACTAACACGATATGAAAGTCAGGAATGAGCGGAAGGCCAGCTTCCTGCTTGTTACTGTCAGCAAGCAAGGCAAGGAGATGGGGAATGAGATGCAATTGTGATGAAGTGACCCAGCTTGCCGGGGTCTATCCTCTGGCTTCATGGTGGCAGGAGCAGTAGCTTTTTGCTCTCTGGAGCCACGCTCTTGAACAGTGGCTCCATCTGGAGCACTCCCTCCCTCCTATCCCTATTCTTCTAGCCCTTCCAATGATTTCATAAGGACCTACTTCCCTGTATTAAGTCCTGTCTCCTTTAGCTTGCTATAAGATTTCTATTTCCTGCACTGAACTTTGATTATTACAGCCCTTTAAGAAACTGGTAAGAGCCTTGTCATGGTTAGTATCATGTGTCAACTCAACTGGGCTAACAGATGCCCAGATAGCCGGTAAAGCATTTACCGGGTGTGTCTGTGAGGATATTTCTGGAATAGATTAGCATTTAAATCAGGGAACTGAGTAAAGATCCCTGAGTAAAGATCTCTCACCAATGTGGGAGTGTAACATCCAGCCTGTTAGGACCTGGATAGAACAATGTGGAAGAAGGACAAATTCACTCTCTCTTCTTCAGCCAGGACATCTATATTCTTCTATCCTTGGATGTCAAAGCTGCTAGTTCTCGGGCCTTCAGACTTGAACTGAATTATACCACCACCTACTGGTTCTCCACCTTGCAGGTGGCAAATCATGGAACTTCCTGGCTTCCATAATTATAATATATAATTATATATATATTATATATTATATATATATGTATATGTAGTGAGATTATGGAAGCCAGGAAGTTCCATGATTTGCCACCTCCAAGGTGGCAAAATATATAAATAATTATATTTTATATATTATACATATTATATATATAATATATAATATAATCTCACTACATATAACATATAATTATGTATATTTAATATATAATATAATATCTATTATTATATTACATATATTATATATATCATATATTATATAATATATTATATATATAATATATTATATAATATATAATATATAAATATAATATATTATATAATATATTAATATATTATATTAATATATTATATTAATATATAATATATTATATAATATATTATATAATATATTATATATTAATATAATATACTATATACTATATAATACTATACTATATAATATACTATATTATATATTATATATATAATATATAATATATACAATATATATTTTATATAATATATAATATATTAATATATTTTATATAATATATTAATATATTATATATAATATAGTATATTATATAGTATATAGTATATTATATAGTATATAGTATATTATATAGTATATAGTATATACTATGTATAAATATATATATCACTACACAATATATATTATAGTGAGATATATAATATATAATCTGACTACATATATAATATATAAAAAATCTCCTATTGGTTCTGTTTCCCTGAAGAACCGTAATATAAGCCATTACCTTAGAAGAAAGTGGGCTGAGACCCAGAAGGAATGGAGATTTTTTTTACTCTATTATATATACTGTTTTGTACTGTCGGAAAATTTTTCTATGTGTGTATTTTTTGAGGCAGTTCTATGCATACTGATAGGGAACTATAGCTACAGTATGTTATTACTTTTTCCAAACAAAAAAAACAGAGCAATGTGAACAGCATTATATATATTATGCTTCAATCACATTGGGGAAAATCTACATAGAGATATATCTATACCTATTTAGATATATATCTAAAAATGTATGTTTATAAATGCCTCCAGATAGGATAACTGGGTGACTAGGGGAAAGGATGAGAGACAGACTTATCACTGTCTACTTTGTACTTCAGAATTTTATGCCCTGTCCATATGTTGTTTATTTAAAACTATATTGTTAACTAAAATGAGAAGCTAGTAAGTTTTAAAGGAATAATCCACTTTGGCCAAAGCACACGCATCTTGTTGGGGATTACTGGGATGTAAGACCAAAACAAAAATGTAGGTTGGAGTTTAGGCAAGACAAACGAGAGTGAGGAAGATCTCACTTTGCTGGCATTTGCTTCTCTCCATCCCTGGAAGCCACTGGGAATGGTCTTTCCATAGTCCCAACTGTGCTGCTCCCTCCCTACTCGACCTCTCCAAAATCCCAAAATCTTTTTTTTTTTTTTTTTTTTTTGAGACAGAGTCTCGTTCTGTCGCCCGGGCTGGAGTGCAGTGGCGCAATCTCGGCTCACTGCAAGCTCCGCCTCCCGGGTTCACGCCATTCTCCTGCCTCAGCCTCCGAGTAGCTGGGACTACAGGCGCCCGCCACCGCGCCCGGCTAATTTTTTGTATTTTTTAGTCTCGATCTCCTGACCTCGTGATCCGCCCGCCTCGGCCTCCCAAAGTGCTGGGATTGCAAGCGTGAGCCACCGCGCCCGGCCTGACCTCTCCAAAATCTAAGATCTCTCTCAGGGAATGTCTCAAGCTTTTCAACTCAATCTCCCTCCCTTTCTCTCTCCCTGCCAAGGTAAAGAAAATTATCAAAAGCAAGTATATATTGAGGGCTGGGCTTTTTAATAAACATTACTGAGTTTCAAAAGCAGAAACTCTCTTCCCCACCTCCCAACTCTCTTACCTGGTTCATGTCAAAAACAAAGTCCACCATTAGTCACAGTGCTTACATTTTAATACATTGACTAAAACACAGACACATTATAATGGAAATAATTCAGGGGATTCCCTCTTTTGATTAGAGAAGGAAGAAGGGAGAGAGGCCTGACGATTCTGCAAGCATTAGGTATTCCTCCAACAAAGAAGAGGGCAGCCACTGAGGGCAGTGGGGTGTCAGCAAGGAGGCTGAGGAAAACAGAAAGTCTGCAATGGCCAGAGTTTGCCTAGAACTCACCCTGCTGTTTCACTGTATCCTCTTCAATCTCAGTTTCAATGTGCAGCTGCCTGTACTCTATTTGGAGAGGATGTGAGTTAAGCATTTCTAGTTAGAGTGGTGAGAGCTTCCAGGGCATGGTGGTGGCTATCCTCAACATGAGAAGTCTCAAGACATCAGAGGGCTGCTTCATTCCCCAGTGTTATCACAGCCCAAGGACCTCAGGGCACACAGCTTGTGGCCTAGAAATATCTGTTAAATGAATAAACAGAAGAATGCCACTGTGTGGGTACGAACTACGATGCTGCCTCAGCATCACCCAAGACTGCTGAGGTGAGGTCCCTCTCCTCCAGCCTGGTCAGGGGAGGTAGTGCATGGATGGCAGTCCTAAGAGACCTCTCCTCAGACCCTGAGCTGCTAGAGAAAATGCCTGGGGAGCTGGTGCCAAGCAACCGGGCTGGAAGAATCAAGCCATGGGAAGAGTTTATGAGCAAGAATCAGTGAGAGGAAGAAAACTCAGGGGCAGATCTGGGGCAGTCAGGGCCAGGGAACTAAGTTAGAAACAGATGGGCCAGAGCCAGGAAGGACCAAGCCAGTGGCTGCGTTGGCAGATAAAGTAGCTGCCAGATGAGTACTTCAGACCAGATCAACGAAGTGGACCCAAGTCTCCAGAAAGAACGAGTTTGCACTTCTCCAAAGGTCCAAGGCTGTCTGGTAGAAACTTCTCCAATTATGGAAATGCTCTGTATCTGTGTTGTCCAATATGGTAGCCACGAGCCACATGTGGCTATTTTCAGCCATCTCAAAATGTGGCAAAGTGACTAAGGAACTGAATTCTTAATTTTAATTAATTTTAATTAAAGATCTCTAGAAAACCCTTAGTAGGGCCAGGCACGGTGACTCATGCCTGTAATCCCAGCACTTTGGGAGGCCAAGGTGGGAGGGTCAGTTGAGCTCAGGAGTTGGAGACCAGCCTTGGCAATAAAGTGAGACCTCATCTCTACCGAAAAAAAAAAAAAAAAAATTAGCTGGGAGTGGTGGCGTGGGCCTGTAGTCCCAGCTACTTGGAAGGCTGAGGTAGGAGAATCGCTTAAGCCTGGGAGGTTGAGACTGCAATGAGCCATGATCGCACCACTGCACTCCAGCCTGGGCAACAGAGCAAGACTCTGTCTCAAAAACAACAACAACAAAAGCAAAAACAACAGAAAACCATTAGGAGAAATTGCTCAAGACTTTAACCATGTGCCAAAAGCACAGTGACCCAGCAGGAATCCCTGCCTCTATGTTCTCAGGTCAGAGAGGAGAGTGGCTGGATGTTTGAACTGTGTAAACAGATGCAACAGTGGAGGAATACACATCGACTGAAAAAATAAGTGGCGACAGGCTCTGAATCAGAATCAAGATCTCCAAAAAAACCAAATTTCCAACCGAGGATAACATCATACGTATTTCAAGCCAAAGAGCCTTCTACGTGGAAGCTGCCTGAGCTAAAGCGAAGGATGGAAGGAGGGTTTGGTCGTTTCACCTCCTACATCATCACTTCCATTCAGTTGCCACCATGTCCTTTTAATTCCCCCTGACACTGTGATAGACTGTCTCCAGGGAGTGATGAGATCAAATGTTTCTGAAGACCACTCCAGCCATGATATGGAAGATGGACTGGAGGACTGCTAAGCTGGAGGAGCTGGAAGGCAGGGTGCTGCAGAAGTCCAAAGGAATTGGGGCCACAAAGAGACGGCGATGGGAATGGAAAAACAAAAGGACATCTAGGATGTGGCAGCTGAGGGTTATGTTGAAAACTGCTTGAATATGGGAGGAAGAGAGAGAGCAGAATGAGGATGAGGCTGTCTCAAGCAATGATAAATGGTGCAGGTTGTAAAAACAGACTACATGAATCCAAATCCTGTTTTTTTCTTGTTGTTGTTGTGTTTGTTTTTCACTTAAAACTGGGGTACCTGGAGTGAACTTAATCTGTTTTCCTGTTTCTGTAGAAGTGATTGCCCCTCTCCCACCCTCCACAGCACCTGTGTGGCAGATGTGAAGAATGGTGCCCAGAATTCTACAAGCTCCTGGGGAGAGCTCACTTCTCTCCCTCCCTCACACCCAGCATCTACCTGAAGATGATCAGGGCTGTCATCATGCCCTCTAACCCTCTTTATGCCAGTTATTGCCACAAGAAGCCAGCAACCCTAGATCACGCCTTATCTCCTAGACTCCATACATCCTCTCTTTTGGTCCCATTTCTATCCTTCTCTAGCTCCTAAAACCCTTTGCCTCTGCCCTCTGGGTCTCACAGTCATCAGCAACATCCCTCAGACTCTCAACCTCTTGTGTTGACATTCTCTCCAGGCCTTTGATCTGAGCCTTGGCTCTCTGCTGAGGACATTGTTTCTTCTGCAGCCCTCTCCAGTGGTGCTAATGTTGTTCTCATATCTCCCGTGCAACTCCTAACAGTTGTATAGGTAATCCTCAATGCTGTTTCCAGACCATTCTCCCGCCTTCCTTCCTAAGAAAGCCTCACCACTGAATCTCATGTCATCTGACTATATCCCTAATACCTCCCACCTTGTTGGTCACCACACATCACGAGACCACTCCCTATCATGTCTTTAACTTTTTAGTTCCTGGCTTGCTGTCACTCTTTCAAATACTGCTGCTGTCATAATGCTTAGTTCTCTCAACATCTTTCATACCTCTAGCTCGCTATCTCTAGTAGGCAAACCGCAACTCTTCAACCACACACAGACCAACAATCCATTGATCCAGGTGTTTTCACTGTCCTCAATCCCATGTGGCCTCCTTTCCATACTTACCCAGCTTAGCTTCCACGCTCTATCATTACAATCACTCCTTTGCATCAATCTTAACACTACCTTTGTCCCTGCCCAGTTATGTTGCATTCACCTACAAAAACCCCACTGCTTATTAAATCCGTATCTCAGTCTGTTCCACATCTGCCTCCTAATAGGTGAACGTAAAGGGAAAAACATGCCACCATGCTGATGGGTCTCAGTGTAAATCCAGAACACTCATTCACTTCCTTAGTCATGTGGGCCCCTGGTGCTGCTGGGGACCCTACTTCATTTTCCAGTCCATTCATTGCCCCCAATCATACTAGCTGACAACAGAAATATTCTAGGGGCTGGATTGAAGGTAGTGTTATCTCAATTGATTGTTCAGTCAGTCACAGATAGAATTCCTTGTTCTACTCTCCCTTCTCAATACTGTTCTCTAAAAACAACATTTTAGAAGAAATATTCTAGGTACATTTATGGGTATTAGCACAATTCTCACGACTATCCTATGTGATTCTGTTTGTCTGATTAACAGATGAAGAAAATGAGATACAAAATGTCAAAACAACTTCCCCCAGATCGTGTAGCCAGTGAGTGGTCAAGCCAAGATTCAAATCTATGCAGATGGCTCCAAAGTTTGAGTTCTTGACGTTATCAGGATTAATTCATATCTTGTTATCTCATCAAACTTCCAACACCTCCGCCTGCTCTTCCTTTAACCTCATTTCAGTTGGTTACCTTCTTGAGCTTTTTCCAATGAAGAGATACCAAATTAACTTCCACAAACCCTCACTATCACATCTACCCACCTAATGGCATCTGTGCCCATATATGCCTTCCCTCCTGAACTATGCCCAAATTATTATTCTCCTATCTTCTCCTATCTAAACCAACCCTTTCACTTGGGCACTTGACCCTGTCCCACCTCCCAGCCACTGCTCCAGCAGTGCTACCTCCCCTGGATCCTATATCATGTTTTGCCTTTTCTACAGGATTATCCCCACTGACACACATTCATTCTGTCATTGTTGCCAATTTAAATCTCAAATGAATTATAAATCTCAAAACAATTATACTAAGTGAAAGAAGCCAGACCCCTCAAATCCTAAATTCTGATTCCATTTTATAAAATTCTAGAAAATGAACACTAATCTATGGTGACAGAAAGTAGTTCAGTAGGTGCCTGAGGCGAAGGGGCCAAGAGATGGATTACCAAGGGCAGGAGGAAACTTTTGAGATATTAAACATGTTCATTAACTTGATTGTGGTTTCAAGGGTGTACAAATGTCAAAACATATCAAATGAACACCTTAAATATGTGTAGTTTATAGCATATCAATTATACCTAATTAAAAAAAAAATCTCTTGACCCCACATACCTCCAGCCATTGCCCAATTTTGCTATTCCCTTTTACGTTAAAACTCCCTAAAGAACTGTCAAAATGCACGATCTCCAGTTTCTACACCATTCTTTATCTTACTACTCTCCCCTCCCTTGCTCCACGCCAGCTAAATAGGCCACCTTGCCATTCCTAACTCCCCAGGCACGCTTCTGCACTCTGCCCCTAGATAGCAATGAGGATCCTTCACTTCCTAAAGAACTTTGCTCAACTGTCATCCCAGTGAGGCCTTCCCTAACTACTCTATTTAAAACTCCAACCCACCTATCACCCCTGACATTTGCCATCTCCCTCCCCTACCTGATTGGTCTCCATCTCATTTAGCACCACCTGACCCCACTACATATGTACTTGTTTACTAAGTATCTCCCCCAATCAGAATATTGAGAGATATTTTGTCTATTTTGTTCACTGCTATAACCTTGATACCCTGGCCTCTAATGTGTCTCAGTAAATATCAGGACCAGTGGATTCATGTTTTCAGAGTCATTTGGTTGTAAATAAGAGAAAACTACTCACAGTCACCTAAGCAAACATATGTTAGAGGGAATCCAAAAATATCACGGACCCCTGGGGGAAGAGGTACAACCAGAATAGGGCAACAGAAGTCATCAGGAACTAAGGTGGTTTCTCTCTCCTCTAGTCTGATCTATTAAAGCAGGATAATCTTTATTTTCTTTGCACTTAGGTTTCATCCTTGTTCATTCTCTACAAACCAACTTTCTCCGCTGATGACCTAGACATAGCATTCCCAGCCTCCCATTTTCCCAGATCAGGAATTTCATTATAAATCCCAATTACAAATCCCTGCTTAGAGAAGGGTTGAGTCAGTTGTACCACCACGCTCCAGTTAACTATAGCTGAGGGAAGAGGCATGCTGCTTTTTAATGTCTAAGAGGGTCTTTTGTTCACAGAAAATGAAATGCCCTCATTGAGTTGAACAGACTAAATTTGTTTTAACAATCCCATTTACAATTCAAATTCCTTTAAACAACTTAATAGCATTTACACATTTAAAAAAATGATTCTTTTTTAAGCAGCATTGCAAATGTTTGACCCCATTAGCAAAACGTTCCCAAGTGCTTAACTCTCATAAATATAATAAATTAAACATATGGTGACTTTCCAAGTTCTCTGAAACATTTCAGTACTTTTGCAGACTTAGTAACATTTTAAAATACCTTTCAACTAAAACTCACAAGTCTAAAAATCTGTTAAGCATTTTAAATTAGAATCTTAAGGCCAGTGTTACATATTGTAATATGCCAATTATGTTTAAATACTTCAAACAGCAAATACTACAGTTTGTCTCAATGAATATAATAACCATTCCTGCTGGGCGCAGTGGCTCATGCCTTTAACCCCAGTCATTAAGGAGGCTGAGGTGGGAAGATGGCTTGAGACCAGGAGATTGCCTCAGACCTGGGCAACATGGTGAGACCTCTTATCTCAAAAAATCAAAATCAAAAATTAGCTGGGCATGATGGCTCATCCCTGTAGCCCCAGCTTCTCAGGAGGCTGAGGTGGGAGGATGGCTTCAGCCTAGGAGACAGAAGCTGCAGTGAGCTATGATCACACCACTACACACCAGCCTGGACAACAGAACGAGACCTTGTCTCTAAAAACAAAATAAAACAAACAAACAAACAAAGTACTCCTGAATTTAAGTATTGATGGCTATGGGAACTGCTTCCTGACCTGTTTGAAAATGTGTAACTATAACATATTTTGAGAACTGCAGCACTCAGTGAAGCTTTGTTAAAGGGAATGAGGAGTTTAGGCCCCAGCAGGCAAACCACTTCACAGTGCTAGGATGAAGAGCTCACACTCAGGGACTTTGAGAGTGAATCAACTACTTCTGTTAACTCAATGTTAAATGAGAATAACATCAACCTTGGATGGTTCTGGTGAGAATCAAATGAAATGACATATGGGAAAACCTTTGTCACATGTTACAAAATTGACGGCAACTACAGCTTTAGGTAGAATTTCAACTTCTAATTTTTACTACTATGCAAATTATCAGAATATTTATGATGTTAACTTTTTAAAAAGGTTTTTAAATAGAAACTTTATTTAAATAAATGAACCCTTCTCAACCCCAAAACCCAGCTTCTGATCTTGACTAAGTTCATAATTACTCAGGGAAAAACACTGCTGGTTCCTTATAAGCCACTGTGCTGTATGAAATCAATTCATGAAAAGGAAACGCCCTATTTCCAAGCATACTCGTACTAGAATATATTAAGTATATTCACTTAACATATTAATTTAAATGTTAATGTTAGTCTAAATGTTAAATTAATATGTTAAACTTAATACATTTAATTTTTACTTAATACCCTTACTGGAACATATTAAGCATTTTTTCTGCTTAAAAAAAAAAACCCTGAATTTACAGAACTAAAATTATGAGAGGGGATTCGCATTACAAAATCTTCCTCTATGGGTTCTTCTAGCTCAAGACATTTTTCTTACTGATTTTTAACTACTTGAGTTGGCGTAATAATTAGAGAAAGGTAAGAGAGGTAGCAACTGTGAAATCAGTGTACTAGGAGTTACTAACCAACGATTATCTATCAGGAACGGATACATCAAAAAGCCAAGAAAATAAGAATCTCTCTTTATAAAAAAAAATAGTTATAGGCTGGACGCAGTGGCTCACGCCTGTAATCCAAGCATTTTGAGAGGCCGAGGCAGGCAGATCACTTGAGGTCAGGAGTTTGAGACCAGCCTGGCCAGTAAGGTGAAACCCCGTCTCTACTAAAAGTACAAAAATCAGCCAGGCGTGGTGGTGCACACCTGTAATCCCAGCTACTCAGGAGGCTGAGGCAGGAGAATTGCTTGAACCCGGAAGGGCAGAGGTTGCAGTGGGCCGAGATTGCATCACTGCACTCCAGCCTGGACGATAAGGTGAGACCCCGTCTTTTAAAAAAAAAAAAAAACAACTTCTGAAAAATAATTATTTACATTAAACTTTCAAAAACAACTATTTTCCAAAGCAAACTGCTCTGGATTGGGGTTCCGAAACACACTATGATTGTGAATAATGGGGGGAGGAATCTAAATACAAATCAGAGAAAACAGTTTTCAGAGGATTAGGTAGCTAGCTACAAGATTAGCTTGAAACATATGAAGAATAGTCTGAAAGGCTATTGTAAGAAAAATGACAAATTCTATCATTCCCTCTGACCTGAAACAAGGTGAAAACTTGGTAGAAAGGCTGCATGAAGAAAAAAAAAAGCAGTCCAATAAGGTCTATCTGTAGAGCTTGCTCTCACACTCTGAATACAAATCTAGCTAGCGTCAGTTCTTCAGAGCCGACCACTTACTTGCCACACTCGGAATCGATGCAGTCCCATTATCAGCTGAAGCAGGGCATGTGATCTAAGACAAGTGTAGATATCAAGAAGACAGGAAGCAAACTAAGCAAGGGCCTAGAAATCCCAAAGGCACTGATTAAAGTCAAGAAAGAGGCTTTTTGTTGCTGCCAATTGTTCTTGTTGTTTTCCAGAGGTAATACAAGGCTTTGTTCCTTTAGCAGGATTCCCAGTTGGACCCTCTCCAGAGAGGATTCATATTTGAATTCCCGTCTGAATACCAACCCAAATGTTGATACAGAACACTCCTGTACTAAAATTAACATCCATCCCAGATAAACCTACTCTGTGACTAAGACAATTGAGATCTTCTAGGTGAAGACGCTATAATTCAAAATATTACATGGAAAACCATGTCTTACTTAAAACAGGTACTTGTTTTCCAGCCATAATTATTCCAGTTCTCTTCCATAGAACTGCTTCTGCAAATAGTTTTTTTAATGTATCAGAGAAAGTCTCTTGCCAACATTTAATACAGTCAAATCTATTCCAACTTCAGAGTTCTTACATGTCTTATTTAGCAGACACTAGGATTCTATCTTCTTATTCTCTGGAAATCCATCAGGTGTATGTTCCAACACAGAAGTGCCTTCCTTCCTTCTCATGGTGGCAAAAAGCATATCCATCATCCCCAAGGTTTCTAACAATTCTCTCTGGTAATCAATCTCTTTTTCTACAAGTCCTTGAAGTAGTAAAAACTTTTTATCAACTACAGGGGACTGACCAATTACAGGCAGATATATATCTAAAAAGAGAGAAAGAAAACACATTAACTAGCAATATTTTTCTATACATTAAGTGAAAAGCAAAAGTTTTTAAAAGTATAAAAATATTAACCATAAGAACACTGAAAAATCTGTACTTATTTTATAATTAATTAATGATTTATAGAAAGTATAACAATCCCTCTGAGCAAATTTATTTCAAAAAATAATAATTACAGAAAGTATAGGGTGAAGTTCCTGACTTATTTTCATTTTCCCATTTGAAAAATTGTCATCGTCATTATAGATGTCTATGAAAAAAAATTTTTTATAATAACCCTAGTCCCATCAATTCAAAGTCACACCACTATAAACATTTTACTACTTTTTAAATTGTACTGACTTGTTGTTTTCTCCATGAAAATCCATACTGAGATTTGATAAAAGCAAGATATTTTGATCTACTTGATTTCCAAATTTGATTTTGACATCTCTACTTTTGCAAGCATGTTAGGATTTTCAAGTTTTAACAAAGACTTACCAATAATTATTTCAGCAGCATTGATTAAAACAGGTGCAAATCTTGGCTGAGAAAGATTCCTACAAAGTAAAAATTCAGTTTAGTGAAACTTGTAAACTTAAAAAAAAAAATCCTTAAAACAGATTTGTTTCATCAGTTCTCTACAAAGATCAAACTAAATGTCTTTTATTTGGTGATAAAGGATTTCAGATGCAAAATGTATCGTGTTTTACAGACATAAAACATACCTTATCAAAAAATTAAGAACGTGACTGATTTCCTTCTCATCCCGACCTGCAAGCGCATTTGCAAGGACTCCTCTTCGATTTAACTCCTTTATGATGGACACCGTAATCTCGGGTGTCTTTATTGCACAAGTGGGCTAGAAAAATTTTCAAAGTCAACATGAGTAGACAAAACAGCACAAAAAAAAATCACTGTCTTGCACTAAATTATCAAGTTTGAATAGGTATTTATCTTCACAGTTCCAAGTCATGGTAATATGCAGGGTAAGTAATAACATGATTTTTTTTTTTAAATGCTCACTCACATCAAGAACTCTGTCGAGTGCCTTAGAGATCCGAAAATGTTTCAGATCCCTGTCGTACAATTCTAGGTGTTTCTTTGCTGGCCTGTTAATCAAAATGTCATCCTGCAATGAAAAGTACATTTATAGAGAAGAAAAATCAGTATCTGTATAAATATATATTTAATATAAACTTTTTCATAATGAAGTGGTATCTCTGAACTATGTCACAAATAATGTTCATATGCCCATAATGTAGATTAAATAAAAATGAATCCTGCTAATCAGAGTCAAAAATAGAAAAAAAAATGGACTAACATGCTACATCAACATGTTCTTACTCTCTTATAATTTTAACGTACAACATGCACCATTGCCTTAATTCTAGGTAAAAATTACTCATTTCAATTCTCTTTATGTGGCAGGCAGTGTGATACAGTAGAAAGAGAAATCAAACAACAATCAGAGATAATGAGATCCAGTCTCAACAACTCTGGATACCAGTAATGAAATCCTGAATCAATCACAAATTATTTGTCACTCAATCTTCTCAGGTGCCAAACAGGGACATGATTGGTTCTACTACTTCTTGGGATTTAGATCAAACCAGGTAGTATGTGAAATTATTTTGAATGCAGTAAAGCATTATAACATTATGTTATGATGCAGAGTATTACATAAAGTAGTCCTTGTTCCCCATTACTCATCAATGATGTTACCAATCTAGCAATCTAGATAGAAATAATTCTGATGTAGAGAAAAGCAAAATAAAGTGCCACGTGAACTACGCTTTCCAGTAATGTGCAGGGACCAAGCTGGCTACTCTAACAAATTTCACCCTTTAAACAAATATGAGAAATGCACAAGTACCCGTTGCTTCATGTAATTTTTTCCTTTAATAAAGGTTCGATATGCAGGCCTTCTTCTTCTGGGAAGCGATTCCTTCTTTGCTTCAGATTTCCGATGTTTAACACTCAGTATTCCATTGGTCATTCCTACAACTATTGTCTCATCTTCATGCTAATAACAATTAGAAAAATAAGTTAGTCTATTCTTAACTCATAATTTATAGTACTTTTACTTCAAAACACATTTGTAATGTGTTTGCTGCTTGTCCATACATTCACCAACAGTTCCATTCAGATATACATAGTCTGCCTAACAATGATTGGTGCAAGACATTAAAGCAAAACCATTTTTTCCTTAGGATACAACTACATTGACAGAACTTATACTTGTAAAATATCACTGGCAAAGTTTGTATAATACATAGTTAATTGCATCAAGGATTACACAGTAGCATGACTTTTATGATCTTGCCCCCCGAAAATATTTTTAGTAAGCTTTTCCTCTCCCAAATCAGATTTCTATATAATATAGTCAAATGCCTTCCTGCCCAAATGTGGCTTCTCATAAAACTTGACAGTATACATTTCAGAAAGAGCAGTAACAAAGAAAAGGAGATATTTCATTTTGTTGTCCCCTTCCCCCCGCCCATCTTTTTTTCTGCTCAGAGAGCTAATCTGCCTTTCTAGTGTACTATAATACTCTTGAGTTAAATGAGTTGAAGAGAGATTTACCAGCTTCCCAGGTCCTGCATTTAGTGTTAACAATGCCTAGAGCACTGTATTCAGTTTGAAGTTATACAGTGAGTGGAACCTAAATCTGAATTCATACTAACTCAATAGGACAAGCTACATACTCCAGCAATTGTCTTAACTCAAATATCTAATGTGGCAAGAAAAGTTACTCAAATCTAAAAATAAAGCCCAAAGTTCCATTTTAGTTTCATTTAACAGGCAGGGTTAGTGACAGACTTAAAAATAGGTAAAGGTACTTACTGCAAGGGCAAGACTCAAAATTGAAGCTGCATAATCAAAACTGTGAACTACTTTGTAGGAAGTTGTGCTGTATACTTTCACCTTCCTAATGAAAAAGAAAAGCTTTGTCAAAAATCACCTTGAAAATGAGTATAAAATGCAAATTTCTATTTTCTGAAAACAAAATACAAACATTAAAATCTGTACAACAGTGAAGAAAAACAAAGATTAGTAATGTTAATTACAAACTAATTCATCACTGAATCCCTTAAAAAATGAGCTGTAGGCCAGGCACAGTGGCTCACACCTGTAATTCAAGCACTTTGGGAGGCCAAGGTGGGTGAATCACCTGAGGTCAGGAGTTCGAGACCAGCCTGACCAACATGGTGAAACTCCAACTCTACTAAAAATACAAAATTAGCTGGGCGTGGTGGCACATGCCTGTAATCCCAGCTACTCGGGAAGCCGAGGCAGGAGAATTGCTTGAACCTGGGAGGTGGAGGTTGCAGTGAGCCAAAATCATGCCACAGCACTCCAGCCTGGGCAACAAGAGCAAAGCTCTGTCTAAAAAAAAAAAAAAAAAAAAAAATAGAGCTGTACACCAGCCCTAACTATAACATCTGTATAAAGACTTCGACTAGCCACTTATAAAAAAACTAGAAGGGCCGGGTGTGGTGGCTCAGGTCTGTAATCCCAGCACTTTGGGAGGCCAAGGTGGGCAGATCACTTGAGGCCAGGAGTTCAAGACCAACCTGGCCAACACGGCATAACCCGATGTCTACCAAAAATAATAAAAACTAGCCAGGTGTGGTGACACACACCTGTAATCCCAGCTACTCAGGAGGCGGAGGCATGAGAATTGCCTCAACCTGGGAGGCAGAGGTTGCAGTGAGCCGAAATCATGCCACTGCCCTCCAGCCTGGGCCACAGAGTAAGACTCTGTTTCAAAAATTAAAAAAAAACAACAACAAAAAAAAACAAAAACAGGACAGACCACGAGCCACTGTCATCTGAAGATCAAACTTGGGAGTAAAGAAAAGGTATCAGTCAGGTGCGGTGGCTCACACCTGTAGTAATCCCAGCACTTTCGGAGGCCAAGGTAGGCAGATCACCTGAGGTCGGGAGTTAGAGAGCAGCCTGACCAACATGGAGAAACCCTGTCTGTACTAAAAATACAAAATCAGCTGGGCATGGTGGCACATGCCTGTAATCTCAGCTACTCGGGAGGCTGAAGCCGGAGAATCACATGAACCCAGGAGGCAGAAGATGCGGTGAGCCGAGACTGTGCCATTGCACTCCAGCCTGGGCAACAAGAGTGAAACTCCATCTTAAAAAAAAAAAAAAAAAAGAAAAAAGTATCAATGAAAGCACATCACAAAGCCAAGTGTGATGGCTGACACCTGTAATCCCAGCACTCTGGGAGGCCAAGGACAGCAGATTGTTTGAGCCCAGGAGTTCAAGATCACCCTGGTTAACATGATGAAACCCTGTCACTACAAAAAATAAATTTAAAAAAAAAAAAGAAAGAAAGAAAGTACATATGAAGCCAAAGATCAGGGATTCTTCTCAATCTCAGAATTACTGTCATTTTGGGGCACAGAATTCTTTTTTGTAGGGGTTGTTCTGTGCATTGTAGGATGTTTAGCAGCCTTCCTGGCCTCTATCCCCTATATGGTAAGTACCATGAGTTGTGATAAAAAACAATACTTTCTCAAGATATTGTCAAACATTCCTTGAGAAACAAAAATCACTCTTGGTTGAAACCACCACAAATAGAGACAATTTACACTTAGCTTTTAGGAACATACCTAAGAATCAAGCCCCAAATTGCCTAGTAACATGATTTCAGTAACGTGTAAATACTTGCCATGTATTACACAAAAAATTCCTTTGTATTAAAAATATTTTCTAGCTTTTAAAATATGTACAGTCAATCCTTCAGGTTCCACATCTGTAGATTCAACCAACCATGGATTGAAAATATCCATAAATACATAAATAATACAGAATTTTAAAATACAGTGTAACAACTATTTACATAGCATTTGCATTGTATTAGGTATTACAAATAAGCTAGCGATGATTTATAGTATACAGTGGATGTGTGTAGGTTATATGCAAATATGCCATTTTAAATAAGGGACTTGGGCATCCACAACCAATTCCCCTCAGTTACCAAGGGATGACTGTATACTTTTTAATTAACATGCTGAAAACTAAAGTTTTTCATAACAGCAGAAAAAAATGAAAATATGGAAATAAAATAATCAAAAATAGATCATGTAAGCCAGGCACGGTGGCTCACGCCAGTAATCCCAGCACTTTGGGAGGCTGAGGCGGGAGGATCTGTTGAACTCAGGAGTTGGAGACCAGCCTCGGCAACATGGCAAAACCCCATCTCAACAAAAATACAAAAATGAGTCAGGTACAGTGGCGTGTGCCAGTGGTCCCAGCTACTCAGGAGGCTGAGGTGAGGGGATCACTTGAAGCCAGGAGGTGGAGGTTGCAGTCAGCCAAGATCATGCCACTGCCCTCCAGCCTGGGTGACAGAGCGAAACCCTGTCTCAAAAAAAAAAAAAAATTAATAATAAATCATGTAAATTCTAGAACTGTGCCATACTTCTAGCCGCACATGGCTACTGACCACTTGAAATGTGGATAGTGAAAATGAGAAACTAAATTTTTTATTTTATCTAATTTTAATTTAAAAACTGAGACAGTAATTTTTATAAAATATTATCGTTCTTTTTTTTTTTTTTAGAGATAGGGTATCGCTGTCACCCAGGCTAGAGTACAGTGGTACTATCACAGCTCACTGCAACCTCAAACTCCTGGGCTTAAGTGCTTCTCCTGCCTCAGCCTCCCTAGTAGCTATGATTAAAGGTGTGTACCACTGTGGCCAGCTAATTTTTTAAATTTTTTGTAGAGATGGGGTCTCACTATATTCCCTAGGCTGGTCTCAAACTCCTGGCCTCAAGTGATCCTCCCACCTCAGCCTCCCAAAGCACTGGGATTACAGGTGTAGGACACTGTACCAAACTAAAATACGATTATTGTATCATAGTGCACATGTTTAGATGCTTAATTTATTTCTAGTATCTTAATTATTTTGACATAGATTACATGGTGAAATTATATTTTATATGTAATATATATTTTATCTTTACATTAGATATTAGGCTAAATAAAATGTGCTATCTAAATTTTAGGCCAGGCGCGGTGGCTCATGCCTGTAATCCCAGCACTTTGGGAGGCCAAGGTGGGTGGATCACCTGAGGTCAGGAGTTTGAGACCAGACTGGCCATCATGGCGAAACTCTGTCTCTACTAAAAATACAAAAATTAGCCAGGCAGGGTGGCAGGCACCTATAATCCCAGCCACTCAGGAAGCTCAGGCAGAATCACTTGAACCCGGGAAGCGGAGGTTGCAGTGAGCTGAGATTGCACCACTGCACTCCAGCCTGGGAAACAGAGCGAGACGCCATCTCAAAAAAAAAAAAAAAAAAAAATTAATGTAACTAATTTTTAAAAAACTTTTTAGGCCAGGCACAGTGGCTCACGCCTGTAATCCCAGCACTTTGGGAGGGCGAGGTGGGCAGCTCACATGAGGCCAGAAGTTCAAGACCAGTCTGGGCAATATGGCGAAACCCCGTCTCTACTAAAAATACAAAAATTTGCCAGGCATGGTGCTGCACACCTGTAATCCCAGCTACTTGGGAGGCTGGGTCACGAGAATCGCTTGAACCTGGGAGGCAGAGTTTGCAGTAAGCCCAGACTGTGCCACTGCACACCAGCCTGGGCGACAGAACAAGACTCTGTCTCAAAAAAAAAAAAAAAAAAAGAAAACTTCAAAATATATGAATGTACAATAATAGTTTTAAAAGATGGTTTATAGAATAACATTATTTGAAAGATTATCATTCAAATGGTTCAATAATGTTGTTTAAGTATACAAGTTAAAACAAATTGTGTCAAAGGAGAAAATAAGTAGCTACGGGTGGCTGGGCGTGGTGGCTCATGCTTGTAATCCCAGCACTTTGGAAGGCTGAGGTGGGCGGATCACGAGGTCAGGAGTTCAAGACCAGCCTGACCAACATGGTGAAACTCCGTCTCTACTAAAAATAAAAAAAATTAGCCGGGTGTTGTGGCACGTGCCTGCAATCCCAGCTACTCAGGAGGCTGAGGCAGGAGAATCACTTGAACCTGGGAGGCAGAGGTTGCAGCGAGCAGAGATTGCACCACTGCACTCCAGCCTAGGCAACAGAGCGAGACTCTGTCTCAAAAGAAAAAAAAGAAAAGAAAAGAAGTAGCTATATGTAAACAAAAGGTCAAAACTATTTTCAACTCAACAGGTTTTTTTCTCCTGGAAATCATTATCCGTATACTTATCACAAATATTGCTGAAATAACTCATTTCCTCAAGCAGTAAACACCTGTACACTAATAATAATATACAAAAAAATTAAAATGCCAACCTATCCAGTGAGCCAGAGAGTAACCTCTGTCCAGAGCTGCTTAGACATAAACATGTCACGGTTTTGTGATGATTTTTCAAAGATACTAGCAATTGTCCTCCTTTTAACATGTCCCAGACTTTAACATAACGACCTCCTATAAAAAGAAATCATCATTAGTTGGATATTCTGCCCACAGATTTAACATATTAAAGATCTGAAAAGCATTCTTCCCTGGACACTCCACAAAGCATGGAGGCTGAGTGAGGGAGTCCAGGCCAGGCTGCCCGGTAAAATCCTGGATGTACCACTTCCTGGGTCATTGGTAATAACAGTTCCTACCTCACAGAACTGTTATGACCATCAAATAATATTTGTGAAGCGTACAGAAATTCCAGCAAAATAAATGTATAACTGAAAGAGTTCATTTTAAGAAAATTATAATAAAACCATTTTTTAAAAGAAATTCTATATAGCGGTAGAAGTGAATAATGTAGATTTGCAACAAAATATCAAGCAAAAAAGTCTAATATGGAAAAACAGAAAAAAGGATGGAAGGGGAGACTGCAATCTTGACTGGGGAACAGGAGTTGGAACCCAACTCACAGTTCCCACCTCTCCACTCCTATGTGGCACCTCACAAGAGGGATCACAGTTGAAATCACTGATCTAGTCCAACCCTCTCATTTTCAAGGTCTAGAGACCTTAAGGGATTGCCCGAGGTCACAATTAGCTAGTGACACACAGTGGAGATCAGCATACAGCTTTCTATTCTCCCTTTTCAACGTGATATTTTTCCCATTTGTCAGAATAACAGCAAGAAAAGTAGACACATCTGACATTATCAACTTTTTTCTTTTTTTAATTAAAGATGGAGTCTTAGAGTCTTGCTATGTTGCCCAGGCTGGTCTCAAACTCCTGGACTCAAGCTATCCGCCTGCCACAGCCTCCCAAAGTGCTAGGATTACAGGCGTGAGCAACCACATCCTGCCTCCACTTATTTTTAAATCAAATAGGTACTGGGGAAAAGAATATAAAACAGAGTAATTTCTAGCCAGATTTTAGAATTAAGAAAAAAAAAAAGATGTACACACAGCAATATATATGTTGTCAAGTATATATACTACCTATACATTCTTCTAATATGAACACATTTTTACTTTATTTACAAATGAAAAAAAGCCAATTTACTTCTTCCATTGTAATTATGAAAATGCAATATGTGCAAAATGAGAAAAACATCTCAGTCCCAACTTGTTGAAAAATGTACCAAGGCCCCTTTTGAGGCCACATTATCTCCTCTCTCTAGTACTAGCAGCTATTTGCCGGGTAGGGGCATTTCAGTCAAGAGAGTCACAGAAAAAGAGATAAGCCTACTAGATCTCAAATAACTGATTTTCAAAAGCTGCTGCAGATCTCTTAGGTAGGAGTAAAAGGAGTATGAGCTAAATTTCTGGGGTTCAATAAGATGGCACAGGGCTAAATACATAAGGTAGGCTCTCGAGTTCTGTGATTTCAGATCTGCCACTTACCACTTTGCCTTGGAAAAATAAGTTAAAACTTTTATTTCAGTAGCTGTAAAGTAGAGAAAAAGCTAACTACCTTGTAGCATCATCTAGGGCATTAGAGTTAATATGCATATAACAGCACAGTGCCTGGCTCACATTAGGTACACAATAAATGATAACTGCTTGCCAGTCCTACCTATCAACTGTTTGAACAAAAACTTAGATATGCAATTCAAGTGCACACTGATAAATCACAAACAGCAACTGATTTTAAACAAATGTGATTCAAAACCAACAATATTGGTGAAAGCTATTTTTAGGAAGTACCTGCTGACACCAGAAGACCTCCAGAGGGGAAAAGTAGGACACTCTCCACTGGCTGCCCATGCTCAACAGAGAGAACACTCTCACTCGTTCGTGCATCAAACATCTTCACAGTATGATCATATGATCCTAAAATGTCAATTTTTGTATTTTTAATTTGACTGCTTAAAACAACAAAAACTGTGTGTATCCAGATATAAATTTTAAAAGGAAAAAAAGCTTAGATGGAGTTTTAAAAAGACGTATATGTATATTCATGAAGACACAGGACCTCCAAACCCTCTACTACTGATCGTGTCTGAAGAAGCACTACACAATACTATACAGAATCTAACTTGCTCTGATCTTAAAATATTCCTTTCTTTGGACTACTGTCACTACTGAATCATCTGGAAATCTTTGTAAAGGCACCCACAAAGGCTAAACTGCACTCTTTGTTTCTTGGCTGCTTGAGGCAGGGTACTATCCATTACAGTTCTGAGAGTCTATTATGTTTTCAAGACAGCCTGATTTTTTCAAACACATTTGGAAGACATGAACAATCAACAAAAGAAGAATAAGAAAATAAAAAACAACTGGAAGCCAGGCACGGTGGCTCACAATTTTAATCCCAGCCCTCTGGGAGAAAACTGAGGCAGGTGGATCACTTGAGCCCAGGAGTTAGGGACCAGCCTGGGCAACATGGCGAAACTGTCTCTACAAAAAAATACACAAAGTAGCTGGACGTGGTGGTAGGCACCTGTAGTCCCAGCTACTTGGGAGGCTTAGGTGGGAGGATCACTTGAGCCCAGGAGGTAGCAGATGCAGTGAGCTGTGATCACATCACTGCACTCCAGCCTGGGCAACAGAGTGAGACCCTGTCTCAAAATAAATACAAACATACATATGTAAAAATCAATTTAAAAACTGAAGAATTAATCAGAAACATATTCCTTTATAAAAAAAATTTTAAACCCCTCCATCCCAAAAGAGTCCCATAGCAACATTAAAGTACATCCCCGTGAGATTATTTGCTTCAGGAGGGAATAGAGTTCACCAACCTGTTATAAAGAGATCCGGATTAAGTTTGCTAGCACATCCACACCTCACATAATCAGAATGCTCTTTAAATGTCAAAATTTCTTTGGAGTTTGGAATATCCCATAATTTAACTGTATAATCATCAGCCCCAGAGACCACGTGATATTTGTCAGCTGTAAAATCTACTGTATGAACTGCTCTGAAAGATCAAAGATCAGTATATTAAAAAGCAAGAAAATTATTTTTCTGGTACCTTCTAACATAAAATGCTCCTTTTTCTCAGATTAAAAAAAAAGCAGCTGAGTTTCAGGGAGTCTTCATAGAGGAAAATCATGAAAGAAAGAGAAAACTTACAAGTGTTTGCCCCCAAGCCAATTAAGAAATGTAAATACTCCTATATTGTAAAGTTAAAAAAATTAAAGGATAGCCTTAAAATTATATTTTCTAATATGTAAACAATTCCACTTAGCTGCTGAATACGGGAGCAAAGGCACTTTAATTTTTAAAATTTCAGAAAGTTCTTTAAAAAACTCTAAAAAGATTTACCACTAAATAGAATCATGTTACATAAATTTCTGTTAAATTTTAACAAATTTCAGCAAGGACATTGGCAAACAAAGTTATAATATAAAATTGTGATGGCCACTTAATTTATTAAGGGGCAAAATACTATAAATCCAAGAAGAAAATCTACCTTCCAACTTGACTTCAACGTAAGAGCCTCTAAGACAGTACAGG
Source organism: Symphalangus syndactylus (assembly GCF_028878055.3). Classification (NCBI taxonomy): domain Eukaryota; kingdom Metazoa; phylum Chordata; class Mammalia; order Primates; family Hylobatidae; genus Symphalangus; species Symphalangus syndactylus. The sequence continues at coordinate 27,892,544 of NC_072440.2, forward strand.
CCTATAGAGCTCTCATTACTAGCTGTAAGGTTGTCTTTAGATCAGTAATTCATAATCTCAGCTGGGCCACAGACCCCGCTAAAGTTAACCAAAAGCTACAGAATAGCTCCCTAGATAAACGTGTATTTTCTAAAATATCACATACAATTCTAGGGAATTCATAAGCCCCATGAAACTGGACCACGGAACCCAAGTTAAGCACTCTTAGAACAATCAGGAAATATAGTACCTATAGGCAAATAATCTCCATAAAACTGATCTCTATCTTTTTAATCAAAGTCCAGAGAAAAAAAGAGCTTACAACAAAATAAAACCAGAACACACAGAAACCAACTCTTACTTTGTATGGCCTTCAAACTGCCTGAGGGGAGCCCTCCCACTTATATCAAAAAGTTGAACTCCACCGTCTTCACTGCCAGCCACAAGCAATCTACCATCTTGTCGAAAAGTAGCACAGTATGCTGTGTCTTTAAATCGAGAAAAGGTTTTTATAGGTTCTTGGGAGTATCGGCCATAAATGTGAATCTACAAGATGAAAAACAGTATTTCACCAGATGGCTCAAGATCAGTAGTAAACTATACAAAAGAAAAATAAAGAAATTTAATATTATACTTACTCTTGAGGAAGCTGTGACAGCATAATTATATGGAGGCTGAGAAGAAAAGTCTACTTTTGAAACTGCACCAAATTCCTTAATCTGAACAGGGGTCTTAATAAAAAATAATAGCATGTTAACAGAGTCACCACTGGTAAGACCTATTTATGCATTACATAATTTCTTACAGACCATTTCTCTTTGTTCTTAGTAACATTTCTTAAGTTGTATTTAACATAAAATTACAAAGAAAGCAAAAAAGGTCCATATCTCATCACCCAGACTCTTCTTGTTGCCACTGAAATGAACATATGGTTAGAAACACACACCCCACTCTGTCTCTTCAGCTATTGAGTTTACTGTGATTTCTACCAGAAAAAAAAAAAGTTATCATATCTATACCAGCATACAATAACCATGTACTTGTACTTTTAAAATAACCAAAAGATAATCATACCATGTAGGCTGTTCCACATCTTGCTTCTTTCCACTTAGTAACATATATTAGCTTTCATAGGAGCAAGAGACTTACCATCCATTATAAGGGCACACTGTAATTTACTATACCAGTCCACTACTAATAGACATAGGTTTTTCAAGATTTCTACTATTACAAGCAATACTTCAATAAACATCTTTACACATATGAGATTCAAATTTTAAAATTTAATTCATTTGTCATTGATTGATCATCTGTTCTGTGCTAGGCATTTGTATGGTTAATCTGACTAAGCAGTATGGACTTTTACATAAAATTCCAAGAAAAAATAGATATCAAATTATCTGCCCAAACTATAAGTTGCTGATAGATTGTTTTTAGTTAATTCTCTGTTAGAGCATCCAGAGTATAACATACACTAGAGAAATTGGCATTAACACAAATCCCTCCTCCCTATGTCCCACACTCACCTTATAGTTGTTCCAGTACAGTGTATCTTGGGTGATTTTTTCACCAAGTATAGGATATGTCTGAATAGCTACAGGCTTATAACCAGCCATAATTCCATATAATTGCGCTACTGTCCAAGAGTCACTATTTTGGAATTGGTATTAGAAATAATTACAGTGACTTTGCCTTAATTCTGAAAAATAAAATATTTTATATACATATTATAAACTTGCACATATAGTTGATTTTCACTCTGCTTTCTTTAAAAAGTCTGTGTGGAAGTATATAGATTAGAGACCAATAAGCCATTCAATTGTAACCCAGAAAAGGCAATCTATAGGAAGCAGGAATAATTAAAGTAAGGGCTATCATATTGCACCATCTATTCAGCTGTACACAAAGGTTCTCACACCTAGCCAACCATTTTACAACACTTGGGAATAAATCTAGCACAGCCTTACAGTAGCCAAACCAAAAAGGATCATGCTGGCTTTGAGTGTCCATTTTTTGGCAACAGGAAATATTAAGGTGAAACCGCAAATACAAGTTTCCTGAAACCAAGTTTAAGATGACATTTAATCTATAACAATTATAGTTACGGACTTGATTTCCTGAAAGCCTAAAAATGCCAAGAAGTAAGAAACACAAAGCTAATATTCTAATGTAGAAGCTTAAAATTAAATTTACTTTAAAGGGTTTAAACAGTAGGAAAGAAAACTGTAATAAAGCAATCCTGAAATTAAATTCAACACTAAAGTGGCAGAATAGGATAAAACTTTTAAATAACATGCAATCAAGCCAAAACATTTTTCCAGAACGATTCAATTGCAAAAGAGATTCAATGTTATCAGGTAAATGATTCCAGAGGTGCTGCTCATCATCTATTCCAAAAAGCCTGAAAACTTTACATCAGTAACACCACGATAAATAGGTGTAACATATATTTAAAAGGTGCTTTAACGAAATACAATGACCAATGATTAAAGGGGGAACACTATTCTGTTCATTAAAGTACCTACCAATGTGCAGGACACTGCTCTAGGCACTGGGGATATAATGGTAATGAAATAAAGACATGGTCTGTGCCCTCGCTTACTCCAATATACTCCATTTTGGCTGATGACTGGCACCAGATATTAACCTAGACTCAGCCTTGAAGTGTCCTTCTTCCTCACTCCTAACATTCAAATAGTTAACAAGATCTGCTGATTTTATCTCCCAAATCTTTTAAAACTCCATTACGTTCACTTCACCTGAGGGAGCCTCGTAAGCAAAGGCAAAGATGGAAATGTGTCTACTGCCTTGGAGAGTTGCTGATTACTCCGGGAACTAACAATGGCGGACAGGAGAGGGTGTAATCGCAGAGAAGAATCTAGGTCGAAGCTTAATTGAGGGGAACTTGCGCCGGTTAAAGAATTTAGCCACTCTCCTATACAGCCTGGGAAGCCCCAGAAGAGCATGCCAGATAACAAAGGAAGGCCGGGTGTGAGTGTGGGCTTCCCTCAATGGGAGCCGCCTTCACCTACCTCCACTGAGCCCCAAAGGGTCCGACGAGACACCTCGACCCAAAGACAATTAATCGGACTTGCCAGCTCCCTATCCTGCACAGTTCAGCAGCACTGGCGTAAAAATCACATGGACCCTCAAAGAGCCGGCGACGCACACAGCAAACCGAACGTCGCGCGAAGATGTCGTACCAGCGCACGCTCATGAGACTCACGCATCCCGGCGGCGCAGAGGCGGGTCAGGTGGGCGGGGCGATCTGGAGTAGGAGGCGTGACCAGAGGGCGAAATTGGGGCTTCTTCTGCTCTTGTGACCCAGAACCATTAACTGAAATGACCCTGTCTGTGTAGCACTCCGGCAGGATGGGCCTCGGAGCGTAAAGGCGGCAAAAAAAAAAAAAAAAAAATTAATAAATAAAGGAGAGAAAGACACAAAAAAGAAAACCTGTAAGTTTCAGCTGCACTGCTGCGGAACGTTTTTTAGCCAGAAGGTGAAAGAAGAAATCGGAAGTGACGTCGCGGCCAAAACAAGCCCGGGCTTGGAGGCCTGTACTGAAGCTGGCCTCAGATGGGAAGGCCTGACTCGCTGTGTGCTGTCGTCGGTGGTCGCGAGACCCTGCACTCTCACCGGGTCGGCCTCCAGTCCCTGTGCCCGGGACCCGCTCGCCGCGGATGAATGAGAGTTTCATCCTGGGACTTTTCGGGCACAACTGGCCTGTGGCGACAGAACGGACTTTCTTTCCTACAAGAGTCTCCCCTCCAGCGGGCTCCTGTCTCGGGACGCTGGGACACCTGTCGCCTGTGAGGCATCATTTATTTTCATAGCACCTTCCTCTCCTTGTAGAATAATTCCAGGATCAGGAAGAAACGAGGGGCTCCTGTTATTAACATCCACAGGAACTAGCATAGCTGCTCACTTTATCTCCTTAAGAGTCTCTATCCCTTCATCCCTGGGCTCTGACAGATCGAGGTGAACCTAGCTATCGATTGCCTTACCCCCTTTTTCTCACCACCACCTCTTCTAAGTCCTGTTACCCCACTGCCCTCACCCCCGCCTCCCTCTTCTGTTCTTCAAAATTTTGGCCTACTAATCAACTTTGCTTCTCCTCTCGTTAGACTGCTGTGCCAAGATAAGCGTTCATTTTCCACCCACCCCCTTCCCCTAAGCACATTTGCTATTCTCCTCTCGAAGACCTGTAATTCCATCTATAAACCCTGATTTGTAACATGGAAGCTGTTTAGAGCTGGAAAGAATATTAGAAAGGCCTATTTCAACACCTTTTTATAATAGATGAATTTCAGAAAACTTGTATTATTTATTTGTCCAGGATTGCCCAGCTAGTTAGTAGCGATGTTGGGAGTGGAAAGCCAGGTCTAATCAGCAAATGTTAGAAATAGAAAAGAATATGGAAAAAATTGTTAAAGTTAAGATCAGAAAACATTTATGGAGCACCTGGTAGGACCAAGTACTGTTCTGTGTGCAAAAATTAGTAAGAGTGGTCCCCGTCCCAGGGGAGTTTTCAATTTAGCTGTTATTTAAATGGAAATTGTCAAGAGAATGGTAAATGCTAAAATACAGATATATGCAGGGTGCTCAGAGAGCTTAGGGGAGTTGCACTTAGCCAGCCGCTGGATAGGAGAAAGGGGGAGATGGTTCTTCCCTCAGGAAACACAGTTCATATTGTCCAGTCCCTTTTAAGACGCATGGACTAATGCGTTGCACATCCATCTCCCTTTGAATCACTGAACTAATTTTCTTTTCTGGTTTCCTTCTTTTTGCCCAAATGTATTAACCTTCTTACTTCCTGCTTTTTTTTTTTCCTTACTATACTATGTGTTATTTATTCAACTCTTCCGTGGAGGTTTTGGCTTTGTTTAGTGCTGCCTCATTTTAGTGGTCAGAGTGATGGGGTCAGAAGAGCTGAGTAAGCCCTCATAATTCATGAGCTTCCTTTTTTTCCCCTCCTAGGTGGACATATGATTACCTGACCTGCCTACTCAAAGGATCGTTATAAGGATTAATCTTTGAAAATGTTTTTAAAATTGTAGAAGGTGGTTATCTGTACGTGTATAGTTTGGCGATCCTAATGCATTTTTCTTTTAATTCCAATTCCAATTTTGAAACACCCTGCCCCCTCTCAAAATTTCTAAGAGGCAATTAACCCTAACATGAAAAAATTAACTGGATGTTATTAATTTCCTTCCTGTCCCAAATGATAATGTATCTAAGACAATTATGCATCTTGGAAAGCCAATCCATAATCTACCTACTTTATTTTTCATGAAAACCTACATTAAGTTGCTAATGCTTAATCTGAACAAAAATTGATAAATGTATCTTCAGTTTATCAAAACCAAAGCTTTGTAAAGCCTTTCATGGTCTAGGAATCACAGGTGTTATAGATAACAATGCCAATAAACTTGGATACAACATGAATTATCATTTCTTAAATTCAAACTAAGGGCCACCTATATAAACATGGTATATTAAAGAACTAACCTTAGGTAAGAGGTTAAAGTTTATTTTCATTGTGAGCCTGATCTTTTATCCATTTGGCGATATTCAGGTATAGGAAATGGGAGAAACAGTAACTAAAATGTATTGGAATTTAATGATGGAGGTGAGAATGTCACTGTACAGTATTTCATTTGGTCTTTACCAGAACCCTATATGGTTAATGGTGATATCCCTATTTTATAAATGACACGGAAGAGGGTTTGAGTAACTTCTGCAGGTCACACAGCTAATTAATGGCAAAGTTTGGATTCATACCCAGGTTTCTCTACCTCTGAACATTATATTCTTTCTATTATGTATAGGTGCTTTCAAGAGCATTGTTTCAATACCTGATTGAAAATGATTATTTTGTGTATTTTTACCTAACTTGATAGAATACTTTTAGTTTTCTAATTTTTTTCTTTCAGATTTTTAAATATCCAGATTCCAAGAATACACTGGATACTGCTCTTACAAAACCAAGAGGAAATCATGAAGAAATATTTTAATTATTGAAACTACAGTTGAAATCATGGCTACATCAACAAATCTGGATATTGGAGCCCAGCTTATAGTGGAGGAGTGTCCCAGCACTTACAGCCTAACTGGCATGCCAGACATTAAAATAGAACATCCACTGGACCCAAATTCAGAAGAAGGGTCAGCTCAGGGTGTTGCCATGGGAATGAAATTCATATTGCCTAACCGATTTGATATGAATGTGTGTTCTCGATTTGTGAAGTCCTTAAATGAAGAAGATAGTAAAAATATTCAAGATCAGGTTAACTCTGACCTGGAGGTGGCATCTGTCCTATTTAAAGGTTGAAAGTTATGGTATAAATATATGCATTTGTTTTTGTTTTTGTATATTTGGATTATTTTCCCAATCATGAGATTTTGAGTTTGGGAAGACAGTTTAGAAGTCACTTTTTAATATGATTTTCTGGAATCTCACAGAAACCAAAATTAAAATAATTTCAGATTATATAATATCTAATTTAAAGGAAGTACATGTTGATTTTTTAAAAAACTTCTTGTTTAATATTTGTTTACAAATTCCCTAATGAAGTTCCCTGTTATTCCTTTTAAAATCTTAGGGCCGGGCACGGTGGCTCATGCCCATAATCCCAGCACTTTGGGAGGCCGAGGTGGACGGATCATTTGAGGTCAGGAGTTCAAGACCAGCCTGGCCAACATGATGAAACCTCATCTCTACTAAAAATACAAAAATTAGCCGGGCATGGTGGCATACGCCTGTAATCCCAGCTACTCGGGAGGCTGAGGCACAAGAATTGCTTGAACCAGAGAGGCTGTGGTTGCAGTGAGCTAAGACTGTGCTACTGCACTCCAGCCTGGGTGACAGAGTGAGACTCTGTCTCAAAAAATAAAATCATAAGAAAAAAAAATCGTGTTCCTTTTAGAAATGAATTAGCATAATATCCATTCCTGAATATTCCTGTTCTATGAATATTTAATGTGCATTCACTTTCTATGCTTTAATGGAGTGAAGTCTGTCATCATGCTCTAGATTTGCTTTTATAATGATACCCTGAATAATAAAACTATTCTCTTAGGATAACATCACTCAAGATTAATATATTTTTTCCACAACTTTCACTATGGTTATACAGACTCTTTTTTTTTTTTTTGAGCCAGAGCATCTCTCTGTCACCCAGGCTGGAGTACAGTGGCGAGATCTTGGCTCACTGCAACCTCCGCCTTCTAGGTTCAAGCAATTCTCCTACCTCAGCCTCCTGAGCAGCTGGGATTACAGGCGTGCGCCACTGTGCCCGGCTAATTTTTTGTATTTTTAGTACAGATGGGGTTTCACCATGTTGGCCAGGCTGGTCTTGAACTCCTGACCTAAAGTGCTGGGGTTACAGGCGTGAGCACCATGCCCAGCCTAGACTTTTTTTTTTTTAACCATTATGCAAACAAGGAAGTATGGACTTTCTATGATAAAAACAATTTAGTATCACTTGATAAATAGTTTAATTGAAGCTATTATACCTCATGTATTTCTTTTTAAATGTAGACATTGACATAGAACTCTTACTGAAATGCTTTTAATGTGTTTACATTTGTTTTTTACTTAGCCGAATGCAATATCCATACATCTCCTTCTCCGGGAATTCAAGTAAGGCATGTCTACACCCCGTCTACAACAAAGCATTTCTCACCCATAAAACAGTCAACTACTTTAACCAACAAACACAGAGGAAATGAGGTCTCTACCACACCTCTGTTAGCAAATTGTAAGTATTTGCCACAGATGTATTACTATATTCTTATTCTTAATGTAATACTTTCAAGAGTTTGACTTTAAAACATTATTTTCATTAAATGCATATTTTCTGGATAAAGAAAATGTGTTATACTACACAATGGAATACTATTCAACCTGAAAAAAGAAGGAAATTGTCACTTGGCGACACATGGATGAACCTGGAGGACATTATGCTAAGTGAAATAAGTCAGGCATAGAAAGACAAATACCACACGATCTCACTATATGGGACATCTGTAACAGTAGAACTCAGTGGAAGTACACAGTAGACGGGTGTTTACCAGAGGCTGGGAGAGGGGAGTAGATGCTGAAAGGGTGGAGATACTGATCAAAGGATACAAAGTTTTAGCTAGACAGGAGGACTACTTAATGACCTATTGTACACAATGGTGACTATAATTAATATAATGCACTGAAGGCTGGGCATGGTGGCTCACGCCTGTAATCCCAACACTTTGGGAGGCCGAGGCTGGTGCGTCGCTTGAGCTCAGGAATTCGAGACTGGCCAGGGCAACATAGCAAGACTCTATGTCTCTACTAAAAATGCAAAAAATAAAAAATTTAAAAAATTTCAAAAAATAGCCAGGCGTGGTGGTGCATGCCTGTGTTCCCAGCTACTTGGGAGGCTGAGGTGAGAGGGTCACTTGAATCTGGGAGGAGCAGGTTGCAATGAGCTGAGATTGCACCATTGCACTCCAGCCTGGGTGACAGAGTGAGACCCTGTCTCAAAAAAATAAAAATAAACAATAATAATGCATTGTATTTTTCAAAATTGCCAAAAGAGTAAATTTTAAATGTTTACACTACAAAAAATAAGTATGTGAGGTGATAGATTTGTTAATTGGCTTTAATCATTCCACAATGTAAACATATATTAAAATACCCCTTTGTACTCCATAGATATACACAATTATTATTTGTCAACTAAAAATAAATACATGCATTATACTTAAGTTTTTTGAAAGCTTAAGTGATGTCCTAGTAGTTTTAGCAGTTGAAAACTTTTTCATGTATTATTGCATTTTTAAATATTTCATGTGGGGCTAGACACAGCAGGTCACACCTGTAATCCCAGCACTTTGGGATGCTGAGGTAGGAGGATTACTTGAGTTCAGGAGTTCAAGACCAGTCTGAGCAACATAACAAGATCCCATCTGTACCAAAAAAAAGTTTTTTAATTAGCTAGGTGTGGTGGCAAACACCTGTAGTCCCACATACTCAAGAGGCTAAATAAAGCAGGAGGATCACTTGAGCCCAGGAGGTCAAGGCTGCAGTGAGCTGTGATCATGCCACTGTACCCCAGCCTGAGCAACAGAGTGAGACCCTGATTCCAATCAATCAATAATAAATAGATAGTTCATGTGTTATATTTCTCTGTTGAGAGCAAATACAGATTAAAATATTAATTATGAAAACATAAAAGTTTTACTGTAAAAATAGTGAGTTAATGAATAATAGAGATTAAAAATAATAATTCTGAGCCCTTTGAAATTAAGACACTGTCAGTATTTTCATGTTCTTGGAGTTCAAGTCTTCACATTTTACTTATAAACCAGATCACTGATCAATAAATAATTTTGTAGTAAAAGCTGAGTGATTTGCACTGTAATTTTGAATTTGAATATAATATGAATATGAAACCACCTCTTTTAATACCTTGAATCCACAATTTTTTAAATGTAGAATCATTCTAGAGGAAGTAAAGTTTTTCTATTTAAACTACAAAAATATTCTATATAGTATATGTTAAAAAAAGAAAAACAGGAACTGTGTTTGTGTTAGTATTTAAGTGTATTTATGTTAGTTACTGTATTTGAGAATGTAATATAAATATATCTATATTCTAAAGCATGACAAAATATGTTTTTTCTTTGGAAACACTAAATCCCTCCTGATTTCTGAGTCACATACTGTACCAATTGAGCTAGGAAGAATCTTCCTGTAGGACTCTCACCCCACCTGTTGGCCATTTCTGGTTTACTGATATAAATTTGCGTAGGACACCAATTGCTTTTCCTTCTGTAGTAAGGCCATCCAATCATATCACTGAAGTCAATGATCAAATGCTACTAATTTTTAAGGAGAACTCTCCCTATTTGGCATTGTCTTTAAAGAAGTTGTCTTAAAATAATCCACCATAGAATTTTTGAGCTAGAAACAAATACCTAAGATCATTTGATTTACATCTCACGTTACAGACAAAAATGTTTCAAGTTATCCAGCATCACACAGCTAATTAGCCACAGCTAGGCCTACACTCAAGAATTTATTCTCAGGCCAGGCACAGTGGCTCATGCCTATAATCCTAGCACTTTGGGAGGCTGAGGCTGGCGGATCACTTGAGCTCAGGAGTTAAAGACCTGGGCAACATGGCAAAACCCTGTCTCTACAAAAAATATGAAAATTATCCGGACGTGGTGGCACCCACCTGTATAGTTCCAGCTATTTGGGGGGCTGAGGCAGGAGGATCACTTGAGCCCAGGAGGTTGAGGCTGCAGTGAGCTGAGACCACACCACTGCACTCAAGCCTGGGTGATAAAGTGAGACCCCGTCTCAAAATAAATAAATAAATAAATTTACTCTCAAGGCCAGTTTTTTATTTATGACCTCATTCCTTGTAAAAAGAAAACCTCATAGAGTCTTGAAATAAAAATATTTAAGACCACAATGGGGTCAGTCAATAAAAAGACAAAAGAGTGTCTTCGTGTCTTTAAGACCCATCTTCCTCATAAGTTTGGATGCAGAAATAGCATTTTAAAAATTAAATATCTAAGCCATTTCTTTAGAATAGATTTCATTGATAATAACAATTTGTAGATTTTAAAAAAAGGCCGAGGCATGGTGGCTCATGCCTGTAATCCCAGCACTGTGGGAGGTCAAGGTGGGAGGATCTGCTTGAGCCCTGGAGTTCAAGGCCAGCCAGAGCAACATGACGAAACCCTGTCTCATAAAAATAAAATTGTAGATATCAGAATTACCTTAAATGAATATGAATCAATTCTCAAATATAGAATGAGTATTTGTAATTTTAGGGTACTTTTTTTTTTTCTGTCGCCCAGACTGGAGTGCAGTGGCACAATCTCAGTTCACTGCAACCTCTGCCTCCCTGATTCAAGTGATTCCCCAGCATCAGCCTCCCAAGTAGCTGGGATTACAGGTGCATGCCACCACGCCCAGCTAATTTTTGTATTTTTTGTAGAGACAGGGTTTTGCCACGTTGGCCAGGATGGTCTTGAACTCCTGGCCTCAAGTGATCCACCTGCCTCTGCCTCCCAAAGTGCTAGGATTACAGGCATGAGCCACCACGCCCAGCCTTAATTTTAGGATACATTTTAAGTTATATTTTTAAAATAATAAAATTATAGTTTTTGTTTTGGAAAAGGAAATTGGTGACACAAACATGAACCGTGGGATGATGCAAGTGTACCCTATAGATAATGCATGAAGCATTTTATGATACTCTTTCAGCTTTGTCTGTTCACCAGTTGGCTGCTCAGGGAGAGATGCTCTATCTGGCTACTCGTATTGAACAAGGTAATAGCCTATTTAAAAATATTTAAACAAATTCAATAGGATTTATTAGATTTGTTATTGTTTTATTTTAATATAAGAAAGTATAAAGACAAAAACAAATAGTTACATAAACTCACCAGGCAGATAACCCAATGGATAGTAAAAAAAAAAAAAAAAAAGGAACATAAAGTGTAAAAGTTCCTTTACCACCATTGCTTTTTCCCCAAAAGGAAACATTATAAGTTTCTTACATTTTCAGAAAATTTTTATGGAAAACATTTCTATTTATGTTTTGGGTTATGTGTGAGAATATATATGTGCTTGTTATTTACACAAAAGGGAAAATATACACTACATTGCACTGTTTTACACTGAATACTGTGGAGAGCTTTCCATATAAGCACATATTAAAGACCTATTTTATTCTTTTCATAGTTCCATAAGTGTGCATTGTATTGCATGTACATGTTCTATGTTATTTTTTTTAACTGCCCCCCTTAAGTTTTAAGTTTATACTTAAAGTATATCTATAGGGCAGATTCCCACAAGTAGATTTGCTGGGTCAAAGGGTATATATATATATATGTGTGTGTGTGTGTGTATTTTTTAATATATGTAAATACATATTTTATATATATACATCTATATATATATGACCAAATGTGTGTCCTCACAGAAGAGCTAGAGTTTCTGTTTCCCCATGCCCTCACTGATACAGGATATTAGCAGACTCCAAATTTTGCTAATCTGACGTGTGAAAAATGGCATCTCAGAGTAGTTTCATTTACATTTTTTAAGTTATGGTCTACTGGAATTTTTGTGAACTGCCTGCTATATATTGGTATGTAAACTCTAAATTAAGGAAATTAGCTGTTTTTGTTGTTGTTTATGTTGCATATATTGTTCCCCAGCTTGTCATTTTTCCTTTGACTTCCTTTATGAAGTTTTGAAAGCATAACATTTCTAAGTCATAAATTTATTTTCTTCTTTGTGACTCGTGGATTTTATATCTTGCTTAGAAAGGATTCCCCATTTCAAGATTATAAATAAATTCACTCATTCCTTATTCTAGAACTTCTGGGGTTTCTTTTTTACATTTCAATATTTAACTCATATGGAATATATTTTGTTGTAATGAAGTAAAGAATGAGCTGTATTTTTATTTTCATGCTTTAAAAAGTTAGTCAGTTGTCCCAAAACTGTTCATTGAATATAGGGAGTCTGATCAAAGAGTTTTATTTTGCTTAATCATGTCATTTTTATAAGAAAGACTTAATCTTATATTTCTGTTTGTTTATGAATATTTGGAGGCTTCTTCAATCTACTAAATAAATTTAGGGAAAAAGCTATGGACTTAAAAACTAGTAGACAATCTAGGGAAGAAAATGGGGTTCAAGGTAGAATTGCATGGTACTGTAATTCAGACTATTCTTCATTCACATTATATTATCTGTCATCCACATAACATTATGTTAGCAAACCACAAGAATGAGAGAAATTCACAGGCAGCAATGTTAGCTATGGAGTAGAAGATAGCTTTAATAAGATTCAATAAGTTTATATATGTCTGTAATGCTGAGGGCTATCATATAATCTCATTTTTATTATGATCCTCCCAACTGTACATTGAGGTAAGCAAGGAATTCTGTATATTGAAGAAATTAAGTGTCTTGCCCAGGGTCACATGGCTGGAAAGTGACAGAGCCAGGATTCAAACTGTGGTCTCCTGATTCTGAGACCAGTGTTCTCTTGACTGCCTTGTACCTGGCATTATGTCATGTCTGGTAGTTTATACTTTAAGTAATATGCTATCTGAACCCGGCTATGTACATTGAGGCATATTTTAATACACTCAGACTGCAAATTACAACAACATGCAATAGGACACCAACGAAAAGTCAGCACAAAGTGAACTTTATTGAGTATTATAATCAACTCTTCGGAATGCCAGTTTTTCATAGTGATATTAAGATGTGGTTGTTAAATTAGATCACAAAAATTGCTTTTCTTTTAAATAGAAAATGTTATCAATCACACGGATGAAGAAGGATTTACTCCTCTGATGTGGGCTGCAGCACACGGGCAAATAGCTGTGGTAGAGTTCCTACTTCAGAATGTAAGGAAAATGCCTCAGAAAATGTATATGTATAGTTACTTAAGTTCAGTTAAGTCTTTAGTAGAGTTTTTATATATCCAGCCAGCTAGATATAATGGTAGAGGCTACCAAAAAAAGTTTAATGCTTTTCATATTCTCGTGGAACTTGGATCTAGTTGGGAAGGCAAGACTAACCATACATGCAACAGTGAGAAATAATTTAATGCCCAGACCCCTCTACATCCCACGGGAACAGAAGTACTGTCAGCTTTGAAGGAGAAGGCTTCATGGAGGAGCTGTGACATGACTCCAGAGTGAAAGGATAATTAGGATTGATACAAGACGGAGAAAGGAAGGCATCCAGGCAATCTCAATAAAAGCATCCATGAGTAAAAGTTTCCATTATTTCTTTATTAAGCCCAGAACATTACCAGGCCTAGTGTTGAACTATAATTATTGTTGACAGGAATAACAATATTCTTGTTTAAACTAATTGAGAAGTCTTTTATCTCTACTTCCCATACCAGGGTGCTGATCCCCAACTTTTAGGAAAAGGTCGAGAAAGTGCACTGTCGTTGGCCTGTAGTAAAGGCTACACAGATATTGTCAAAATGCTGCTTGATTGTGGAGTTGATGTAAATGAATATGATTGGGTAAGTTTGTGATACTAAATTTAAAATGACTCTAACAAGTTTTAGAATTTATTTGGTTTGGGAGAAATACAGTAAGTTTTATTAAAGAAGAAATAGACTGAGCATGGTGGTGTACACCTGTAGTCCCAGCTACTTGGGAGGCTGAAGTGGGAGGATAGCTTGAGCCCAGAAGTTTGAGGCTGCAGTGAACTATGATTGCACCACTGCACTCCAGCCTGGGTGACAGAGTGAGACCCTGTTTCTAAAAAATAAATAAAAGAATAAACAGAGAAGAATAATTAATTAGCTAAATACGTAGAAGAAAAAGTTAATATCACAGGCTCAATTATTAGTTCTGATTTAAGTATCCTTCACAAAATATTAAAATTACTTTAAATGATTGTATGTCTAATTCTAGTAAAACTTCTCACAGCAGCATTAAATTACTTGAGTCTTGCTCACCCTGAAAAACTCTGAATCAACTTTTCGTTTTGCAGAATGGAGGAACACCTCTGCTTTATGCTGTACATGGAAATCATGTGAAATGTGTAAAGATGCTCTTAGGTAAGCAGATGAAAATTTAGAAAATGCCACGTGAGGACTTGATTTTATTTTTTCGACCTGGCCTCCACTGGTACTACTCAGGAGAATCATTAACTATTGTTAAATACATGAATCTTGCTGCTCTTCACCCTTAGAGCACCTGCCACCGTAAAGTTGCCCATGTGAGAAGCAAATCCATCACATACAACACCTGCAATTGGACCTTTTATCCTTGTTGCTTTCATCTGGGGTGTCACATGTGAATCCACTATGTGGCCAGGCACAGTGGCTCAAGCCTGTAATCCCAGCACTTTGGGAGGCCAAGGTGGGTGGATCACTTGAGATCAGGAGTTCAAACCAGCCTGGCCAACATGGTGAAACCCCATCTCTACAAAAAATACAAAAATTAGTCAGGCAGGTGGGCGCCTGTAATCCGAGCTACTCAGGATGCTAAGGCAGGAGAATCGCTTGAACCCCAGGGGCAGAGGTTGCAATGAGCTGAGACTGCACCTCTGCATTCCAGCCTAGGCCACAGAGCAAGGCTGTGTCAAAAAAAAAAAAAAAAAACAAGAAGAAGAAGAAGAAAAGAAAATGAATTCACTATTGTTTTCTTTCTACAGTGTCTTTATGCATGAGCTTTATCTTTAATTGTGTATGAGTTTCGGCTGCTCTAGAGGATGCTGTTTGTTTGAAGTGTCTTCCCTCCAATCCACTAAAGTAAATTCTAGGTACCCCATGCACTCTGTACTTTGTCAGACTATCCTAAGAACATTCTCCAAACTGAAAAATCTCTCCAGCTATTTGTACGTGAGCCAATAATAGACAAATATATCTGCATTTTCATTTCATTTATGTAGATTTTTCTATTTTGGTATAGAAAGTGGGGCTGATCCAACAATTGAAACTGACTCTGGATATAATTCTATGGATCTAGCTGTAGCCCTAGGCTATAGAAGTGGTAAGTATGTTAGAACTCTTGTGTCTCATCTTAGTAAAGCTCTGTAAATAGTATAAGCTGGTACTCCAAACCATCTTTATCACTGTAATCCTAAAACATGTTATCCCAACTCCTGACATACACTTTGAACTTTGGGAAAAGTCCACAAATTCCTATAAAGTCTAGAAATGAGTTTGTTACTATACTTTTCACCAACCCAAATAATTAGTTACTGGAGGATAAGTGCATACCTGTTTATAAGATTTATTTCATATTTTGATAGCAAACTATTTATAGGGCAACCTTAGGATAACCTTGTATTCTGGACTCTCCTTCAGTTTCAAAAATGTAAAAACCAAGACACAACGTCCAGTAACTTGGACAGTTACTCAGTGACAGACTAAGTTTCAAGTTTTTTAAAGTATTGCATTGTATTATTGCCCTCAGACTATGCATGTATCCTGCTTAGAAATAACTTTATTTTAGGAAAATATTGGGGATAAGTTAAATTTGATAGTTTTTTAAGAAATTTTATAGTCACTGTGCTGTAATCTTGATTACCTATCTGTTCTAGTTCAACAGGTTATTGAGTCACATTTGTTGAAGCTGCTTCAAAATATCAAGGAGTAGACACAGTCATCAGAAAATGTCTGCCCTTTTGTTTACTTCTTGGTCCTTATAAATGATAGTTTTGTTTACTTATAAATTTTTACCTCAGTTGCAATATTTACTGGTTTTTAGTAGGTTTTAATAAATATTTCTCTGAGTAATTCACTGGTTTATAATAAATTTAATACCCTTTTTATAACTATGTTTTACTGTATATTTAAAATTATAAATTAATGTTTCATGGCATGTAAATTTTTATGGTACAGATAGTTATCATTGGTCTTTGTATCAAGTGCTGTAATTTGACATTTTCAGAAATTATTCTACCCTAGTCATCTTCACTTATGTGTTAAGTCATTCACTTTATATAGGGTTTGCTATAAATCCCTAGAAAAAAAAATTGTTCTTATTGTTGAATTAAAAAGTGCACAGTGTGATTGTTTACAAAATGATACTATAAAAATAAAATACTTTTTCTGTCAGTTTGCATACTACTTTTTTTAAGTATAGAAGATTATTAGAGATTTCTTTCAGATTTTTAATTTCACCCTTCTGTCCTGCTGTAACACTTCATTAGATCAAACAATATATGTAATTAAAATAAACTGAATCTAAGTCAATCAACAAAGACTTATTGTCATTTCTAGAAGTATATTTAGAATGTTTTTCTCTTTTAAGGAAGTTTTTCAGTAGGAAAAGACCTCTGTGAAGAGAAGCCAATTCTTCAGTACAAGTAAGATATTCTGTAATGGCACAAAGGGAGCACTATGAATCCGTGTTTCACAGAAGCCATGAGGAAAGAGCCATGGGTTAGAAGTTGATTTGACCACTGAGTGTAGGACTTGACTTAAATCACTTCACCTGGAAAATAGGATGTTTTGTCAGTTATGGTACTTGGTTGTAAGCCACATAAACTTGATCTAGCTAATCTCAACAGAATGGAAGGGAAAGCTGAAGAAGCAGGCAGTCCCAAGGAATGAAAGGCAACTAAGGATCTCAGTCAGGAAACTATGGCCAGGCATTTCGGATGCTGTTACTATGATGTTTAGCTTTAAACCCCTTGTTTGTCATTCCGCTCAGATTTACATTCCCAGGAGGCAGAACTCTGTTAAGCATGGCATATAAATGTACCGCTGAGTTGGGGGAGAAGGGGTGGCTGATTAACAATATCCAGCATTGCCCCCAGACCACAGAGAATGTGTCAGGCAAAGGCTGCCTAAAGGAAAAGCGGGGGGGAAAGAAAAACAATAGATGTTTACATCAAACGCAATCTAAATAGTATGTGAGCCTGGGAGCAGTGGCTCACGCCTGTAATCCTAACACTTTGGGAGGCTGAGGCGGGATCACTTGAGGTCAGGTGTTCGAGACCAGCCTGGCCAACATGGTGTAACCCCACCTCTACTAAAAAAGAAAACATTTAGCTGGGCATGGTGGCACATGCCTGTAATCCCAGCTACTCAGGAGGTTGAGGCAGGAGAATTGCTTGAACCCAGGAGCCAGAGATTGCAGTGAGCCAAGATTGCACCACTGCGCTCCAGCCTGGGTGACAGAGTGAGACTCTAAATAAATAAATAAATAGTATGTGAAAATAGTACTAATGTCTCACCCACTGTCTGTAAGACACATACTTTAAATTGATTTTCTAGCACTCTTGTGGGTTAACCTAAAACCATTTACCCTTCCATTTGGTTCCTTTTCTTGCTAATGGTACTTATCTATGAAGTGTTGGTTCGTGTTCAGATTATACAGTAACAACATCCAGTGATCCATTTGGGCACATCACTCTGAGTATTGCTTGCAAGTGCTTTCCCCACTGAAGAGCAACGAAACAATCTTTGCCAGAATTCACTAGCATAACCATTTCACCCCCAGTGTGACTCAAGATTGACAATCAACAGATCTCAGAATTCTCAGGCCTGGCTGGGGGCTGCACCGTTGGCTTCCCTGGTTCTGAGGCTTCAGACTTGGTCTGAGCCACGCTGCCAGCTTCTCTGGTTCTCCAGCTTACAGTCAGCATGCGGTGGGACTTCTCCACCTCTGTGATTGTGTGAGCAATTTCCTCCTAACAAATGCCCTTCCACGTATCCCACTGGTTCTATCTCTCTGGAGAAGCCTGACTAATATAGCATGTAATTCTTGATTGCTTTAAGGTTGCTTATAAACAAACAGATTAAAATAATGAAACAGAAACAAAAAAGACTAATAAATTGAATTCTCTGTCAAATCTCACCCAACAAAGAACAGGTCTCCCTTATTCATCCAACTGAGATAACCAAATAGACCATAAAAGCAAGTCCCCAATCATTGTTTTGTTGCTACCAGTAGGGAGTAAGTTACTGAAGGTGTACAAACCAGAAATAAAAACAAATATTAATACATAAAATCAGTAGAAAGGGCAAAAGAACTAGAGAGTCGGAAAGTTCAAGTTCTGTCACCACCCAGGATTCACTTCAGAGGTCAAGAAAAGATGAGCAGGCAAATCAGTTTCTTGGGCTCCGCCAGGCTAATCCTCTCAAACATCTCAATACATGACCTTCAAAAATGATCACGTGTAATTTCCAAAAGGTCACAAGACATAACTCTCATACACATAAACACATGACAAGGACTTTATTCAACTCATTAATTAATGAGGAAAACAATAAAATGAAAACTGACTCCAAGAGCATTTGAGAAGCTGGGTAATTCTTGGCAACATTCAGATTACTAGGTTGAAGGTTGCACATTTATTTCTTATGTTCAATACTTTGGTTCTTAGTTCTTAAAGAATCAAGAAGTTGTGTAATCTTTTAAAAATATTATCTTGCAGGTAAAGAAAAAAATTAAGAGTGTGTTTACAACTGTTTTCTCTTTTTTACAGCACATGTATTTAAATCATTGCTATAATAAAGTTAAGTTCATTATTCAGGAATATAAAAACTTGTAGTTCTATGATAGATTGCATTTATTAAAAATGTTTCATTGTAGCACATAGAAATATGGCCAGGAAGGACTTGAGAAGACAGTTTGATCCATTACTTTTAGACAGGACTGGGTTTTGCTGTCCAATTATATACAATAATAGTTTTTCTTACAGTGTAAGCTGGCCCCAGTCTTGTCTTGATATTAGTATATGAAATTTTTATAATTGTCTCTGTCTCATTCAGAAACATCCATATTTTTCTGCTTTTCTATTGCCATCTTTTATTTGTGAATGAATTGATTATTGAGAAAATGAAGCAGTTTGCATATTTAAAAATTAATCATTTTGCATTTTACATTTAAATATGCTAACATCACTGTCATAGAATTCCCAAATTTCATTTGTAGATATTGAGCTAAGGGCTAATGTCAGGAGCTGATTTTTAATGATAAAGCTGCAGATGGGCTAAATAAAAGCCAAATTAGTCCTACAATCAGGTATTATGTTTTTAAACCAAGTTGAGTGAATTGATAGTGGACTTGGGAAATCTTCCCCAGTAGAATCTGGATGAGTAGCACATAATTGAAATCTCTTTGTTTCCCACCATTTCCCTTTAAGTGCTCTGCTCTTTTGTAAACAGTTAAAGATTTGAAAGAGAATCTGATATTCCCAAGGCATTAGGAACAAAGGATTTAATCCCTTCAATTTGGGGCTTAATCTTGTTAAAGAAAATGTAAGTGAAAATGGAAGGCTGGAGAGAATAATTGCTTTTTGTACAGTTAAATAAGGTCACAATATTCTTACGTACTTTGTTTTACAATTGTGTTTTCATTTTTTCAAATGTCTGGTCACTTAGCAAAGTTATTTACTATTTACTGTGTACATAGAAAGCTTTATTATGTGTGGTGTATCTAAATTTTTTTTGCTGAAATACATTATGGTCAATCAAGCCAAACTTGCATGTACAGAATTTGGTTTTTTTCCAAATAAATTAGTTGTTTTCTTATTTTTTTGATTTAGTGTGTTGAATTAAACTATCATAGCTTCATCATTTTGTAAACTTCCTTTTTGAGGAAGGTTTCTTTATAAGTGCAAGGGCTACCCTAATAAAGGAATGTATTTGTGGCTGCAAAAAAAAGAAAAGAAAAAAAAAAGATTACTGGGTTGAATACAAACCTAGCTAATGTTCAACGGGGACATAAACTACCATTTGGGTGCAAAACAAATTATTTGCTTCTTTACCAGACTAAAATCTTTGAATTAACATGCAACTTCATTAATTCTGAGACTTTGAAAAAATAGTAAAGACAGGGCCAAGCGCGGTGGCTCATGCCAGTAATTCCAGCACTTTGAGAGGCTGATGCAGGCAGATCACTTGAGGTCAGGAGTTTGAGACCAGCCTGGCCAACATGGCAAAACCCCATCTCTACTAAAAATACAAAAATTAGCCAGGCGTGGTGGCGCACGCCTTTAATCCCAGCTACTTGGAAGGCTGAGGCAGGAGAATCAATCAAACCTGGGAGACGAAGGTTGCAGTGAGTCAAGACTGCACCACTGCACTCCAGCCTGGATGACAGAGTGAGGCTCTGTCTCAAAAAAAAAAAAAAGAATCAAATTACATTTTTCTAGATAGTGTCTTTGGGTGGCCTTTGTCTCTTATGACATGGAAAGGACATGTCACCAAGACCTTTAACTACTTCAGTGAAAGCCAGGCTGGGGTGAAGGTAATCACCCTTATAATTAATCTTTCTTTCACGACCTGAGAGATATGGTAACGTAGGTGTCCTGAAGTGTTGGTGACGCTTTTCTTACATGACCCTGCTGACTAGATGATGAAATTCACTCCAGAGTTACCTACAGCAAAAGAAGCTACAAGCTGCAAATATGAGTGAAAAGGTTAATATTTTTAATATTCTTGATCTTTACAAAAGCATGCCAATAGCTTAGATAAATGTATATATTTTTAGGGAAATTATAATGGATGATTTTTAACCGCTAAATGGTAAAGATTTTAAAAGTTTGTAGCTTTGAAATTTTCTCTAAAATGTAAGTTAGCCTCCTAATTTTTAGAAAATACTCTTTTAAGATTTCATTACCATACCTTTTTATGTTTATATGTACAAAAAGTTAAAATTTGAAATCCTTTTGTTAGAATAAACTGGTTATAACCAGTTGGATACATATACATACACTATATATATCTAAATGTTTTGTGCAAGTTATATCATCGAATATTTATATTTCTATTAAGTGGCATTGTATTCATAGCTGTTAAATGATTTGTTGCTTAATGAATAAAATGTTTACAAACATGAGAGTTATAAACTAAATAAAAATAGAATAAGGCCAGGTGCAGTGGCTCACACCTGTAATCCTAGCACTTTCAGAGGCTGAGGTGGGAGATCACTTGTGGTCAAGAGTTCAAATCCAGCCTGGACAACGTAGAAAGACCCTGTCTCTACAAAAACTAAAAAAAAGTAGCCAGGCACAGTGGCTCATGCCTGTAATCCTAGCACTTTGGGAGGCCGAGGCAGGCAGATCACAAGGTCAGGAGATCGAGACCATCCTGGCTAACACGGTGAAACCCCGTCTCTACTTAAAAAAATACAAATTAGCCGGGCATGGTGGTGGGCTTCTGCAGTCCCAGCTATTCCGGAGGCTGAGGCAGGAGAATGGCGTGAACCCAGGAGGCGAAGCTTGCAGTGACCCAAGATCGCGCCACTGCACTCCAGCCTGGGCAACAGAGTGAGACTCCTTAAAAAAAAAAAAAATGTAGCTGGATGTGGTAGCACATGCCTGTAGTCCCAGCTACTTGGGAGGCTGAGGTGGAAGGATCACTTGAGCCCAGGAGTTCAAAGCTGCAGTGAATTATGACCACACCACTGCACTCCAGCCTAGGTGACAGAGTGAGAATTGGCCATTTGAAAAAAAAAGAATGAAGGGCAAGACAGACTCTGGCTATTATAAAATTCTTAAATTAATTAATTGTTTTTACTCTTTAATATTTTCTGTGACCAGTTCTCATATTTACATACCTACTGAGAACTTTAAAATTTATCACCTTACTCTTTTGTAGTAGATACTACCAATAAAATTCAAACTGGTAGCAGTAACTTTCTACATTGTTTATTGTCTAGAAACTTTTACCATATGTGTGTGTTGGTTTTATAATAAAAATAACACTAAAGATATGAAAAAGAACTATAGCATGATTGAAATGTTTCTAGGTGTGCATTTAAACAGGAAATACAACCATTTAAGAAAAGAGGCACATTGCAAAGAGAATTGTGTGACTATTCTTTGATTAAAGTAAACTTCGAAGGTTTATTCTATCTTTTGTATACATTTTTCTCTTCAGATAGTAAAGCCCTTCCTGTTGGAGTAAGAGCTGTGTGATACCAACTGCATGCACAGGAATGCAATCCACATGCATTATGCCATGTCACTACCTGGAAGCAAGAAACTATTGCTGGGGATTTTATGCTCTATGGAATTGAAATTCAAATCAGATCCATAATTATTACACTGGAAATAGACTGTTGCACACTCATTGCCTACTGAGTTCTCCTCTCTGTAGAGTTCAGGCCACTGTGTGATATGTTTGCCCCATATTTTATTTTTTATTCATAAATTCAGTGAAATTGTTCTCAATTTGACAGGTTCCAAATGTCAGTTGTTCTCCAAAGTGACAGATTAACTCATGTTACTTTATTTAAAAATTTTAAAGCGGTGGATCACAAGGTCAGGAGATGGAGATCATCCTGGCTAACATGGTGAAACCCCGTCTCTACTAAAAATACAAAAAATTAGCCAGCCGTGGTGGCGGGCACCTGTAATCCCAGCTACCTGGGAGTCTGAGGCAGGAGAATGGCGTGAACCCGGGAGGCGGAGCTTGCAGTGAGACAAGATCGCGCCACTGCACTCCAGCCTGGGTGACAGAGCGAGACTCTGTCTCCAAAAAAAAAAAAAAAAAAAAATTTAAAGCACGTTAAATATTTAGGTGTTTGTTATTTCCCCTCTTCACATCCATGAGGATGGGTTATAGTTGGATATATTACATCTCCCACAATCAATTTATGGAAAGCATTATAAATACCTTCTTGGTGCTCAGTTGACCTATTCACCATCTCTTCTGCAAAAGGTTAATGTTGGAAACAGGCAATTTCCCCTAAAAATCATCCAATCCTTCAGCAAACGTTTATGGAGCATGTACTCTGTGCTAGAGACTGGGCTGGGCCCTGGGGACACTGGACACCAACACAGCATTGTTCCCTGCCCTGCTCAGAATGACCTCCCCTCAGCCCATACATCCTGGGGACAAGTTAAAAATGTCATGCGTTAACCAAGGTATGTTTGCATTTGTAATATGCCTATTACAGGTTTCTTCTATGCTAATCGTTCTGCTGTATCAACATCAATTGATTCAACAGAAGCCTCTATCTCCTGAGAACGAGAGGACTGAAGACCTTACAGTGGTGGAAGAAAGTTCCACTCCAAGGGGAATTGGTTCTCTGCCTAGGATATTCAGTGGAATCATCTGGAGAGGTTTGAAAATACTGAAGCCAGGCCTCATCTCCAGATGGTCTGATTTAATCAGCCTGGGCTGCCACATGGGGACTTATAATCCTTTCTCAGTTGATTCTAATGTACATCAAGGCTGGGAACCCCTGCTCTAGCAGCAATTATCTCCTGGCAGGTGGACAAGCCACATTCTCACACTTGCCTCTTGCATTGCCATCCTGTCTATGAAAGAACTTAGTCATTTATCCTTTATCTCTGGCCTGTTGGTGCTTGCTACGATGCTTTTGTAAAGATGAACGTGTTCCCCTTTAAGCCTACATGACAAAACAAGAAATTCTGAAACAGTAATCTTACCGTGAGTTACTAATTCACCTTTTTTGCTCAATGAATTGCTTGTTGTGGTTGAGCATCCTTTGTGAATCTGTGTGTGAAAGAGAGCCCACTTCAGATGCCACGTGACTGTTTGCTTCCCTTGTTTATCTTCTGGATAAAAAAAGAGTCCTGAACATCCAGTACAGCAGTCTGTACCAATAAACGCTTAAGAGCTTGTCTTGTGATTCCTTTGTTCTAGGATTTCCTTGAACATCGGACACCGGTGTTGACTGAAGCACCGCCCTTCCAGGACTCATGCCAGCTCACAGAGTCTATCCACAAGGCCAGGTAACCCCACCTCCATGATGCATGTCTGTTATGAAATCTCTCTCCTCTTACTTGCATATCCTGGTGTTGCCCCTCTGCCAAGGAGACTGTCAGCAACAACGAGGTCAATTGCTTGCACCCCTCTCTCAGTGAGCCCCTGCCTCGAAGGTCTCTCAGCTACTACAGGAACAGGTTGTCAGTATTTAAGGAAGAGCCTGCCCACCCAATTGAGCCAGAGATTGGCCTTGCTGCCCTCTAAAAACAATAAGCCATTCTCCTTGTGCCATTCTAGATTCTTCTTTGAAAGATAATGTTGCCATACCTACAATGATGAGATGCTATAGGGTCCTCCCAAAGACAGCATTGTATACTTGGTCAGCTTTGACACAGCATCCTATTTGGGGAGAAATCCAACGCATCAATCCGTGTCTTACGTGAAAAAGTCCATCCAGGCGTGGTTGCATTCCCCAGTCTTCTTTTCTGCAATAAACAATGAGATTTCAGGGAGGAGATGGGATGCAGTTCGGCTCTCTTTGGCGGGTCCAGTCTTAGGTAGATAAGGGGATATCAGAGGAGAGCCTCTTGCAGCATCTGCTGACCTTCAAGAGTCTTAAATTTAAAATATCAGCATGTCAGAGTGCCATAGAAACTCCCTGGGCTCCTTCACTATAGTTTACTGTTTCATATAATATTGTAATGAGCTCTTACGTACATGTTTGTGCACTTGTGGGAATTTATCTGTGAAATAAATTTCTAGTGGTGGAATTCCCTGATCACAGGATATATTTACCTAAAATCTTGGTAGATATTGCTAACTGCCTTCCGATTTATTACCCCCAACCCCCAGCTCCTGCCAGTACTGAGTACGTGTTTGCCCTTTGTTCACAAAGCTGTATGGTTTCTCATTTTTTGAGAAACCAACCATTCCAATTATTAACAATGGTAGTCCATTTCCATTTTAATGTACAATTCTTTAATCACAAACAAGATAGAACACTTTTCACATATTTATTAGCCATTTCTTTTTAAGTGTTTTTGTTCTTTGCTTTCTATTAGGTTATTATTATTTTTCTTAATTTTAAAAATTCTTTGTATACCACGAAAATTATATACTAAGAAACACTTTTTTGTACTAAGGAATATTTTAATACTTACATACTGAGATACTAAGGACTATTTAGTTGCAAATGTTTTTTCGAGATTGTGCCACTGCACTCCAGCCTGGGCGACAGAGCGAGACTCCGTCTCAAAAAAAAAAAAAAAAAAAAAAAAAAAGAGAGAGAACTCAACTCATTTAAACAACAAAGGAGCCTAGTGTGGTGGCTCACTCCTATAATCCCAGCACTTTGGGAGGCAAGGCAGGAAGATCCCTTGAGTCCAGCAGTTCAAGACCAGCCTGGGCAACATGGTGAGACCTCTCTATCCACAAAAAATGTTTTTTTGTTTGTGCTTTGTTTTTGTTTTTTGAGACGGAGTTTCACTCTTGTTGCCCAGGCTGGAGTGCAATGGCATGATCTCGGCTCAGGCTCACTGCAACCTCTGCCTCCCGGGTTCAAGCGATTCTCCTGGCTCAGCCTCCCGAGTAGTTGGGATTACAGGCACTTGCCCCCATGGCCAGCTAATTTTGTATTTTCAGTAGAGACAGGGTTTCACCATGTTGGTCAGGCTGGTCTTGAACTCCTGACCTCAGATGATCCGCCCGCCTTGGCCTCCCAAAGTGCTGGGATTACAGGCGTGAGCCACTGCACCAGGCCTAAAAATGGTTTTAAATTAGTCAGGCATGGTGGCATGTGCCTGTAGTCCCAGCTACTCGGTAGTCTGAGGTGGGAGGATTGTTTGAGCCCAGGAAGCTGAGGCTGCAGTGAGCTGTATTCCTGCCACTGCACTCCAGCCTGGGCAACAGAGCAAGACCTTGTCTCAAAAATAAATAAATAATAAAGGACATTTATTGGCTCACAAAATTAAAAGGTGATTACAATGTTAGGTGAGACCTGATCTAGCAACTGAAAGATCTCATTTCTTTATTCCCTGTCTTCTGCTTTCCACATGGTTGGCTTCATCCATCAGCTCCAGCAACTGCAAGACCTCACTCTCACTCTATGCTTTCCAGAGAGAAAGAGAGATTCTCTCTTCTGGGGGCTCCTGCCAAAGTCCGGGGATTTTTTCTTTATCTCTGTCTCTGCCTCTCTGTCTCTGTTTCTCTCTCTTTCTCTCTCTCTCTCTCTCACACACACACACACACACACACACACACACACACATACCCATCCCTGATCTAATCAGTTTGCTCAAGGGGGGGCATGCTAATTAGTTTAAGTCAATTAGAATCCGCCCTCTACCCAAAGTATATAAACGAGAATAGGGAATTAAAAATTCTCCCAAGAAAGATAGCCTCTATGAATAACTTCAGGATCAGGGGGTTATGAACATCCGTTGTATAAGAGGAGGCCAGTACAGCCTCAGAGTCCCTTATGAGTTTACCAAGTCATAGATTTCCTTAAAGTCTGCCTGAGCTTTTGGACTCAATTCTAGCAAATGGAATTCTGTGGCTTGAAAAGGCAAGTCCTCCTAACTGCAGACAATAGAGAAAAGAGCTACTGATGCCAGCAGGAAAGATGAAATGCTAGCCCTAATTTTTAAAATTTTCATTATATTTGGAGGCTAAAATGTTTACAAAAATGCAATACTGTTTTATATTTAGTAACCATAACAGTTTCCTTGTGAGGTTGTCTGTAAAAAGTCCTTTTCCAAGATTATCTGGCTTTCAAGTTTGATATAATTCCTGCAAAATAAGATTCTAATCTCTAAAAACCTTGAATGCTGACTGGTAGTCATGGATAACTCTATTCAAACTGAGATTCGTAATTTTAGAAGTATAAACTACCATTCTATTCTTTGTTAAGCACAATTGTCTTAGAACACCCTCTTTCTCTCTTCTCCTTTTGTGCATAAAGGTAAGTAAATAGATGGCTGGCTGATTCATCTTGAAACAATGTGTTCCAGGAAGTTTATTCCAACAGCCAATTTATCTTTCAGCTTTATGTTAATATTTTCAGAGCAGGCTGTGTGTGTGCGTGTGTGTGTGTGTGTGTTTGTGTATGTGTGTTTAAATTTACCAGTACTCCGGTGCTCCCAAAACAATGTCTCAAATTGGCTAAGTAGTGTGGGTTTCCTTTGGGAAATCACAGGTACTGAGCAGGAAAATGGTGGACATTTGTGGGCCTTTTTGACTCTCCACCTCCTTTTAAGAAAGCCAAAGAGTCCAGTCTTTCCACCCCAGCCTTCCTCTTCCCACCTCCCTTGCAGCTAGAGTACAAGGATGTGATCTGGGCTTAACCAGTCAGACACGCTGGCCCCAGCGTTTTGAATTGGTGGCTGCTGATCCAAAGCAGTATGAGAAATGGAGTCAGAGTGGCTACAGCAATAACTGGTTTCCGGGAGCAGCAGATGCTGCACAAAATGTGACGGCCGTGTCCTCACTGGCAAGATTTTGGCTGTGGACCTGCAGCTGCCTGGTCTCGCTAATTCCTGACCCTGTCTCCTGCCTGCTTCTCAAGATTTCCCCATGTTTCTGTGAATCAGGTGCTTTTCAGTCAGTTCCTTTTTGGTTTAACCAGAGTTGGTTTCTGATACTAAGAATGTTGACAGTTACAAGAAATAAGGAGAACATCCCTGCCCTAGACTGTGGGTCCCATTTTGCCACCTGAGCACCAGGAGTCCTTTGTGAAGACAGTGCCTCTGGTTCTGGTCATGTTTGCTGTCATGTCCCCTCCCCTCTTCTCCTCCTTCCTTCTTTCCTTTCTTCCCTCCTCCTCTCCTCCTTCTCTCTTCTCTGAGGGACCAGCATCAGAGACATTCACCACACGCTCCCACCATCCCTCACTGGCTCAACATCCTCCACAAACCTTCCCTGAGAAGAGCCTCCACCCTGTACAACACAGCCTCCATCAGCAGAGTCCTGGGGCCACCCATTCCACTGGTTCATCCATTGTGCCCAGACTGACCACCTGGCAAGGACACAAGCTGTGCGTAGTTTGCAACCCCCCAAATACTGAGAAATGAGTTACTTTGGGAAATACTTTGTCCTTTTTCTGAAAAGATCCTTCCAGATTATCTTTGGCAGGGCTAAATTATTCCAGCTGAGCCTGACACCTGCTTCCTGAAGGCTCGGACCCTGCCACTTTCCTCCCTCCCTCTCTCCCTCCCTCAACACTCCTCATTCACTGAGCACCTTCTAGGAATGAGACAAGATGACGAGTCTCAGCTCAACCCTCTGTCACTGAAGTCTCACTCTAGTAAGGCGCATTTACTCCAGTATGTCCTGTAACCCACAATGAGTCACTGCGTTCAGTGCAGTCAAGGCTATTCCTTCTCTTGTAGGTAACAGGAGTCTCTTCTCTTTCCACTGCAAAGGATGTGCCTTCAGATCATCTGAATCATAAAAAAGGTGACATTTCTTCTTGTTTCAAAAATAAAAAAAAGAGCCCTCCTAAGCAGGAACCCCTCAGTTATGTCACAAGAGCCTTCCAGTAACAACTTCTCTCTGTCATAGCCAATGGCTTAAAGGCACCTAAAGTCCCAGTAAGGTTTTCCCAGACTCTAGTTCCTGGGAAGCTTTACCTAGAGGACAGTTGCAGATAAACGCCAAGCAACCAAGCTGGTGGGGAAGAAACCCACACTGCGTGGGTCACGCTCAGTCCTTCAGGGTTTCCAGGGACCAAAGATTATGCACAAGAACAGCCCAGTCGTATCTACTACCAGTCACTTCCAATAACCAGCTTTGCATAAATGTCAATATGTGTCTGCTGACATATATACAACATGCACCCATATGCACATCTTTATAATAGTTTCATTATAAAGACATACTTTCAAAAAGTTATTGGCATACATAAATGTATTCCCATCTCCAATTAAAATAAACATATACTTAAGCTGTTTTTAGTTTTTGCTTCATAAGTTATAAATAGGCTAAACCATTTACAAAATAATAAAATCCAGCACTAATCTTTCTCTCTGCCGAAGACCACTTTCTGTGATCCTTACCTGAGCACATTTTTCAAGGCCACAGGACTGGGGGTTCAGATTTTCTGCATCTCCAGATGCCTGGGTCATGCTGGTTTATAATCCTTCTGGCAGCTGGGCACAGTGGTGCATGCCTGTAATCCTGGCATCTTGGGAGGCCAAAGCAGGTGGATCACTTTAGGCCAGGAGTTTGAGACCAGCCTGGCCAACATGGTGAAACCCCACCTCTACTAAAAATGCAGAAATTAGCTGGGCATGCTGGTGCACACCTGTAATCCCAGCTACTGGGATGGCTGGGGCAGAAGAATCTCTTGAACCTGGGAGTCGGAGGTTACAGTGAGCCAATTTGTGACACTGTGCTGCAGCCTCGGCAATGGAATGAGACTCTGTCGAAAAAAAAAAAAAAAAGCCTTCTGGCAGAAATTTA
Source organism: Symphalangus syndactylus (assembly GCF_028878055.3). Classification (NCBI taxonomy): domain Eukaryota; kingdom Metazoa; phylum Chordata; class Mammalia; order Primates; family Hylobatidae; genus Symphalangus; species Symphalangus syndactylus. The sequence goes on from NC_072440.2 coordinate 27,922,159, forward strand.
GTCTGGACCTGGGGAAGGATTATTTCAAATTAGGTCCATCGAGAGGAAAAGGGGGAAGGAATTCTCAAGTGACACCACCCCTCCCGCCCCACGACGTTTTGAGGATGCCTCTGTCTTCACCTGCTTTGTGCAGATCTAGGTTCATTGTCTCCTAGGAGCAAGCTTCCCTACAGCTTCTAGAAGGGTCCATTTTGGAAACTACAGGGGGCTCTGAGATTTGGCTTTCTGAAGTTCTGAGAGAGGTATCTGCTCCAGCTCAGGAGGTCCCTACGCACCTGCCAGGTAAATGCAAGTTAACCTGGGAGAGAGTCAAGCCTGCTCTTGAGTCCTAGGGCTTAAAGTCTCAGCAGCTTACGCAGAAAACTGTGTTCCTCAGCCCACTCATTGAGCAGGACTTTAAGTCCTTGGCAATGCTCTAATGGCAGTCCCTTAGGAAAATAATTTGTCATCAATTTAAGCCCTAAAAATAGACTACATTTCTTACACTACATAGATTTACAACCAATCTTTTCGATTTTTTTCCAAATATTTTATTTTATTTATTTTATTTTATTTTATTTTATTTCTGAGACAGGGTCTTACTCTGTCACCCAGACTGGAGTGCAGTGGCATGGTCATGGGCCATGGCAGTCTCAACTTCCCTGGACTCAGGTGATCCTCCCACCTCAGCCTCTGGAGTAGTTTGGCCTACAGGCACACGCCACCATACCAGGTTAATTTTGTTATATTTTTTGTAGAGGTAGGGTTTCATCATGTTGCCCAGGCAGTCCTGAACTCTGGGACTGAAGGGGTCCACCTGCCTTGGCCTCCCAAAGTGCTGGGATTACAGGCATGAGCCACTGCACCTGACCTCAGATATTTTAAGCCAAAAAAATTTTTACCTGAAAAAATTTGTTTCAACTACCAGGCACTTGGCAAAACACTATCCAAATATTATTTCAGTGATTCTCGTCATACGTTTGTATAGAGCTTTAAATAGTTACCAATGGCCAGGTGCAGTGGCTTACACCTGTAATCCCAGCACTTTGGGAGGCTGAGGCAGGTGGATCACTTGAGGTCATGCTTCCACACATGGCCTCATTGGATTCCCCCAGGAGACCCTCAGAGTTGGTAGGACTTGGAAGCATTGATTTGACAAGCGAGGAAACTAAGACCCAAAGGGTTATAAAGACTTGCACAGCTAATAAATAGCAGCAAAGCACTCGGGCCTCCCAAGCGTTTTCAAAGTTCATGCTCAAAATAGAAATAGAGGACTCTATCTTGGCATTTTCTAAGCTGAAATACTGAGGCAAAAAAACAAAAAGCAGGAAGGCTATCTTCTGCGACCTGCTATTAAATTTTTCATTTGAGAGAGAAGATGCCAGCTGTAAATAATTTCCTATTGTCTACATTTTCCAAAAGAAAGAAGGAAAGAATAACAGGGCTAAATGTAAGTTCTGACATAAGAGCCTTCTCTATCAGCAGCTTAGAGGCGGCCACATGTGCTGCTCCTACAATTGCTGTGCACTTGTCACTTGCTTTGCACAACAGTGATATGCCATCAGTGCTGTGTGCCAACTAGGACTCAGGAAGTCAAATTATAGTTTAGGATCAGGATCATTATTTAAAGGTGTACTATGGTAAATTTATGGTAATTTTTTTTTCCCTCATTTTAACCGCTCTGAAAGCAGGATGCAGTCAATGCTGTCATACAACAACTGTCCGCCAGGCGACAGTCGTGATGTAGTACAAAATGTGAAAAATCACTGACCTCTGTTAGGATCAAGTAATAGTTGGCCGGGCACGGTGGCTCACGCCTGTAATCCCAACACTCTGGGAGGCTGAGGCGGGTGGATCACCTGAGGTCAGGAGTTATAGACATGCACCATCATATCCAGCTAATTAATTTAAAAAAAAATTTTTTAGAGACAGGGTCTCTAAAATATAGTCAAATATTATATATATATATTATATATATATTATTATAGTCAAATATAGTCAAATATTATATATGTATTATTATAGTCAAATATAGTCAAATATTATATATATTATTATAGTCAAATATAGTCAAATAAAATATAGTCAAAAAAATAAAAATTTTTTTATAGACAGAGTCTCACTATGTTGCCCAGCCTGGTCTCAAATTCCTAGACTTAAGAAATCCTCCTGCCTTGACCTCTCAAAGTGCTAGGATTACAGGCACGAGCCACCGCACCTAGCCAAGTTCACTCTTATGGATGGCAATGACAATTATAATGCAAACATTTTAGCTGTTAGCTTGTGGGACAAACCTCTTCCAGGGTGGAAAGTGGAGTCAGCAGTACACATGTATCACCCTTTAATCTCTCAGTAGTTTCCTATTCATGCTTCTACAAATTATCTCAAATTTAGTGGCTTAAAACACACAAATTTGTTTTCTTAGAATTCTGTAGAAGTCCAATGAGAATCCCTCTTTGCTAAGATCAAGGTGTTGGCAGGTCTGTGTGTCTCCCTTTCTGAAAGGCTTAGTGGAGAATCCACTTCCTCGCCCTTTCCAGCGTCTAGAGGCTGCCACAGCCCCGGGCTCTCAAGCCTCTTCTCAGTCTGTAAAGCCAGCAATGCCGCATCACTCTGGCCCCACTTCTGTCATCTTAGCTCCCTCTGATTCTCTCTTCTGCCTCCCTCTTTGACTTTTAAGAGTGGTGCGTCCAGGAGCGATGGCTCACACTTGTAATCCTGGCACTTTCGGAGGCCGAGGTGGGCGGATCACCTGAGGTCAGGAGTTCAAGACCAGCCTGACCAACACGGAGAAACCCTGTCTCTACTAAAAATACAAAATTAGCCGGGCATGGTGGCGCAAGCCTGTAATCCCAGCTACTCGGAAGGCTGAGGCAGGAGAATCGCTTGAACCCGGGAGGTGGAGATTGTGGTGAGTCGAGACCGTGCCATCGCACTCCAGCCTGGGCAACAGGAGTGAGACTCTGTCTCAAAAAAAAAAAAAAAAAAAAAAGCTGTTGTGCTTACACTGGGCCCACTCAGATAATCTAGGATAGTCTTCCTATTTTAGGGTTGACTGATTCGCAGCCTTAAATCCTCTCTGCCATGTAACCTAACAAAGTCACAGGTCCTGAGAATTAGGATGTGGATATCTTTGATCTCTGGGGGCCTATTATTCTGCCTACTAAAGTCCTTCTCTGTCTTCTACAATACTTAAAATGAATCTCAAAGCCCCAGTTTAAGAAAAAAGTGGCCATTTCCCCTTTCTCTTATCCGTTAGTATAGCTCTCCTTGAATGGTTGCCATGATCTTCAAAGAGAGGCTCTGAGCTCATTACTGTCTCCCATTTACAGTGTTAAGAAGGTGCTTCAACTTCTTTCCAGGATGAGGAAGTCATTTCAATTTGCCATAAATCTCTGTGCCCATCACTGCCCTGACCTTGTAATAATTAAATCTGCTACATGTCTTTTTCCCTTTCGATAGCTAAAACCTCGACCCTCCTCCTGAGGAAAAACATCTGCCTTCAGCCTTCTCAGAGTGTCTATCATCTTAACTTTCTTTCTGTCTCGATGGTTTCTGGGAAGTCTTTTGACTAAAAGACAATTACTTGCTCTTGGTTTTTAAGCTGCCTTGATTTTGCTGAGTTTCTGATTATTTTCATCCTCCAACTGTGGTTTTTTCCAGAGTCAGAGAGTTCCAGGCACAGAGCTTTTCTCTAAGCTCTCAGCTTGTAACTATTCTACCAAGTTGTTTAACCATCTCAATCCAAGAAGAGGATACAATCTTTGTATAACAGGAGTCCCCATTCCTCTTTTTCTGTTCATTGAGAAAATCCTTATATGAAACTAAACCCATAATCTGGGTCCTTGACATCCGAGAACATACTCAGAATTTATTTAATGACTATGTGAGGTGTTGAGCAATCAGATTAGTCAATTAGAACAACAACCCACACTGAGAATAACAGTCAAGGCTTTATTCATTTATTGTAATGGTGCAAGCAAGAGAAGTGCTGGCTCCCCAGGGTTCCATTTTCATCATGAAACAGCACTGAAAGACAGAAATGAAATCCTAAGCCCCCCAACTGACGGAACAGACCTCCTCTTGGCCAAGGAGACCCCAGAGAAACCTTGAGCCTGAGTTCCCAACAATGATGGGATAGAAGGGCAGACAGACCTTGTTATGCACCCTCTCTCCCTCACTGCCTGCCATTGGGCTTTCCTCCACAAGGGCTTAATAGAAACCAGCCCTTTCAAAAGACCCCACCACGCATATCCACCAACAGCCTGACACTGCCCCTCCTTTTTTGCCTGATAAGTGACCACTGACCAGTGGTTCTGGCCAGTCTATGGAAATGCACAGTGAAGGTTTTTCTGTCCTCTGTCACACCTTTTGACATCAGAGGGCTGAAAACTCCACCCTCACATCATACTAATGCCGATATTGTTTGAACATGAGTCCCATGGAGAGGCATGAAGTGCCATTGCATATGCAGATATTTTTTCTTTCATAAATATCCATGACTGCTCCTTGAATATGTATATTTGACCACCTTGCTCAGCATGAATTCCTATTCCCTTTGCCCCTCCCTCAAAGTGTCTGTTTCTGGCTTCTGGCCAAAGGCTATGCTTCCCAGCCTGTCAGAATGGCCACCCTGCAGGCTGCAACCCTTTACAAGAAATAAAGCTCTCCTTTCCACATGTAGGGACTTCATCATTCTTCAGTTGACAGCATGGAGCAAATGGGTTGAGTCACCACACTGCCCAGAAGTCAAGAATAGAAGGCTTGTGCCTCTTCATGACTGCCTGTGGGCTTGGGGAGAGAAAAGAGTGTGGGGTCCAAGGCCTTTGACTCCCTAAATGTTCACTGAAAAAATTACTGACATGAGGCAGATTAATAAGAGACAGGCATACAAATTTATTTAATGTGTATATACAAGAGCCTTCAGAATGAAGACCCAAGCTCCCAGTGAGGTACAGAAGCTTGTATACCGTGGATGAAAAGAGCCAAACTCCATAAAATTTTGAAAAGATAAGTTCTGAGTAAAATACGAGTGACCATGGCCCAAGGCGTGGTCTCAAGAGATCCTGAGAACATGTGTCCAAGGTAGTTGGGTTACAGCTTGGTTTTATTTGTTTTAGGGAGACATGAGACATCAATCATAATGTATAATATACATTGGTTCCATCTGAAAAGGTGGGACAACTAAAAGTAGGGTGGTGAGGGGCTTACGGATCATAGGTGGATTCAAAGATTTTCAGATAGGCAATTGGTTGAAAGAGTCAAGTTACCTAAAAACCTGGACTCAATAGAAAGGAGTGGCTGGGCTAGGATAAAGGGCTGTAAAGACCAAAGGTTTTTTTTAGATGGAGTTTTGCTCTTATTGCCCAGGCTAAAGTACAATGGCGCAGTCTCGGCTCACTGCAGCCTCCACCTCCTGGGTTCAAGCGATTCTCGTGCCTCAGCCTCCCGAGTAGCTGGGATTACAGGCCCGCACCACCATGCCTGGCTAATTTTTGTATTTTTAGTAGAGACAGGGTTTCACCATGTTGGTCAGGCTTGTCTCAAACTCCTGACCTCAGGTGAGCCACTCGCCTCGGCCTCCCAAAGTGCTGGGATTACAGGCATGAGCCACTGCACCCAGCTGAGACCAAGGTTCTTATCAAGTGTCTTAGGTGGCTGCCCTTAGAGACAAGAGACGGCAAATGTTTCCTAATCAGATCTTTAAAAGGTGCTAGACTTTCAATTAATCTCTTCAGGATTGGGAAGATCTAGAAGGGGAAATATCTAGTTATGTTAATAGAGATTCTTTACAGATGCAAATTTTCTCCCACAAAAGAAGGCTTTGTGGAGCCATTTCAAAAGATGACAAAGAAACATATTTTGGGGTAAAATATTTGATTTCCTTCATCTGTCATGTGATATTATACCAGAGCAGGTTAGAAAGTGAGCCACGTTATATGCCCATCTGATGAAATTATATGGTTTGTAGGATGGGCCTCCCCAGATCCCTTAGATAGGAATTTGGACAAGAGAGGAAAAAGGGTTGGAGTTTAGTCTTCAATACCATCTTGAAGTTACAGAAAGAATGGGGGCTTGGATCCTGGTGAAACAGGTTATGGGAGGGGAGAAAACAGGAATTCTGTTGTGGGGATTACCAGGGAGAATGAGTGGATCTGGGAACAGTTATTACCTTGTAAATAGTTATCCTTGAAACTTAAATGATCCTTGGAGGCAGTCATTATACTTGTAAAAGGGTATGTTCAGGTGTGGTTACATTCTTCTTGTTGTTGGTTTTTTGTTTGTTTGTTTGTTTGTTTGTTTTTCTGCAATAGATAATAAGAGGGAGGGGAAGAAAATACAATTATTCTCCTCAGTGGGTCTGAATTTTAGGCAGGTAAAGGAACTTCAACTTCCATGGGAGAGACAGTCTCAATCAATTTAGAGCAGGGGTCATCAACCTTTGAGCCGTGGGCTGGTACCCATCTGTGAGCTGTTAGGAGGCCAGCCACACAGCAGGAGGTGAGCAGCAGGTGAGTGAGCATTACTGCCTGAGGCCCGCCTCCTTCCAGATCAGCATTACCTCCTCACAGGAGCATGACCCTATTGTGAACTGCACAACTGGCTTGTTCCTTATGAGAATCTAATGCCTGATGATCTGAGGTGGAACAGTTTCATCCCAAAACCATCATCATCCTCCTCCTCATCCCTCCTCCCACCCTCACCCCTCCTGTCTGTGGAAAAATTGTCTTCCACGAAACCAGTCTCTGGTGTTGAAGAATTCAAACTATTTTCCATAGTTTGACATTTTAATATCAGCTTTTATCATTTACTTTTCATGAACTTTTTCTTGTTCTCTGAGAGTCCCTTTTATCATAACACACTGTTTTGTTTTTGTTTTTGTTTGTTTTTTGAGACAGAGTTTTGCTCTTGTTGCCCTGTCTGGAGTGCAATAGCACGATCTCAGCTCACTGCAACCTCTGCCTCCCAAGTTCAAGCAATCCTCCTGCCTCAGCCTCCCGAGTAGCTGGGATTACAAGCAAGTGCCACCACGCCCGGCTAATATTGGTATTTTTAGTAGAGATGGGGTTTCACCGTGTTGGCCAGGCTGGTCTCAAACTTCTGACCTCGTGATTCACCCTCCTTGGCCTCCCAAAGTGCTGGGATTAGAGGCTGAGCCACAGTGCCCGGCCGCATCATGTTTATGTTTCATGGTTGCATCTCTTCTCATGTCTCTCAGAGGACATTAAACATAATTTGTTTTACATTTTGTCCTGCTACCTGAATGGACTTTTTTCTCCCCTGATTCCAGTTTTCTCTTGATTTGCATTTCACATTGGATTGCCTGAAATGTCTGATGATCATTGGCTGTCATCATATGTAAGAATGAGGCACTTAAAAATCTAGGAAGCTATACCTGCATGAGTGGGGGCTTTCAGGGGCCTTCAGCTATCAGAACATGTAGGACAGCTCAGGTCCTGCAAGGAAGGATTCCCTAACATCCTAACTGAGAGATAGCTTCATGGTTGCCACCTTCTGCCTCACCCCCCACTCCAGTGTACCCGATACCCCTTGAGCCCAGAGCTTGTCAGGTCCAATTTCTCCAGAAAATAAGCCTCCCTCTTTTGGGGATAGAAAAGACTCAGTTGCCTGGCTTCCCAGAGTGGGGTGAGAACCTGAAGTCAAACTGCTTTTCAAAGAGACTTTCAACCAGTGGCCCCACTGAGAGCCAACTCCTCACCTGTCTTCTACATTACCCAGCACCTCTGATTCTCAAGGCTTCCCAAAGTCCTGAAGGTACCAGCTATCCTGCTTCTCATCACATCCTCCCTGAAGCCTTCACTGTACTCCATTCTGCTGTCTGTTGTCACTCATTCATCTATCTTCAGTCTTTTTTTTTTTTTGAGATGGAGCCTGGCTGTGTCACCCAGGCTGGAATACAGTGGAACGGTCTCAGCTTACTGCAACCTCCACCTCCCAGGTTCAAGCAATTCTCCTGCCTCAGCCTCCCAAGTGGCTGGGATTACAGGCACCTGCCATCATGCCTGGCTAATTTTTGTATTTTTAGTAGACACAGGGTTTCACCATGTTGGTCAGGCTGGTCTCGAATTCCTGACCTCAGATGATCTGCCCACCTTGGCCTCCCAAAGTGCTGAGATTACAGGCTTGAGCCACTGCCCCCGGCCTCCTTCAGTCTTCATGCATTGCAACTAAGGTTTATGCATGCCACCCAGTTTCATTAAAGATGGAGTCAAGCTTCTGTTTCTCTTTCTCCTTGTTGTTATTCAGACTACTAACTGAAAGAAAGGGAGTAAAAAGTCTTTACTCAGCCTTCTTAACATCAGAACCTATCCACTTTTCTGAAGTTGATTGCCAGACACCATTTTCCATTAACAAACAAATGTGGAAACTCTTAAGCTTATCTGCCATGTTAGCTTAAATAGTTCATGCCATTATTTCTTGACCTTTCATAGTCTGTGGCATAACTAGAAATTTGCAAGTACACACTTTGCACTAGGCAGATAATTATTTCCTTCTCCCCTATTCCAGCTTTCTGTCCTTCTGTCCTCACTGCATATTTTATAAGCACACAAACCAGTATCAAAAAAAATGTCCCTAAGAAAGGCAGCCAATCTTCAAAGAAGCGAATAGGACATGGCCCATTTCATGGAGGGGGAGCAGTTCAAAAGCCACTGAAATGTCAACATGGTTTGAAAGATGTCGATTAGCAAAACAGATATAAAGATGCCATGCTTCTAACAAGCTTGATTAATAGAATGATGAGGCTAATTAGAAAAATTTTAATAAAACATTCTGGTGTTGAAAGCTAATCTTTGATGAGCTGGAAAAGAAAGAAAAATAATCCTGAACCATTTCTAAGTTTAGAAAGATTTTGTTTATCTTTCTTTGCTAGAGTTGGGGCCAGCAGTTCTGATGGTTTGGATTAGCTCTTAATATTCCTAGCCATTTGGGTGTTCAAATCAGTGGTGCATTTCTGGGAACAGACTGTGTCATCATAGACGGCAGACTGAGCAGTGAAGGCCCTCCACATGTGAGGCACAAACACCTCCTCTTTTTTCACCACTTCGACCAGCATCCTTTAATCAGTCAGGAACCCAAGGACATTAGCACACCAAGGAGGTCTGTATGATACACCAAGTCCTCCTTGGTCAGCAGGGTTCCCAAGTTCCCAGTTGCTCACTGAGTTATATGCCTTCCTTTGATAAGACTAGCACCTTCAAGTCAAGCAACACTTCCTGTTACACACCTCAGTCACGTTTCTAATAAATCTACACTGTTGAAGTTGAGGCAATAAAACAATGGCAGAGGGTGGGGGATATTAATGTGGATGAGAGCCTCAGAATTTTTGAGACTGGTTAGGGACAAAAAGAGTCTTTTCACCTGGAAGCCTACTTTAGACTTGGAATAAAGTTCATGTGTTCATGTATTCAATCACTTTACAAATTCATTTCAGTTACCAACTGCTGTGTATAAGATTTGTAGGCCGGGTGTGGTGGCTCATGCCTGTAATCCTAGCACTTTGGGAGGCCGAGGTGAGCAGATCACCTGAGGCAGGGAGTTCAAGGCCAGCCTGACCAACATGGAGAAACCCCATCTCTACTAAAAATACAAAATTAGCCGGGTGTGGTGGTGCATGCCTGTAATCACAGCTACCTGGGAGGCTGAGGCAGGAGAATTGCTTGAACCCGGGAGGCAGAGGTTGTGGTGAGCCGAAATTGCGCCGTTGCACTCCAGCCTGGGCAACAAGAGCAAAATGCTGTCTTTTAAAAAAAAAAATGTAGAATAGTGAAAAGAATTGGAGTTTTACAACCAAACAGACCAGAATTCAATTCCTGATTTTGAAAAGACTTTTTCTGAGCCTCAGTTTCCGCACTATAAAATGAAAATAGTAACACTACCTTTGCGGGATTATTCTAAGGATTTGGAATAATGTACAAAAAATTACTAACATATGTTGATTATTTAATAATTGAGAGCTATAATTTATTATTACTATTTTATTGTTATATTACCTCTGTCAAGCAGTACAAGTGCTCAGTTCAATCTTCCATATTTATGTAAGGATAATTCTTCTTGTCAGCCAGCATCTTAGCTGAACAGAAAGAAATTCACATTCCCATTAGCTTTTTATTAACTCCTCTCAAACATAGGAGGTCTCAGTCCCCCTGACAAAGACTTCCGCCTTGGCCAAACATTAGTTGGGATCCTCTGAACCATCTTCTCGACTAGGCCTTGACCTGGGCCTCTCACCCTTGACATTTGTCTGCTGAGCCCAGTTTTAGCAAAGAATCCCCCTAAGCCAGGTTATTGAGAATCCACCTACCCTTGATGTCTAATCAGTTTCCTCTGAGTAATTTTCCATCTTCTGACCCCTCACTCTGACTCATTGGCCATAAATTCCCAGCTGGCTTTGCTATATTCAGAGTTGAGCTCAGTCTTTCTTCTCTATTTCAATAGCCTTTAATGAAGTCTTTCTTATTGTTTTCACAAATGTAATATGGTTTGGATGTTTGTTCCATCTAAATCTCATGTAGAAATGTGATCCCCAATGTTGGAAGTGGGGCATAGTGGGAGGTATTGCACCATGGGGCCAGATCCCTCATGGATGGCTTGGCGCCATCCCCTTGGTGATGAGTGAGTTCTCACTCAGTTCACAAGAGATCTGGTTCTTTAAAAGAGTCTGGGATCTCCCCTTCCTCGCTCTTGTTCTCTCTCTCACCATGTGACACCACCTGCTTCCCCTTCACTTTCTGCCATGGTTGGAAGCTTCTGAGGCCCTGACCAGAAGCAGATGCTAGCATTATGCTTCATGTACAGCCTGCAGAACTATGAGCCAATAAACCCCTTTTCTTTACAAATTACCCAGCCTCAGGTATTTCCTTGTAGCAAAGCAAGAACCCACCAATACAAAGTGTCTGAATAATGTTTCTTTAACATCCCTCATCTCTATCTGACTGGATGGTGCTACTGCCCATAAAGACATCAAATGGAGCTTGGCCTCCCATAGTTAGGGCATGTAATCGGGGGAGACCAGTTGATTCCCCTGAATCCAGGCTACCACTAATCCATATGTCACACTGGACAAACACCCATCCTCTGAAATGCAGCAATAGAGCCAGCTCCACTTGAGGCCCTGAAAGACACATAGAGGGCTCCATTCAAGGCTTACTCAGGCCTCCTCTGCATGCCTACCACCAGTCTCCCTGGAAACTGCGTGGCTGCTCCTTGGCACCCCAAGCCAATCGTCTTGGCTCTCCTTGTAGGCCCACCCTTGCCCTCAGGGCACACCACATTGCTGACCTCTCTCCATTCACTCTTCTGATGAAAACTCACCCATCTTCTTTTCCCAGTGCCTCAGAGCCTTGCTGAGTGCCTCACTAACAAAGCTGACCTCTCTATTGTCATGTGTGAATGGCTGATACTAATTCCACGTTCTCCCTCTCATATTCGCACCCTAGTAGATCTGGAGCTTTTACTGATTCCAAATTTTAGGCCCCGCTCATCCAGTTCTGTTTTCTGGTGGAAAACAATGAGGTGGAGCTCTTGTTAAATATAGATTACCATGTTAAATATAGATTACCGGGCATCTCCCCTGAATAGTCCAAATTTGGGTCAGGGCTCAGAAATTTAAGTGCTTTTTTTTGAGACAAAGTCTCACTGTCACCCAGAATGGAGTGCAGTGGCTCAATCTCAGCTCACTGCAACCTCCACCTCCTGGGTTCAAGCAATTCTCCTGCCTCAGCCCCCCAAGTAGCTGGGATTACAAATGCCCACCACCACGCCTGGCTAATTTTTGTATTTTTAGTAGAGATGGGGTTTCACCATGTTGGTCAGGCTGGTCTCAAACTCCTGACCTCAGGTGATCTGCCCACCTCGGCCTCCCAAAGTGCTGGGATTACAGGTGTGAGCCACCGTGCCTGGCCTATTCCAAGGGATTTTTACCTTCAGGGAAGATCAGGAAACACTGAAATTCTACTGTAATCCTGGTCATTTTACAGAAGAGGACACGGAAGCCTGAAGAGTAGCAATAGCTTCCCCAAGGCTGCCCAGATTCTCCTTGGCAGATCCAAGTCCAGGCAGAGATTTGCTGACCCCTAGGTCAGTGACTGCCCTTCATCATGCAACATCTGCTGGGGAAGAGGGAGGCTTTGATGCTGGACCTTTTTTTTTTTTTTGAGATAGAGTCTCGCTCTTGTTGCCCAGGCTGGAGTGCAATGGTGCCATCTTGGCTCGCTGCAACCTCTGCCTCCCAGGTTCAAGCGATTCTCCTGCCTCAGCCTCCCAAGTAGCTGGGATTACGGGAATGCACCACCACACCTGACTAATTTTGTATTTTCAGTAGAGATGGGGTTTCACCATGTTGACCAGGCTGGTCTCGAACTCTCTACCTCAGGTGATCCACCCGCCTTGGCCTCCCAAAGTACTGGGATTACAGGCATGAACCACCGTGCCCGGCCAGCAATGCTGGACCTTTAATCACTGGGTTGGAGGTGGGTGGAGAGAACTCTACAGCTAATCTTTGATGAGCTGGGGAAAAAAGAAAAATAATCCTGAACCATTTCTAAGTTTAGAAAGATTTTGTTTATCTTTCTTTGCTAGAGTTGGAGCCAGCAGTTCTGATGGCTTGGATTCGCTCTTAATATTCCTAGCCATTTGGGTGTTCAAATCAATGGTGCATTTCTGGGAACAGACTGTGTCATGCCTCTAATAATGCCTTGCAGCCATGACTGTGGTCTAGCCTTGCTCCCATTTTGAAACAGGAAATTAGCAGGCCTGTGTGAAGTAGCGAGTGCTGCTTCCCTGTGCTTTTCCTGGGGATCTATGCTCTGGGCTTTGGATCAGGAGAGCCAGCTCCAATCTCCAGTGCCCCTGAATGCGTCACTTTATCCATCTGGGCCCCAGTTCCTTCATGTGTAAATTATGGTAATTGGACTAGATTAGGGTTCCGAAACTTTTCCCAAGAAGGACACCCCCCTGAGGTGCTCAGGAGCTGAGTATGGAGTCACAGTAACAGAAGAATAAGGGCTGATATGCTGAAGAGGAGAGAGAAGCAAAAGAAGCCTGAGCAGCTCTCGACATGAGACGTCCTGGAGTGGGAGGAGATGAGGCAGGGTCCTCTGCTGTCTGTTCCTCAAACCCAAGTGATGGATGGACCCCTTCATATTCTTGAAAAGTTATTGCGGGCTCCAGCTCTCACCATGTTGCTATCATTTTCATTTCTATAATAATGTTATTTCAATATCTACAAATATAAAACAGTGTATGAGCTCCACGATTGTAGATTACTGTCTCAGTCCATTTGGGCTGCTGTAACAAAACACTACAGATTGGGTAATGTGCAAGTAATAGTAATTTATCTCTCACAGTTCTGGAGGCTGGAAGTCCAAGATCAGGGCCCCAGCAGCCTCGGTCTCTGGTGAGGGCTGCTCTGTGCTTCCAACATGGTGCCTTCTTGCTGCATCCTCACAGGTGGAAGAGCGGAAGAGCGAGGCCACTCTCTGCAGCCTTTTGTAAGGACGTTAATCCTGTTCACAAGGCTGGAGCCCTCATTGATCCTCATGACCTAATCACTACCAGAGGCTCCACCTTCTAAACCATCATCTTAGTCATTAGATTTTAGCATATGAATTTCATAGGGGCATATACATCCAAAACAGCAATTACTGTATAATTAAAGAAAAAAATTGAAACCAAATACCACGTAACTAATAAAATTCAAAATTTCAATGTGCTATTAATGTGATGGGCATGTTCTGTAGAAACTAAGTTGCTACTTTGGGGCTAATGACAGAAAAATACTAGGTCAAGTCTGGTCTTTATTTAGTCTGTTTCTCTATTGTGAGTTTCAAAATATAACTTATAAGAATGTCTGCTTCCATGCAGAATAGAAGTTCTAATACATTCCAGCCTTTGTTTATAACTTAGGAGAAAGAAACCTTTCACTTAACCAACACTGTGTAAGTGAGCAATACAGGTGTCACTCGGTAACTCTGCAAAGTCATCTCTCTATTTAAATATATTAATCTGTCTTACAGATAATTATCACAGTGAAGACAAAAATTTTAATTCTTACAGAGAATTTGCAGATTCTTGACATACTGTCCAAGAACTCTGAGAAATGTTGAGTTTCACAGGATAAACTAAATTTGCTTTTTTAGGAGATTTGGGTTCAAGTCGAGACCTGTCTCTAACCAGCTATTGAAGTCTGGGCAAGTGTTCACATCTTTGGGCATCTGTTTTCTCATCTATAAAATGATCCTACGAATTCCACTTACCTCACAGACTCTCTGAAAGTAAACAAGAGAGTCTGAAGGTACTTAAACAATCCTCACAGTGCTTACAAATGGAACACACAATCACAACGGCAGGGGCAAGTGGCTGGAGATTTATCTCCAAGTGCCTTAAAATGTTCTGGTCAACCATCCCTGAGTAGCATGGGATAGGCATGAGTATCTTCTGGCCCTATCAGACCTTGGGTCCACGATGTTCCGAGCAAGCAGCAAGGGTGGTGGTTATTGGCCCGTGTGCTGAAGATCTCAAATTGAATGAGTGCCCATTCATTGCTCTCTGCTGCCCTCTTGAGTATAGAAATTGGCCTTGCACCAGATGGGGTCTCAGCAGTTAAGTTAGGAGAGGCAGTGCAAGCCTTCTGGGCACCTCAGCTCAATTTCCTGACAACCCTTATTCTGTGTGCCTGTGCGTGTGTGTGTGTGTGTGTGTGCGCGCGCGCGCGCATGTGCATGTATCGGCCTCCGCCAAAAGATAGGTGAGTGAGGATTTGCACTTCAAGTATTCCCCATTTCTTAGCCCCAGTCTCTCCTCAGGATCCCACTGTCCCAACCTCAGCCTTCAGGCTTTGTGTTAAGTTCCTCATCGTGTGGGAGGAACTGTCTGTACAACACCTCCCCCTCCTCTCTTGGTTGTTAATGGCTTATTTAAGATAGATTTTGGGGCACAGAGACCCCATAACGTTTTCTCATGTCTGCTGACCTGCAGTGGAATGACTTCCTATTATATAATAGGCACTGGAGTAATAAATGCATGTGCTATGGTTTGAATGTATCCCCCAAATTTCATGTGTTGGAAACATACTGTGATTCAGCAACAAGGCACTCACCAGATGCTGGCACCTTGGTATTGGACTTCCCAGCCTCCAGAACTATGAGAAATAAATTTCCTTTTTTAAAATACATTACCCAGTCTGTGGTATTCTGTTATAGCAGTGGAAAATGGACTAAGACAACACGCTTTGTTCTACTTTTATGTTAATGTCACAGGTCTATTTTAATGTCTAATCCTATTTTTAGATCTAATTTCATTTTAATTATTAATGTTTGCATTAGATTTTTGGATACCCTTGAGGGCTATGATGCTAAATAAGCAATGACTTATTAAAAGTAGCTTTGTGGGCCGGGTGCGGTGGCTCACGCCTGTAATCCTACCACTTTGGGAGGCCGAGGCAGGTGGATCACGAAGTCAGGAGATCGAGACCATCCTGACTAACACGGTGAAACCCCATCTCTACTAAAAATACAAAAAATTAGCCAGGCGTGGTGGCACACGCCTGTAGTCCCAGCTACTTGGGAGGCTGAGGCAGGAGAATGGCTTGAACTTGGGAGGCAGAGGTTGCAGTGAGCCCAGATCCTGCCACTGCACTCCAGCCTGGGTGACAGAGGGAGACTCCGCCTCAAAAAAACAAAACAAAACAAAATAAAAGTAGCTTTCTTTCTTTTTTGCCTCTCGCAGCTTCATTATCCTTTAGATGAGAGAATTAATTTTCAAATGGATCACACAAGGTGGGCAAGATGATCTAGTAGGATTAGAGGAGAAAATATTAGAATCTTTATTTTTACATTGTATATTTAATCTCATCCTTCTTAAATTTAAATTTTGAGTTAAGGCCGGGCGCGGTGGCTCACGCTTGTAATCCCAGCACTTTGGGAGGCCGAGGCGGGCGGATCACGAGGTCAGGAGATCGAGACCACGGTGAAACCCCGTCTCTACTAAAAATACAAAAAATTAGCCGGGCGTGGTGGCGGGCGCCTGTAGTCCCAGCTACTCGGAGAGGCTGAGGCAGGAGAATGGCGTGAACCCGGGAGGCGGAGCTTGCAGTGAGCCGAGATTGCACCACTGCACTCCAGCCTGGGCGACAGAGCGAGACTCCGTCTCAAAAAAAAAAAAAAAAAAATTTGAGTTAAATATTGTAAAACAATGTTTTACAATAATATGCATATTAGTGGACTAGTACAGGTATATAATCTATAAATAAATTGTGATGGAATGCTAATTTTATTTAATTATTATTATTATTATTTTTGAGACAGAGTATTGCTCTGTTGCCCAGGCTGGAAGTGCAGTGGTGCAATCTCGGCTCACTGCAACCTCCACCTCCCGGGTTCAAGCAACTCTCCTGCCTCAGCCTCCCCAGTAGCTGGGATTACAGGTGCATGCCACCACACCCAGCTAATTTTTGTAATTTGGTACAGACGGAGTTTCATCACGTTGGCCAGACTGGTCTCAAACTCCTGACCTCAACGGAGCCACCTGCCTCGGCCTCCCAAAGTGCTGGGATTATAGGCGTGAGATACTGTGCCCGGCCAGAATACTAATTTTATTTTATTTAGTTATTTTGTTACTGAAGGGATATAGAATCATAAAAGTTTAGAGACCTCTATTCTAAAAGAGTAGCTGTCATCCTGCCTGTATTTCAGAATCACTAAGAGAGATTTTTAAATAAATTACACTATGCCTCACCCCATCCCAGACTCAGTGAACCCAACCTTCAGGAGTGAGGTATTGAATATGTATATTTTCAACAAGCACTTTCTGATGATTCTGACACAAACCTCCTTGCTAAAAACCACATTGTTATCTAGAGCTAAGTAAGTTCACCAAGGGAAAAGCAGATATCTTTCTTGTTCACCTTCGTATCTATATATATAGCATAGTGCTGAACACAGAGTAAATGTTAGCTGAAGGAATGAATGAACAAATGAGCCACAACCCAGAGATAGCCTCTGACTCCCCCAGTCTTTATTTTCATGCTTAGTGTTTTCATATAATTGTTTTACACATTCAAGAACCTTTTATATATAAAATTGGGTACCTTATTTTGATTGCTTTTAGTAAACAGTTGTTTAATATGTATTTTAGCATTATTTAGCATTTAGCATTTCCTATTATCAATTATACTATTTTAAAAAATATTGGCTGGGCCCAGTGGCTCATGCATGTAATCCCAGCACTTTGGGAGGCCAAGTGGGAGAACCACTTGGGCCCAGGAGTTGGAGGCTGTAGTGAGCTGTGATCACACCACTGCACTGAATTCAGCCTGGGGAACAGAACAGGACCCTATCTCCAAAAAAAAAAGTCTTTATGTCTAAAGCTTTCTCGTGTATATCCAATTATATGCTTAAAATAGAGCCTCAGAAGTAAGATTTCTAGGCCAGGTGTGGCGGCTCATGCCTGTAATCCCAGCACTTTGGGAGACCAAGGTGGGTGATCACCTGAGGTCAGGAGTTCGAGACCAGCCTGGGCAACATGGTGAAATCCCATCTCTACTAAAAGTACAAAATTAGCCAGGTGTGGTGGCGGGCACCTGTAATCCTAGCTACTCGGGAAGCTGAAGCAGGAGAATCACTTGAATCCAGGAGGCAGAGGTTGCAGTGAGCCGAAATCACGCCCCTGCACTCCAGCCTGGGCAACAAGAGTGAAACTCTGTCTCAAAAAAAAAAAAAAAAAAAAAAGGGCCAGGTGCGGTGGCTTATGCCTGTAATCCCAGCACTTTGGGAGGCCAAGCCGGGCAGATCACGAGGTCAGGAGATTGAGACCATCCTGGCTAACACGGTGAAACCCCATCTCTACTAAACATACAAAAAAATTAGCCGGGTGTGGTGGTGGGCGTCTGTGGTCCCAGCTACTCGGGAGGCTGAGGCAGGAAAATGGTGTGAACCTGGGAGGTGGAGGTTGCAGTGAGCCAAGATCGCGCCACTGCACTCCAGCCTGGGCGACCGAGTGAGACTCCGTCTCAAAAAAAAAAAAAAAGTAGGTTTTCTAAGTCAAAGAGTAAAAACTTTTACTTTCTTTTTCCCCATGGCAATTTTTTTCTTTTCTTTTCTTTTTTTTTTTGGGGCGGGGGACAGGAGTTTGGGACCAGCCTGGGCAACATAGCGAGACCCCATCTCTACCAAAAATACAAAAAGATAGCCAGGCATAGTGGTGCATGCCTGTAGTCCCAGCTACTCAGGAGGCTGAGGCAGGAGAATTGCTTGAACCCAGGAGGCAGAGGTTGCAGTGAGCTGAGATGGCGCCACTGCACGCCAGCCTAGAGCGAAACTCCGTCTCTAAATAAATAAATATCTTCCAGATTTACCACAATGACAATGTAAGACAGCTCCACAGCAACTGGGCTTCTTGTGCGAGGACCTCAGCTCTTGCTTGCCACCCTCCCAGCTGTGTAACGGCAAGTTGGACTGCAGTCAAGGGGAAGATGAATCTGCTACCTACTCTAGTAAGGCGGACAAGTAATCAAAATTTAAAAACAGTCACCAGCAACTAATAACTAAAATTCAAAATTACATGAAAACATTGTACGTGAATGCTTTCTACTAGAATTAATGCTTTTGTCTAATATAGGTCAAATGCCCAACAGTCTCCCACAAAACTTGATATTCAAGTGTCCCAACCAGAAGACTCGGACATATATAGACAAGGTGTGTGACACAAGAAATGACTGTGGTGATTGCTCAGATGAATCAGGTAAAAATGAAAATATGTCATTAATTTTTTAATGGCTTCTTGGAGTGGCTACCCTATACTTCAATTACATAAATTAACTCATCCTTACAAGCCTTCCTTAAGGATACATCCATGATTTTAAGATTCTATCATTTCCAGTAGTTTGTGCATATTTAAACTAGATGAATTATCTAGCTAAGAATATAGCCAGTTCTGTAAGAATTACCAAAGGAAATAATCTTGATAGACAGCTCTTGTCTGCTATCAAATTCCTTCTATATTTCTTTACAAATGTTGGTGAAGATCAAACAAAAACCTGTTGAGTGCTTTGGCTCTCAAAAAAAATTTTCGTTTAAACTTTGCCATTTCCTTGCTTTTCCTCCCTCACTTTCCTCCTTCTCTCCTCCCCTCATTCTGTTCCCTACGGTAGTTTAATACTTGGCAGACACCTGATCACCCCACAATCTCATAAAACCATGGCAGAGATGCAATTCCAATACCTCGTGGCCCCAGTTAGTATCTGAAAGTCCTATCAGAAATACACTCAATAGATAATTTCCTGCCCTTTGTCTGGTCATCGTGGAGGGTAGAAATGGAAACGCTATCCCTGCTGATTGAACATACAAACTCAAAGGGACCCTTTCTTTTTTTTTTTTTTTTTCATGCTTGAAGGAAAATGTATTCAGTTCCTTTCCATGCAGCACACAATAAGGTTATGTGCTTATTTTTTTTTCAAA
This sequence comes from Symphalangus syndactylus, assembly GCF_028878055.3. Classification (NCBI taxonomy): domain Eukaryota; kingdom Metazoa; phylum Chordata; class Mammalia; order Primates; family Hylobatidae; genus Symphalangus; species Symphalangus syndactylus. Next base: position 27,941,613 of record NC_072440.2, read on the forward strand.
TCAACAGTTTGGGACAAGCTTTCAGGATCCACTCATCCTCCACGGTCAGCCATCTTGCAATGTGTTCTCATAAGTGTCTTGCATAGGGGTAAAGGAACCTTCTTGTTGACCCACAGACTGACCAAGTAAGGGGTGTCCTGGGAGGAGAGCTAAGGACTGTTGCCTCTTCTGCCACCATCAAGCTCATGGTGCCACATTAACTTGTACCAGCAGATGCTTATAGAAGCCACTCGGATTTGCCATGGCAGGGAGGAAGGCATGGGAGAAGAGGAGGAGGGACTCGATGTCCTATGATGGAGTGTAGAGGCTGCTGCCTGGAAAAAAACAGGAACAATGAACATGAGGTCATCTGCCTTAGGATGCCATGCCAAGCAGAAAACCTCCGAAAAATCCCCCAGTCACTAGAACATTCTTCTTCACAAATGACACCACCTCTTCAGCTTTGCTCCTGACCTCAATAGGTATCTGATTGCTCTTACGGATCTTCAGCTGCTCTTTGGCTTTCTTCATGTCCTTCTCCACTCGTTGCCAGTCAACTTTGATGTACCCAGTATGGTTTGCAAGCTGAAAGAGAAAAAATCCACCTCCCACAGCTGTTGCAGCCAACTTTCCGACCTTCTGGAATATGAAACCCGTGCACCATCCAGTGACACCTCCAATGAACAGCTGGGTTGCCACGCTGTACTTTTCTGCTGAAGGTCCAGATTCCTGCCCGAACAGCTTAGGCCACCATGGCTGCTTCTTAGCAAATTCCGCAAGGTCCAGTGACTCAAAATTTCCCTCAAAGTTTCCTTGACTGGAGGCGGCCATTTCGGTGAGCTTGTCTCGCGAGGACACACGTAGAGTATCTGCGCGGCAGGCCGCGGAGTGGCACGCAGTTGTCGCCACCACTTGGCTTCCGGCACGTGGGGCAGATGTTTCCATTCCCACGGCGGCAGCGGAAGAGGGCGGGCCGGGAGCGCCGCGGCTGCTTGCAGTCTCCGCAAGCAGCTACATCACAGAGCTCAGCCGGCGGTGTCAGGACCCTTTCTTATTTATGTAATATGTCAGTATGTTTATTTTTAGGCTTATGGTAAGGGGTAGTACTTGTCTTGGCTTTTCAAAGTACAAATTCCTTCACCGAAACATGTAGAATCTTTAATAAACATCTGCAATTTTCCTGCTGGGCAGTTTTCACTAATATTTTTAAGATCCAGGGGGCTTTTCAGTCCACCTTGACATTTTAACAGTTATGGTTTTTAAAATAAATAAAATTGTGTAGTTTTACTGTGCCCAAAGTGTTCAGGCTGGAGATGTGATACTGTTTTCTTTACTGACTGTGCCTGCATTGCCAGAACTCGCTGCAAAAATGGCATTCAAGACTGTGCTGATTGGAGCGATGAAAACTTACGTGAATAGAAGACTTTTCTAATCATTGTTTTGGAAAAGCTGAAAACTGTTATTAGTTGCCTTAATATTTCTCTCAAAAAAAGTATGTGTGTGTGTATATGTGTATATATATATTTTCTCAGAGGATATATATATACACACACACACACACATGCAAACATATGTATCTTACTGGGATGGCAGAGGGAGGGAAGAGCTACTGAAGAACATGAATCCAGCGTTAATGGAGAAAAAAATGACTAGTAGAAATCAGACCGAAATCTTACTTTCGGCTCATTTCTAAATCTGTTTCCAAATTTTAGAATGTAGCTTTCTGTTCTGTGCACCACAGGGTTATGGGAATGAAACAAACGTATTTTAGCTCAATTATTTCAACAAATAAAGGGTATTAATCCCAAAAGCTGTCAGATCAAAACAGATGTCTATTTCAGTTTCCAGCTGAAAAGTAGTTTGTTCCGGTCTGCCCCTCTAGTCTGCCAGGGCCTAAAATTATTTCCAGCAGGTAGTGAACCTGAAAGAGCAGACTTGGATTTGAATCTCCTAACACCTGGGGGGCTGTGTGACCTGAGATAAGTAATTTCACCTCTTAAAGAGTAATAAGGCTCTTCCTTGGGGTATAAGCAAAGAAGACACAAAACAAGTGATAGAGTGCTTTTAACATGTAACAGCAGCTAAAGGGACTGTAGACAATTAAAGAAAAATTGGAAGGATATGGTAGATTGTATTATTGTCCAAAAATATCTGCCACCCTGGACGATTATACTTCCCCAGTCCCACAGCCACTACTGTGTATGTGACTTGCTTTGGCTGAGGAAGTTTATTAATGATATGCATCACTTCCCAGAATCACTTTGAAAGAGCCAGCTGATTGGTCTCCATCTTTTCCCTATCATGAGACTGGCAGTGTTCCAGTTAGATGTTTCTGGAGTACAGCGGAGCCCAACCATGGGCAAACCACAAACTTCAAATGTGACAAAACTTTGTAGCAACTAGACTTTTGGTCTTTTCTAACTGTAACATAACCCTACCTATTTTGATATTGAAGAGACTAGAAGAAAAACTTGCCATATTAATCCATAGCCACCAACACACACCCTTATTTACACAGTAAGCTGAAGAAATAATTTTAGATTGTTGGAAAGAAGTTGCTGAGTGCAGGCACAACAGGCTTAACCTTAAGACATCTGTCCAATAAGCAAGATATGTTGGGACAGGCCTCACCTGGAAATCGATTGCATTTCTGTTTAGTCCCTTTCCGCTAGGCCTAGATCAAACTGGAAAGATATTCAGACAGTGGCACTCTCCACAAGCTTGTCAGTCAGTCAGTCACCCCCAATACTTCTTGGGCTGAGAATGTTTCCAATCATGCTACTCAAAGCAAGGCCAGTAGGCCAGTAGCATTAGCATCATCTGGGAACGTGTCAAAAACACAAATCCTCAGGCCCCATGCCACTATCCTCCAGCTTAGCCATTCCACTTGCTTTGGTTTTGTTTGTAACAGCTTTAAGAGCCAGTGCATGACCCACCATCTTCTCTGCCAAGAAGCAGAGTGTCCCACATAGGTGCTGCCATCAGGGTGGGACCTAGCATGACTATGTAAGCACAGCCCAACCTGACCCACAAGAGTCTGCAAATGTGCACTTATTTTTTATACTTTTGTTACAGTTGAGACTTCAGGATTCTTCTCACTGTAGCAATGTACTTCAACAAAACTGATAAACATCCTGAGGAAAATACAATGTAAATATGTGCAAACACTGTTTACTCAAAACTTTGTTTTCCCTACAGTTAATAGTGATTTTTAGATACAACTGTATAGTACTTTCAAAAGGTACTTGCAAATTGCTATAAAAATTTAAAATAAATTATCATTACAAGTAGAAACTAAGACTATTTTCTCCTCAAATGGCCTTGGTTCAGATTACACAATTGTTTTAATTGTAATTGGTAAAAATGTTTAAAGTAACCCTATGTTGAGGGATTTTCTGGCACCATGAAACTGTTTGGTAACCTGATTATGGTGGCAGACATTACAAATTCTTTCAACTGTATATGCTCGATTTTACTGTATATTTTTTATTAAATAAAAACATAACCCTATTCATTTATTAGTGTTGACACTTAAGGAAAAGACAGTGACCCAGGAGCCATTCCTATTCTAAACACTACCTTTTCCAAGTCACCTTATAAAATATCCTACAAAGAAAGGATCTGGAGATTACTTTTACTTTTTAGAAGTTCTAAACCTCAGGTTACATCTACAAAATGGAGCTATTAGTTCTTCACAAATTGAGGAATAAAGGAGATAACACCGAGGTAATTCATAAAAGGCACTTAACATATGCCTACAATAGAGAGTATCAGGGAGAAACGTCTGTTTATCCACTAAGGAATACTCTATTTTCGTATTTACACCCACCGTATAAACCATGGAAGCACCAAGGACTGTTGGAGAGAAAAGTTTTCAAACATGAGAACTTTATACCACCTTTGTTACACTACACTGATTTTAAATCTTTAATCAAATTCCAAAGGTTATCAGCCATATCACATGTCATGATTAGCTTTCTATAAGCAATTTTTTTTACTGTGTACAGATCAGTGTCAATGAAATAAAAAAATAAAACTGTATACTAGGCAAAGAACTTTATTAACGTTTGTTTCAAACTTGATTCCCAGGCTTCTTCATCTTAATTAGCTGCAAAGAATGAATTGTGTATAAGCAAAAACTGAAAAGAGCTGCAATGTCCAAGGGGCTTGGGCTTAAAAATATTAGAGATCTAGATTTTATCAGATCCATAAACAAAAATTTCTTAAAAAGCAGTCATAATATAAAATAGCAGCTCCCAGTAACTTCTTCAAGTTTTATCTTCAAAAGTTGACTCAATTCAGTTTCCCTCATTCTTGGAAGCCTCATCAAAATTCTCCACAAGATCTAGGAAAAGGAAAAGAGTAGAAATTCTTTAAAAAGCCAAATCTACAAATAATTATCAGATCTTAAAAGGGGATGAGGGAGAGACATTCATTTGCCAATGATGATAAATACTGTGTCATAGCCCCAAGAACAAGAATGCAAAAAAAAAAAAAAAAAAAAAAAAGTGGAAAAAATTCCGCCCCCCACCCCGCCCCTTCCCATCTCATACACTGGTCAATATAATATGGGGGAGCAGAACCAAAGAATACAATGACACACAATGTTAAAATGTTCCTGGATTCCTAAGGACACCTGTCTATGCAAAGTGAGAATATTTATGAGTCTAGTGATTCTCCTGCCCTAATAAATATTTTAGAAGAAAGTAAATTTATCCAATAACAGGTAAGAGACAAAAATGTCTCATGATTCCCAAAGGAGTTATGCTGCTACAGATTTTATATGTATATATGTATATGTATAAATATATGTATATATTTATGCATAAAATATATATTTAAGAAGGTGTGGAGTTGTTCAGGTATCTTGGGATATATACATATATACATATCCCAAGATACCTGAACAATTCCACACCTTGTAAATCCATGAATTTCAAAGTAGGGAGCAAGGGTCATTAGTGCTCTGCAGGTAATAGTTATATTTAGGGTACTATATATATACTTACTTATTCAATATTTAAGGTTACATACCTACACATCCTTGGGATCCCAAACAGAAACAAGCCAAGTCAAGTCTATAAACATAATTCTCAATTACCTAATACTGCATTATTTTTCTCATTCTAAGTTAAGGTCTATGTCCATCTTAACTTACCACCCCTCTTCCCTGGGTAGTTTTTCCTACAAAGATTTCTTATTCTCCCTTGCTAAGATTATCTAGGTTAACCACAAGAAAACGTTCCTACCTGGAACTTCATCATCATCATCCTCTCCAGTAGCAAGTGGTGCTTTTCCATCCACAGCTATGAAAGGAAAATGTAAACATTATTTGTCTAGGTTTTTAATAAATATTCACCAAAAAAAAAAAAAAAAAAACAGATGAAATGCCAAGTGCTGTTACAACTTATTTCCATAAGGGACATTTGGGATTTTATCTACGATACTATCAATAACATGATATTCTAATGTCTACGAATGGGTTAAAATAGTAGGAACAGCCAACAAACAAAATTCCATACCCATCCTTTCAATCCCTCTGGGCCACCATAGGCCCTGAGGTAGTATAAGGGCAGTAGGGAGCTCTTAGAGTGCAAGTAAAACCCACATACCAAATCATGGTAAGATTTATTTTGGGAGACAAATGAAGATACCATTTTCTCAACTACTCTGTGTGTGGCATAAGGGTGATGCTTAACAACCACTTACTGAAATGAAAAAAATTAAAGTAAAAAAATTAAAGAGTCTGTGAGTGGTAAGCATCCACTCTCCTTTATCACACAAGAATATGAACATACACAGGAGAGTTATGTACTAGGCCCATACAGGCATCAGTGGGATACTTCAAAAGCCTACTTCAGCTCTGAAAGCCCTGACAGTTTAGAACCTGCAACTCAACGTGACAATAAAAATGAAAATTGAGGCAGATTGAGTCAACACCTAGAAAAACATGGGTAACTAAAGAGCCATATATAAGCCTCTGACTTCCTCCTGCATTCCCATTCTTCAAAATTTTAAGCAAAAGGCACAAAACAGCTAACACTGCCACATCCTCAGATGTATATTCAGCTACACTATTTTCTGCCCTGAATAAAATCCCTATCACACTGTAATTAAAAATGCCAGAATACTGGCAGGCCATTTTTAAAAGATTACTGGTAATACCAACTATATAGATGAAACTGAAGTAATTTCATAATTTACACTAATTTTTTTTCAATTCCAAACTTACAAGTAGTTATTGGCAAAGCACCAAATTAACATTTTCATCAGTTCTAGTTAATAAAGTATCTGATCCAAATCAAATAAATAGAAAACATTCCACAAAATCAAGTGTAACAATCATAGCACGCTACATCAATTACTGCAAACTTGAGCAAGGACACTTGCTTAAAATCAGTTACAAATCTGTTACTTTTAAAGCTTGCATTTCCAAACTTAAAAATACTCATATCCATTCTGAGCCCTGAGATCAGAAATCGGCTGCTAAATGAGTAATTCCCTGGTAAAACCATTACTAGGAAACTCACATTGTTTGGGCAGAGCTTCAGCCAGTCTCCTTAAACTAGTCAGACTATCTGCACCAAGCTGGTTTAAGATGCTGGGTAGCATTTCTGTCAGCTGCTTCGTCTCAGCATGGCCTGTAATGGTGAAAGTGTTCGCTGCCAGAGATGCCTGAACTTTAGGGTTGTTAAAGTGGATCACTGTTCCTTGGTTTGTAAACATATTCACCTATTAAGAAAAGAAAAATGTAAATTAGCAATGCTGACCAAAGTCTCTTTAAAAAGAAATGTTTTATTAAACTAAGTCTGGCTAACTAGTATTTCACTATGAAGCACAGGTGAAATTTTGCCTGGAATGGAATATGCATTCTAATAGCATTCAGACTTAATAAGCTCCCTGATATTTATTAATTTATGGTAGAAACATGTCTTAGGGACTTTGAAGTCCCTAAAAAAAAACAAAAAAACCAACCCATTTAATGCATTAACATTAACTTTTCCCAGCCAAATCTTGTTTTTTAAAGAAACAAAATTTGACACTTGCCTCTTCAATACCAGAGATATTGTTTACCCCTAACTTCTTTAAGGAGAACTGAAGTTTTTTATCATCCGCTGTGGCTGTTCTATGAACCACCTTCTTCTTTCTGCGAGCAGTTCCCTAAAGTCGGGGAGGAGAGAAAACAGCACACTTATACCACAACAGTATTTTTCAAATGTGAATAGTTTCCAATTCATTTCTGACCTTTGGATCTGTATAAGAACATTACCATAATCATAAACTTATGCAGTGAGCAGGCAGGCTAAGGCAAAGATAGAAGCAAAAAATGGGAAAGGAAAAGAATGTTCAAAGTTCTACTTTTTACATTTGCTCTAAAAGTGATCAAAGAGGTGGCATGTGTCAATCTAAATTAAGCATTTGAAAGAACTCCACACCAGAATTATTAACCTTTTCTGTTTTTTTGTTTTTTTTTTTGAGACAGGGTGTCACTGTCGCCCAGGCTGGAGTGGCACAATCTTGGCTCACTGCAACCTCCGCCTCCCAGGTTCAAGTGATTCTCCTGCCTCAGCCTCCCGAGTAGCTGGGATTACAGGCAACACCACGCCTGGTTAATTTTTGTATTTTTAGTAGAGATGGGGTTTCACCATGTTGGCCAGGCTGGTCTCGAACTGCTGGCCTCAAGTGATCGGCCTCCCAAAGTGTTGGGACTACAAGCGTGTGCCACCGCGCCTGACCCCTTTTCTGTTTTTATATTAAATAAAAATCAACATCCAAATTAATATTTATAGGCAAGACTGTATGGAACAATCAACTGAACCTGTATATAGACTTCTATAGCACTTGAGAATAAAGTCTGAAGCCCTTACCTTAACCTACAAGAGCCCTACACAAACTGTCCTGCCCTTAATATGCCACTCCTGACTGCATCTGTTACCACCCCTCTTCTTTAGCCAAATAAACCTTGGCTGTTCTTTGAACAGGCCAAGCAGGCTATGACCCAAGGGCCTTTGCACAATGCTGTTCCTCTCTTTCCAGAGCATCTACATGGCTCTTTCCCTCACTGCAGATCTCTACTCTTATGTCACCTGGTCAAAGTGGTCTTTCTCAACTACCCAAAGTAAAATAGCAACTTCCACACTCACCCATCAATTTCCTTCTATCCTGGTTTACTTCTCTTCATAACACTTATTACTATAAGAGATAAATACATTTTATCATCCATCTCCCCTCCCTAGAATGTAAGCTCCGTAAGGACTTCTGTTTATTGCTATAAACTCAGTTATCTACAACAGTATCTAGCTCACTGAAGGCACTCAAGGAAAGGCTATCACACCCAACTACCTCACTGTCCCCCAACCTCCATCCCTATTCCTATTCATCCTTTAAAATCTTATTCAAGTCATTACCTCTTGTGTGCCTTTCCTAAATTCTGCAAGTACCCCCTTTCCCTATGCCAAATCATTCCCATCTCTGGATTTTGAAAATGCTTCTACTATTGTACTATGTATATTACACTGTGAAAACAGATTTTTTTAAAAAAAGACAATTATCACCACTGCTAGGCCTAAAGCCCACCTAGGGACTTTAAACTTCTTAAAATTTTATATTCTCAGGATCCAACATTGTAAAGGCTTAAATAAATCTTGTTATTTAACTGAAGAAAATATCTATAGCTACAAAAAGAAAAAAAGTACTGGTTACTAACCTCTCCAAACTATTAAGAACAAAAATCACTTTGAAATGGTCATGTATGTATCTGGTTTCCAAAGAATCTTCTCTAAGAAATTCAAAGGAATTTCTAAGATTGTAAAGACAAACCCAGCATACCTTCTATAGGTTTCATACACTTCACATATGTAGAGTTCAATTTTCACTTAAGTAATCATTATTAATGCTCTGATTAGATATGAAAATAAAGGGCTTTTGTAACATTTATCTAAGAGCACCTAATACCTGCAGTTTTCTCTAAAGCAAAATTAACTCACCTAATTTCACATCCCATAAGAAGTATGTTTCTTAAACAGTGTAGAAATGTTTCCAAATTCTGTGACTAAAGAACTACTTCTTGTATTATTAGCTAAACGAGTATTAAGATGTTAGGACACAAAATTTAATCTTGTATCAGCTTTAAATATCCTAGCAAATCTCAAGATTTTCCTTTATCCTAAACTGATGTCTCCCATAGTTAAAGCCTAATGATGAGAGTAACAACAAAAAGATTGCACATAAGCACATTATTCAAATTACTCTTTCTGAAACTGTACTGAAAGTAAGAGTGGTTAAAAACACCAATATAAGAGCATCCAAACACTGAGATACAAAAAATTTGAGTTTTGCTGGCACTTGAAGGCCACAATCTGATAACAGTTGATTAAAAAGGACAAGAAACATCTAATGTTGTTAAATGTGGGTGTGGATCCTGAAGATGGCTAACGTTAGCAAAAATAAAAAGGAAAAAAAATCAGGATAAATTCACTGCTGGCAAAGTTCAGTAATTTAACAAAGCTGTATATTATTATTTAAGTCTAAATGCAACTTCTGGCTATCTCACAGCTAACTCTAAGTTAAACGCTTAAAGTTGGGAAAAACTAATAGGTAATAAACATGTACCATGGAAGCTTTACAAGTTTTACCAAGTAAAGACATGCTCTGTTTCAACAAGCTACCACACCTTGTTAAATACTAAGAAAGTGCTAACAATACAAACTAGGTAGACCTCTGTCTACAGTGGACTTCTTATTAATTACAGAACAATCTAAAATTCAACTTCAAAAAAGAATCCCCTTGATGTGAATCAATATCTACCAGGAAAAAACAATCAAAAACTGATCATTTAAAAATCAGTCACTTTAATTCCCTTATTTTTATAGTAATACAAAGTCAGAACAGGAAAGATACCTACTTGGGTTATATTTTCAAATCTAATAGTTACTGCTCTTAAACTCCAAAATGTACCTGTTATCTTCAAATACCCTTGAAAATATGCAACTACCCTAAAGAATATTTAGTTCAGAAAGCAGTACTGAAAGGTCTCAATTTACAAGAGACACAAACAAGCACTGACTTTATACAACTCAGGCCAAAACAAGTCAAGGGTATGATGTGCACAACGATCTAACTGAAATGACACATTTTCCTTACTAATTATATTAGGAAACACTTTTGTTCTACTTATACTCTGTAACACTGAAAACACAAACATATTTACACAAAAGCGATGTTTTTAGCTCGTCTCCCTGATGTGTCTCCAACCCTCGTCTCCCCCGCTCCTCGGGATTTGCTATCTCTGTGAATTTCCTTCGATAGGCAAAGTTTGTCACCGATAATATAAGAAGCGCAAAAGGAATGTTTTTTAAAATACCTAAACCTTAAAAAAAAAATAAAACCCACAAACCCGAACTATTAAAACTTACTTTCCCACCAATGCGCACTTGTGCCTGCAGTTTGGCGAGTTTTTCTTGGTTCATGATTGTTTCTTTCATCTAGAAAAATAGGAAATCCTCAGCAAGCATAGGTTTAGCTCACTCTAGCATTCCATGCTCGTTATTTCCCAAGATACCAGCAAGAAAATAAACGTCCTACACAGGCCGAAACCTGGATCCCAAATCCACCCCGCAAAGCTCCAAATTTGGGTTTCCAGGGAGCCCAAAGAGCACCCGCCTCCCCACCACTCCCCCACAGCTCCCCGCGCTTGGCAGGCCCGGATCAAGGGCTCTACCCCACGCCTGGCCAGCACCCCCCACCCCTGGCCCTGGCCTGGCCTCGGCCTAGCCAGGGCCTGCCCGGCCCGGCCACTCTCCGCAAGCCTCGCGGTACCTGAGGCTCCTGTCCTCGGGTTCCGCCGCGAGGTGGAGGTTGAGACGGCGTCGCCTCGCCCCCAGGGCAGCCGCCCCTGGCTCGACCTCGCCCCCGAGAGTCAGCCTGAGCGGGTGCGCCTGTCCGTCGCATCGCCTTCCTCTCCTCCTCTGCCCTGTCCCTCCCTGTCTCGCTCCTTCAGGGAACTTCCCGCCCCCGCTCCCGTCCTCCTACCACGCCGCCGTCCAGAGCCTTTTTGTACCTTGTCGGAGCGAATAAGGGGCCGCGCGGGGGACTAGGGTTGGTGCTCAAGGGGTCTCAGGTGGACAAGCTGAGATTAGGCGCACACACGCGGGGACGCAAGATGGCAGCTAAAGGGAGGCCGGAAGTGACACAAGGCCACTTCCTCTAAGAGTCAGGAAACTGACTTCGCCGCGAACTCGGTTCCTCCTTGCGCACGCGCGACAGCGATTGTGACGGTCCAGCGAGTCCCTTCTCTCCTCCTCCTGCTCCAGTGGCTGCCGGCTGCAGGCCCCACGAGAGGCTCCCGGCTTGGGGCGCCGCGCCCATACCTCTGGAAGAGGCCACAAAGGGGTCGGAGAGCGCGGTCCTGTGCGCAGTTAGGGTTAAGTCAGTTCAGTCTCCATTGGGCCCTGATCCTGAAGTTCTGTACCCTCCGAAGAAAGGGCCTGTTCACGTTTCCTGGAGACGCTGGAGGTGCCCAGCTTGTGCTCACCACTCAAGCAGCTCTCCCCTTGCTGGAGGTGTAGGTTGGAGAATTGTAGAATTTCCCTTCGGCTCGAATGAGCCATTACCAAAGCATTTTGTCAAAAATAGTGAAGTCAGTTTGCCCTTCCAAGGTTAGGTGGTGTGGTAGCTTGCGGGACCGAGGTTCAGAATTTCTGGGGGCTGTATCCCCAAGCCCCACTCCTCAGAATGCGACTCTGTACGACGAAGGAAGTGGGTAATCCGCATTTCAGTCAATTTAGCAGATGACTAACCACCTTAAAACGGTCCACACAATTATCTTGTTTATCGGGCAAAAAAATTGACTGCTAGGTACCAAATTGGCATAGATTTGACAATTAGCGATTCACGGTTAAGCAGACTTTATCTATCTTAATCCAATCAAAGGAGAATTTCTGCCTGCTGTGTTTGGAGAGACAACGCGTGGATGTGAGTTAAACTTTGTTAAACCCCAGGACAAGCTTTAAGATAAAACGACTGATATTTAAAATGGCAATTTAAATAAAAATGCTCTCTGATCAGCCTTTTTGTGGTCTTAACCATGAAATGTCTTTGCATATTCAAAAGTGAGTCCGAAATCTTAGAATGCAATGTATATAGCAAGAAAACTTGTGTAAGTGCAGACTCCTCTCCAGTTGAGATCAATGTTTAAGCTTTTTGAATACTTTTTACATATAAGTTTGTTGAAACTGATGTCTCGAGAACATAACTGGTGAGGACAGCTGTATTGCCTTTTAGAATAATTGTTACAGTTATATTTACAAAAAACAATGTTGCTTCAGTTAAATATGAGTCAAGTTTAGTACAGGAAAGGGTGTTTGTAGTTAGGCTTATGTGGGTCACCTTCCTAATGACAAAGGCCAAAATGGCAGTACCAACATTATGCTGTGCTCTGGAGATATTACAAAATATATAGAAAGACTCCCCCTTTTGGAAGAAATGTGTATCTTTGTCCAGGAACAGTTTTTTTCCTCTCCTCCATGTTACATTGGAGGCATTTGAAACTTCCTAGTCACGTGATGTTTTCTGAGCTTTTATAGAAACAAGATTCTATGTATGTAACCTGCCACCTGACTTTTTTTTCTTTTTCTTTTTCTATTCTTTGCCTTCCCTCTCCTCTGCCCTGACTCATCTTTTAATACACCTGTTTTCAGGAAATATTGTGAGCTACTTTATTTGTTTATTTCTATTTTTTGAAACCAGGGATGCTGCTAATTTTTATATTTTTTTTAAAAAATGTAAAACTTTAAAAAAATTAAAAGAGATGGGGTCTCACTTTGTTGCTTAGGCTGGGCTCAAACTCCTGCGCTCAAAGGATCCTTCAGTCTCAGCCACTTGAGAAGCTGAAACTACAGGTGTGCACCACTTTCCCTGGCTTATGACTTTTTAATTTTCCCCTCTTTCCTACTTTTCTCTCCTGTTCTTTCATGAATTTAAAGTTTTGCCGCATGTTGAAAATATAAAAGATTCCTTAATAGTAAAAAAGAAAATTTTGATTTTCTTTTTATGTTCTGTTTTGGTTTGGTTTTTGTGCTTTTCTATTTAGAGATGGAGGTCTTGCTGTGTTGCCCAGGCTGGTCTCAAACTCCTGGGCTCAAGCCATCCTCCCACCTGGGCCTCCCAAAGTGCTGGGAGTACAGGCATGAGCCACCATACCTGGCCAAAATTTTGATTTTTGACTCCAGCTGCTTCTGCTTGTTTTGTGAGTAGTCAGGAAATTCTGATTCTTCTAATAATTATATACTAGACTTTTCAAAAATATGGGATTTTTTTGTTTCAAAAAAAGTTATTACGTTGCAATCTTAGCTCAAGGATGCCAAAACAGTAACTTGTGCTAATGTGGGAGCCATTTCCAGTATGCTCCCAATGTGTATGGCAAATGTGGGTAATGGGCTCCCACGCTTTCCTGCTGGGCTTCAAGGAGCCTAAGAGTCATTTACTCAGCACTCAAGATGGTATCTGTCAATAGAGAAGGCAAGAAAGGTGAACCCTGTTTGCCCTCCCTGGTTTATAGTTTATAGCCTAATCAAAGTCCATGAATTGTTTTCATCTCTCAGCTGGACTTGAGTCAGCTTCAGCAAAAGTCAAAATATCCACTTTATATAATATAATGCTTATTTCTTTCTTTCTTTCTTTTTTCTTCCTTTTTTTTTTTTTTTTAGTCTTGCTCTGTCGCCCAGGCTGGAGTGCAGTGGTGCGATCTTGGCTCACTGCAACCTCCACCTCCCAGGTTCAAGCGATTCTCATGCCTCAGCCTCCTGAGTAGCTGGGATGACACCACACTCAGCTAATTTTTGTATTTTTTATTAGAGTCGGAGTTTCACCATGTTGGACAGGCTGGTCTCAAACTCCTGACCTCAAGCAATCCACCTGGGATTGTAGGCATGAGCCACCGTGCCTGGCCAACTCAATATTCTTAATAGGTGGTAGGGCTATTTCCCTTTTTCACTTTTGAGACTGACAGATTTGCAGATATTCTATATACATTTTAGGTTTTGTTTCATTTTGAAATTTTGATTAGGATTGGTTGTATAGATCGATTTGGGAAACTTTTATATATTTTCTAATTGTATGCCTCTGTATTCACTTGTAGGAAATCTGGCTATTTTTAATATACAGGGATTTAATATAGGGAATTGGTGCTTTACAAAGTTTGAAGGACTGGAGGAGTGGGCTTTAGCCTGGGCTGTCAAAAGTGAGTCCTAAGATAATACAGATTTAGTATCCCTAATCCAAAAATTTTAAATCCCAAATGCTCCAAAATCCAAAGCTTTTTGAACACCAGCATCATGCTCAAAGGAAATGCTCATTGAGCATTTCAGATGACAGATTTTCAGATTAGGGCTGCTCAACCAGTATGTACATAATGCAAATATTCCAAAAAAAATCCCAAGTCTGAAAAATTTCTGGTTCCAAGCATTTCACATAACAGATACTCAACCTGGACTCCAGAACTGGGCTGTCATGGGACCTGCTGCAACTGTTTTCACCCATTAGGAGGATGGAGAATCAGGACCCTACAACTGGAATTATTGATGTTAAGAATGCACCACTGTAGCTACAATTCAGGAATCAAGAAGATAACTGTAGGAAGTACTACTCAACCCCCACAAAGCTAATGACTGAGCTCTGGAAAGTTGCTGCAGAAAATATATCTCATGAGCATGCTTGCCAGCAAAAACAAAGCAGTAGGAAAAAGGCTTTAGCCTCACTTCCACTTTCTAAATCTTACTTAAATGTACTTAGTTGGCAAAAATAATTCACTTCTAGGATGGTCACTGCAAGGAAATCTGGGAAATATAGTTTTTAACTTTCCAAATTTATAGTACAAGGAGGCAAACTTGAAAGAAATTGGAATTGATCTGAGTACCAATCTACCTTACCTACCCAAAATTTCACCTCCATGAACATAGTGCATCTATTTTTTCAAATCTTTTATGTATTTTAGTAGCGTTTTAAAAACCTTCTGAAGGTCATGTGCATTCTTTAATAGATTGATTCCTGGATGTTATAGTTTTTATTCTTAATCTCTTTCCTATTTTAGTCATTGCAAATGTCTTCTCCTGGTCTGTTAAATCCATCATACTCTTGTTAAACAGAAACATACATTTTTGACCCCAAGTTGATCTAGTTGTCAATTTACAGAATATACAAAAGACAGAAAAATATGTTAAATTATTCCACAGAATGCAATCAACGAAATTCAGATTATAGGAAATGAGAGGACAAATAAACTCCAAGGGAACAAAAAAAAAAAAAAAGAGTAAGGGGATCTTTGGATTAAGAGAAACCTAAGAGACATATCAAACAAACAAAAAACCCAAAGGAAAGCAGGCAAAACAATAGTGTCTAGGGGTGCATGCTTAGGTATTGAAACTGAAGAGGAAAGGAATTAATTATAAAAGAGTAGTGGTTATTCCATGCTGGGTGAGGTGGCTCACACCTGTAATCTCAGCACTTTGGGAGCTGAGGTGGGTGGATCACTTGAGGTCACGAGTTTGAGACCAGCCTGGCAACATTGTGAAACCCCATCTCTACTAAAAATACAAAATAAATAAATAAATACAATAAAAAATAAAAAAAAAGAATAGTGGTCATTCTTGCAGAAAAGGAGTTATGGTTGGGAGGAGGCATATAGTAGATTTCTAGGGTGGGGAGCAAAGGTCTGTCTCCTTAACATGTAGAGTGTATATGGTTCTCTGTATTTGCTATACTGAAAAACAAAATTTTTTAAAAGGAAAAGCACATGATATATAATGCCAAGAAATATGCATATTTACGATCATATTTCAACATTACAGTGCATAAGTTTATGGAGAAGGAGAATGGGAGTAAAGATTAGAGAAGAAAAATCAATGAGAGTGTTTTGCATGGACTGAAAATGACAATGTGCTAATAATATACCATGTTTAGATAGCCTTTAATATACATTAGGCACTGTTCTTAGTGCTTTACTTATATTAACTCATTTGATCACATGAAGTAGGTACTATTACTCCCATTTTACAGAACCAGAAAACTGAGGCATGCAGAGGTTAAGTAACTTACCTAAGGCCACAGTGCTAGTAGGTGGCAAAGCTGAAACACAGACCCTGGCAGTCTGCTCCATCCTCTGTGTTCATAACCATCATACGATGCTGCTGACTGCTAAGGAATATGATTGTCTCAACTCTGCACCTGATGCTCAGTAAAAACCCACTCAGCTGCTCACTCAGAATCTCTATGCAAATGACTGACACCTCAAATATACCATGTTTAAGCCAGAACAATGTTTTCCATCCACCATTAAGTCAAAACACTTGAGAGCAGCTCTTTCCTCCTGTAACCTCCCACATCAAATCATCAATAAATCTTATTGGTCCTACCTCCAAAGTAGATTCTGAATTTGACCACTTAGCCATATTTACTGTTGCCACCCTAATCCAGACGACCATCATCACTCACTTAGGCTACTATAACAGCTTCCTAACTTACTTCCCCATTTCCACTTTGCCTCCTACAGCTCATGCTCCACACAAGTTTTTGTTTTTTGTTTTTTTAAAGCAAGTTTTCCCTACATAAGCATTTTAATGTCTGCGCATTGCATTTAGAATAAAATGCACTCTTTACTTTGACCAACAAAACCACACATAGTCTGCCACTATCCTCAAAATTTATCTCCTACCATTCTTTCTCTAGTTCTTAGGCGTCTTACATATTTGAGCTGTGCAAAACACACAGAAAAAAAAGTTTCCTTGGCCATTTTTATTTTCTAAATGTAAGAATAGAGTAAAAATTTCAGGAGTGATGAAGTTATCTCAGTCTGGGGCAGTGCATAATGTAAGTTAGTATTTGGATTGACCACTCTTCAACCTCAGTTGTAATCAACTTCCTTAGCCCTAACCTGACCAAGGCAATAGCCATCAAAATCACTAGAATATAGAAACATTCACAGGCACAAAGATGACAGGGAGCAAAATATGAGAAAGAAGGAAAGGAGAGAGAGGGTGCACACCCTAATATTGGGGGATAGTTTAGATTTATTGTTCAGCAAATATCCATTTCGTCTGCCTTTGACCATTTGCAGAAGATACTTCCCTGCCCATTGCTTCTGGGTTCAGCCAAGTGACTTGCTTTTATCAGTGGAATATTAGCAAATGTGAGATAAGCAGAGAACTGAAATGTGCTTGTATGGTTTCTTATGCCCCTTCTTTGGTGATCATCATGAAAGGAAGATGCCTCAGGTAGCCATAGACCCTTGAGTATGGACCCCAGAACCAACATGTGGAGCAATCCTAAACCCTGTCTTCAGTCGTAAGGCCACGTGGCCAAGCCCATACAATTGATTTACAGACCCATGAGCATGAAAATAAATGCTTGTTATTGTAAGATACTGAGTTTGAGGTACTTTATTATGCAGCATTATTGTTTCAATAGTTGACTAACGCAAATGGTAACAGCTAGTGCTATAGGCTGTCTATCCTGTTCCCTTGCCATTACCTCTCAGTGCACCTATAACTTCTGTGTATAATCAAAGTGAAATAATTCAACAAATTCAAATTGCGTATATTGTTTAAAGGATTAGAGTACTATGCAATGAAGAACAGCATATGCAATATGCTACCTTTTGTGTTAGAGAAAAGATAAGTAGGAGAAAGAGACTGATTTGGGGGAAAAAAGTAAACAATGGAAGAAACAATAAACTTAAATTTTTTTTTACTTATAGGTTACTTACAGGGTTACCTGTATAAAGAAACAAGACTTCTCAGAGTATACCTTTTCAGTTACTTTTGACTTTTGAACATTGTCTTTATTAAAAAATAAAATCAAAGTGAAAAGAAAAAAGCAAACCCTAAAATTGAAAACACAGGGACATAACTGTATATCAAGTTATGAAAGTTGACACAGAAATAATGTCTTCAGATGACTTTTGAATGCAATATGCACATTCTTCAATCTTAATGGGATTTATTTATTTTTAGAGATGGTGTCTTGTTATGTTACCCAGGCTGGACTTCAACTCCTGGACTCAAGTGATCTTCCCACTTCGGTCACCCAAAGTGCTGGGATTACTGGTGTGAGCCACTGCTCCCAGCCTTAAATTGTGATTATTAATTTTGTGTGTCAACTTGACTGGGCTATGGGTGCTGAGAAATTTGGTCAAACATTACTCTGGATGTGTTTGTGAGGTTGTGTCTGGATGAGATTAACATGTGAATCAGTAAGACTGAGTAAAACAGATGGCCCTTCCCAGTGTGTGCAAGACTCATCCAGTCCATTCAAGGCCTAACTAGAACAAAAGGCTGAGCAAGAAAAAATTTGCTCTCTCTGCCTAATGGTCTTCAAGCTGGGTCATCATTCTTCTCCTGTCTTTGGACTTGGAGTCAAGCTGAAACTCACACCATTGACTCTCTTGGTTCTCAGGCCTTTGTGCTCAGATTAGAACTATGTCACCAGCTCTCCTGGGCCTCCAGCATGCAGAGCTTGGGATTTCATAGCCTCAAAATGTGTGTAAGCCAATTTCTTATACTCTCCTTCTCCCCCACTCCCCACCCCATCTCTCCCTATATATATGTTATATGTGTATGTAGGTAGATGGGTAGATAGATAGAGTATATACATACTATTTCTCTGGAGAACACTAATAGTTTTTTTTTTTTTTGAGGCAGTCTTTCTCTGTCACCCAGGGTGGAGTGCAGTGGCACGATCACAGCTCACTGCAACCTCTGCCTCCCAGGTTCAAGGGATTCTTCTGCCTCAGCCTCCTGAGTACCTGAGATTACAGGCACACGCCACCACGCCTGGTTAATTTTTGTATTTTTAGTAGAGACAGGGTTTCACCATGTTGGTCAGGCTGGTCTTGAACTCCTGACCTTGTGATCCACCCGCCTCGGCCTTCCAAAGTGCTAGGATTACAGGCGTGAGCCACCGCGTCCAGCCTGGAACACTAATAATTTTATACTTAGTTGTAATATTGGTATTGTGAAGTAGAAAACATTTTCTGTGTATTATAGGATAGAGCAAATGAGTAAATATTTTAATGTTTATAAAAATGGAGAATTTTAGTTTAAAAGAAAGATATAATGTATTATTTTGTAATTTTCTGGTTCGTACTTTTTCCTCCTTTTTAAGAAATCTTTATCCACCCATGAATATATTCTCCTTTGTTTCTTACAGTTTTAGTTTTCACAATTAGCTCTACAATTCATCTCTAAAATTTTTTTTTTTTAATGATGAAGGGTAGGTGTTAAGGTTGTTTTTTTTTTTTATCTCACGTGGATTAGAGAAAGACTGTAAAAGATCAATAAAGTTTTGAATTGGATTCTGGCCCTAGCCCAGCACAAACAAGAGGTTGAAGCCTCTCTGCACAAAGATAATATAAATCAGTATCATAAAGTAGATCATTACATCTTAGAGAATTTTATTGAATCTGATACAGCATTAGAAGTGGTAAATGGGGCCTGGCACAATGGCTCATGCCTGTAATTCTAGCACTTTGGGAGGCCGAGGCCAGTGGGTTGCTTGAGCTCAGGAGTTCAAGACCAGCCTAGGCAACCTGGTGAAACCATCTCTACCAAAAAATAGAAAAAATTATCTGGGTGTGGTGGCACATACCTGTAGTCCCAACTACTCGGGAGGCTGAGGTGGGAGAATCGCTTGAACTTGGAAGGTGGAGGTTGCAGTGAGCCAAGATCATGCCACTGCACTCCAGCCTGGGTGACAAAGCAAGACCCTATTTCAAAAGAAAAAAAAAAGAATCTAAAGTAGCACCAAGGTCTAGCCTGGGCTATAGCATCTGTTTTTCCTAATTACTCTCTAATCTTTGGATAGTGACTATAGAATTTTTTTTGTTATAACGTGTAAATCAGGTGGTAGAAAATAATAATTTTCAGTCTCTATAGTTTTACATGATTCAAAATTTAAATGTATATTCTCATTATTTTCTTGCAGAATGCGGTCTGTTTTGAGCACAGTTCTAAACACATGACTGAATTAAACCCATGTTAAGTTGTAACTATAATCTGTGACTTTTAAGTATCATGGATAATTTTCAGACTTCATCCTTCAACAAATTGAAGGATTCAAAAATTATTGATTCAAACAAATGAGTAAATGGGTTTGTGTACTTACTGTACTGACTAAAACAGAATCATAGCTTTATATTTCTATCATAAGTAGTCTGCTCATGCATATTATAAAGACTGAACTGAAAACCGTCAAAATTATGCTAAAGTATCTCAGTTTTACCTCTGCTTAAGTCAAGCTGAACAAATAGCCTCTTTGAACCTGCTTTCTCACCTAAAAAGGTTCTCAAACTCTGGTGTGTATCATAATCACTAGGACAGTTAATAAATCATACAGAATCCCAAGCTCTTTGAAGCAGAATGGGGACAGGGTCTGAGTCTCTGTATTTTTATCAAGTTTCCCTGGGTAGTTCTGATTACGTATCAGTACTTGAGAACTTTTGTCTTAGTATATTTCTACTGATAGAATGATTCATTTATGTGCTTATGTATTCACTTAATGCATGTGTGTAGCAATAAATACATACTGAGTGACTAGGTGCCATCACACAGTGCTGAGGGCTCTGAGATGAAAGACCTAGCCCTGCCTGATATGAACCAAATGGTGTCCTCCCGAAATTCATATGTTGAAACCCTAACCCTCAATGTGACTGTATTAGGAGGTAGTGCCTGTGAGGACGTGATAACAGTTAAATGAAGTCATAAAGATGGATCCTACTCTGATAGGGCTGATGCTTTTACAAGAAGAGGAGGAGAGGCCGGGTGCGGTGGCTCACGCCTGTAATCCCAGCACTTTGGGAGGCCGAGGCGGGCGGATCACGAGGTCAGGAGATCGAGACCATCCTGGCTAACACAGTGAAACCCCGTCTCTACTAAAAATACAAAAAATTAGCCGGGCGAGGTGGTGGGCGCCTGTAGTCCCAGCTACTCGGGAGGCTGAGGCAGGAGAATGGCGTGAACACTGTGGGGCGGAGCCTGCAGTGAGCCGAGATCGCGCCACTGCACTCCAGCCTGGGCAACAGCAAGACTCTGTCTCAAAAAAAAAAAAAAAAAAAAAAGAAGAGGAGGAGACACCAGACCTTGCTCGCTCTCTCTGCCATATGAGGACACAGCAAGAAGATGGCCATCTACAAGTCAGGGACAGAGATCTCACTGGGAACTAAATTCCTTTTTTTTTGGTGGGGGAGACACAGTCTTGCTCTGTCGCCCAGGTTGGAGTGCAGTGGTGCAATCTGGACCCACTGCAGCCTTTGCCTCCCAAGTTCAAACGATTCTCCCGCCTCAGCCTCCCAAGTAGCTGGGACTACAGGCAGGCACCACCATGCCTGGATAATTTTTGTATTTTATGTAGAGATGGGGCTTCACCATGTTGGCCAGGCTGGTCTCTTACTCTTAGCCTCAAGCGATCTGCCCTCCTTGGCCTCCCAAAGTGCTGGGATTAAAGGTGTGAGCCACCGCACCTGGCCTGGCACTAAACTCACTGGCATCTTGATCTTGGACATTCCAGCTTCCAGTACTCTGAGAAATAAATTGGTTGTTTAAGCTACCCATGCTGTGATACTTTGTTATGGAAACCCAAGCATCTAATGCATTGCCCTAAAGAAGTTCTTAGTTTAATGGAGGAGACACACAAATAATTGATAAATGCAATATAGTGTTAGGTGCTTTGATATAAGCAGGCAAGGTACTGCGGAAGCATTTTGGTATCAGGAGTGGTTCTAGAGGAACAGAATCTTAAAAATTGTAAATGAAAAATTAAATTCTAAGCTCCCCAATCAGCCGAATGGACCTCTCCTCTAAGTCAAGGGGATTCCAAAGTAAACCTGAAAAACTAGTTCAGGCCATGATGGGAAGGAGGAATTGGAGATGTCTTATTTTACCTTACTCTCTCTGGAATTCAGGCACAACTGACCAGTATTAATATTAAAACAGAGCTCTTAAGACCGACAAAACAGATTGTTGGTAACAGTAGGATACCAAATTCCAACCTGACACTAGTATAGCGTCACACGACAGATAGCAGGCCCTGAAAGAGATTATTTTACCCCAAAATATATTTCTTTGACATATTTTGAAATGGTGAAGCTGTCTCTTGTGGGGACAATTTACACTCTATAGCAAATCCTCTTCTCTTTCCAGGTCTTTTTCTTTTCTTTTGTTTTTTTGAGATGGAGTTTCGCTCTGTCACCCAGGTTGGAGTGCAGTGGCGCAATCTCGGCTCACTGCAAACTCTGCCTCCCAGATTCAAGTGATTCTCCTGCCTCAGCCTCCAGAGTAGCTGGGATTACAAGTGCGTGCCACCACATCTGGCTAATTTTTGTATTTTTAGTTAGAGACGGGTTTCACCATGTTGGCCAGGCTGGTCTCAAACTCCTGACCTCGTGATCCGCCCACCATGGCCTCCCTAGTGCTGGGATTACAGGAGTGAGCCACTGCGCCTGGCCTCCAGGTCTTTTTCTGATCCTGAAGAGATAAGCTAAGAGCCTAGCACCTTTTAAAGGTCTGAATAGGAAACATTTGCCATCTATTGCCTCTAAGGGTAGCCACCTATGAGACTTCACCTACATAACAGGAACCTTTATCTCCACAACTCTTTGTCTTAACCCAGACACTCCTACTGATTTCAGATCTTCAGATTATAACTCTTTCAACAAATTGCCAATCAGAAAATCTTTGAGTCCATCTATGACCTGAAAGGCCCCACCCTTTGAGTTGTCCCACCTTTCCAGACCGAACCAATGTACACCTCACATGTATTGATTAATGTCTGCCTGTAAATTCTGTCCTGCTAAAATGTATAAAATCAAGCTGTAACCCAACCACCTTGGGTACAAGTTCTCAGGACCTCTTGAGACTCGTCCTCAAGCCTTAGTCACTCATATTTGACTCAGAATAAACCTCTTTAAATATTTTACACTTTGACTCTTTTTCATTGACAGGAAGAATTTTCTGAATTGGTTCTGAAGTTTCTGGAATGCTTTCTAATCTGATTAAATTTAAAGACACAAATGACTGTAATGACTGTTAAAGAGAGCACTGATAGTTCATGGTGTGAACTGGCAATAGAGATATGCGATGTATCTGCATTGGATACTCCTTATGAACCACTTATAAGAAGCAAAGTGCTGAGTGACTGTGTATTTGATGCTTTTGAACATTTTTGGGAAACTAATGACTATATGATTGGCTGGTTGCTCCTAATGTTGCTGGACAAAATGGTGAAAGAAAAAGATGAGCTCAGATATTTCAGCCCCCAGCTCAAGCACTGTATAGATGACCTGAAGGCTTCTTTGTGTGCCCTGAGGGAGACCTTTATGCCCTGCAAGCTGAGATTACTGAAAGTCAAACATGGAATTTCATCCTGAGACTAGCTGAATTAAAACCCAAACTGAACTCTCAGCTTTGTATGATGTCTTCTGTTAAAGTGAGGACATTAATTGGGAAAGAATGGATCCTGTAAATTGGGATGGGGATATTGAGCACTATATTCTAATGCACCTTCTTTGCCAGTGGAAGACGTCTCCTCAGCTCCAGTAGAAGTGGCCTCCCCACCCCTAGTGAGAGCAGCTTTTCCACCCCCTTCTGAGAGGATGAACCCTGCATTCCCTGAGGAAACTGTAGTGACCTCCCATGCAAGACAAAGCTGATTCTCCTCAGGGCCCATCCCCATCACTTTTCTTTGCTTCTAGATCTGTAACTGGATTGAGTCCCAGAAGGCCCCTAAAGGTGAGACAAAATGAGGAAGTGCACTACACTTCCAAAGAACTACTGGAGTTTTCTAATTTATACAGACAAAATTTGGGAAACGTGGGAATGGATACTAAGAGTGTGGAATAATGGTACAAGGAACATAAAGTTGCATCAGGCTGATTTATTGATATGAACTCACTAAGCAGAAGTTCTACATTTAGTGTTACAGCTTGGAGAGTTAGGCCTCCAACTGGTTGGTTGGTGGGTTCGTTGGTTTGTTGGTTGAAACATGGACCAGGCCAGGCATGGTGGTCCATGCCTGTAATTCCAGAACTTTGGGAGGCCAAGGCAGGAGGATCTCTTGAGCCCAAGAGTTTAGACCAGACCAGCCAGGGAAACATAGTAAAAGCCCATCTCAAAAATACATAAACAAATAAATAAAACAAGAAAGAAAGAAAGAAAAAGTTAGCTGGGTGTGGTGGCACGCACCTGTTGATGAAAAAAGTCAAACTCTATATGTAGAGATTTATTCTGAGCCAAATATGAGTGACCAATGGCCTGTGACACAGCACTCAGAAGATTTTGAGAATGTGTGCCCAAGGTGGTTGGGCCACAACTTGGTTTTATACATTTGAGGGAGACATAAGACATCAATCAATATATATGACATGTACATTGGTTCAGTCCAGAAAGGCAGGATAACAGCAAGCAGGGCTTCCAAGTTATAGGATGAATCAAAAATGTTCTGATTGGCAATTGGTTGAAAGAGTTATTATCAGTAGAAAGGAATGTCTGGTTGCAATAAGGGGTTGTGGAGATCAAGATTTTATCATGGAGATGAAACCTCCAGGTAGCAGGCTTCAGAGATAATTCATTGTAAACACTTTTTGGTTTGTGTTTGTTTTTACCAGACTTAAAGAGTCTGTTCTATCAGTAATTCCAACAGGGAGGAGGGTATAATGAAGCACGTCTGGCTCCCCCTTCCCATCATTGTCTGAATTGTTTTTCAGATTAACTTTGGAATGCCCTTGGCTGAGAGGAGGAATCCATTCGGGTGGTTGGGGGGCCTTAGCATTTTATTTTTGGTTTACATTCTCTCACCTCTGACCACGATTAACTAGAGGCAACATCAATGGCCACCAAACTTTAATTTTGTCCCATAGCATTGCATGGCTGCCTGCCACAGGTCTATTAGTGGGACCCCCTATGGCCAAGGGACTTACAGTTAAGACTTATAGCCAATTTAAATGTTCTAAGCCAGACAGGAATGAGTGTGGATAGGCATTCATTAAACCTAACATTTTTTCTCTTTCTTTTTTTCTAAATCCACTCAATTTGACACCTACTAAAAAAAATTTAAGTGAAAAGCCAACAAACAAAAACCCGAGGGCACGGTTACAAAACTGACTGAGCTACTGTTATCTTGGTTTTAGTTACAGAATTATAGCAATTATGTATATAAAACATAAGCATTGTTAAGACATTTTAAACTAAGACACTTTAGAGCTTCTTGTTGTGCTGCAGTGCTTTTTGTGGTCTTTTAGTAATTTGTCCTAAGGTAGCTGATCCAAATTTTTGAAATATGTATCTACCTGCATAAATCTCATAACTAGGAGTATCATACCCAGGAGGTTTTATCACAAAGTATCTTTATATCCTCTCAGTAATGATCTTCTTTTAATTCTATAGAAGGCAGAAATTTCTCTAAGGTTGAGATGGACAAAAAGGTGCCACATAATAGCTCAGACGGCAAAGTCCCTTGTTTTACCAGCTGTTTAGACATCTGTGTACCCATCCTTGATTTGGAGGAGCTGAACTAATTTTATCCTTCAAAACTGGCTCTTACAATCACACACGCCCACCTCTTCTGCAATAGTCCCTGGGGCTACAGGGAGGGTGCTTATATAGTTTTAGCAACAGGGCATTTGCAGTGAAAAACAGACTGGGCCCAGTGGGATGCCAAATGAGGGAGACTTGCATCTCTAGTCTTCAGAATACCATGATTCTGGTTTCCTTGGAAGTAAAACAAGGAGAGATAAATAACATTAATAATTTGACAATCAAAAGAGCGTGTGTCAGAACAGAAAAGGAACTTATTCTATTAGGGCACTAGCTAAAATTATAGTCTGGTACTCTTTAGAGGATTATTGTAGCTAATAAATAATCCATTATTCAATCTGCACTCAAAAGCAAAAGTGAGGGCTGAAGTCTAGTAACAAGGGTTACACTTTTCCTTTGAAACAATTTCTCACTTTCTCTAGCCCTCCTTTCCTGTTAAAGAGAAATTATCGTAAGACTAATTTATGTGCAAAATAAGTTGGTTTGTTTGCTTGTTTTTGAGACAAGATCTGTCTCTGTCGCCCAGGCTGGAGTGCAGTAGCACAATCTCGGCTCACTGCAGCCTCAACCTCAAACAGCTCAAGTGATCCTCCCACCTCAGTCACCTGAGTAGCTGGGACTACAGGCATGCAACACCACGCCTGGCTAATTTTTGTATTTTTTATAGAGACAAGGGTTTCGCCATGCTGCCCAGGTTTGTCTCGAATGTCTGGGCTCAAGCAATCTGCCTGCCTTGGCCTCCCAAAGTGCTAGGATTACAGGTGTGAGCCACTCCACCTGGCCTGCAAAGTAAGTTTTAGGCTTATTATGCTTGGCCTGATTATTCACATAAACTGCAGCAAGAATTGATTGGCCATATAGGCCTTTTTAAGTTGGCTTTGCTGGAACTTTACTTAAAAATACGTTATTCAGGCCAGGTGCGGTGGCTCATGCCTGTAATCCCAACACTTTGGGAGGCCAAGGTGGGTGGATCACAAGGCCAGAAGTTTGAGACCAGCCTGGCCAATATGGTGAAACCCCATCTCTACTAAAAATACAAAAATTAGCTGGGCGTGGTGGTGGGCAACTGTAATCCCAGCTGCTCGGGAGGCTGAGGCAGGAGAATCACTTGAACCCGGGAAGCAGAGGTTGCAGTCAGTCAAGATCGCGCCACTGCACTCCAGCCTGGGTAATAGTGAGACTCTGTTACGAAAAGGAAAAAAAAAAGGCGTTACAAAGCCTTGGTAAAATCACCATGTCTCCAATTGTTCTTTAAAAGAAAAGACTCTTACTAAATGTATGCAAATAACTATATTGTCATAAAATCAGTTTCCAAATTTTGTTGAACTCAGAAATTTGCTCATAAAAACATATTTTACCCAATTGCTCTGAATTATAAATAACTCAAAATAAAAAGATTTCCTTGACTCTTCTTTAACCATAGCAGCAGCCTTCCAAACAAGATGTTTGTTCTCCTTGGAACTGTCATTCACAAGCCAAGCAGCTCTTGTTAGGTGGGAGCTGCTAGACTCTAACAGCCCCTCATATAGCGAAGAGTTAGTCCTAGGAAAAAAGAGCCTTCCTGCTCGTGAGTATCTTTGCATCCCCAGATAGCAAGATCTTATATAAACCATTTTTATTTATTTATTTATTTTTTTGAGACGGAGTCTTGCTCTGTCACCCAGGCTGGAGTGCAGTGGCGCGATCTTGGCTCACCGCAAGCTCCGCCTCCCCGGTTCCCGCCATTCTCCTGCCTCAGCCTCTCCGAGTAGCTGGTGTGTCCGGAATTGGTGGGTTCTTGGTCTCACTGACTTCAAGAATGAAGCCGCGGACCCTCGCGGTGAGTGTTACAGCTCTTACGGTGGCGTGTCTGGAGTTTGTTCCTTCTGATGTTCGGATGTGTTCGGAGTTTCTTCCTTCTGGTGGGTTCGTTTTGAGAGAGTCTCGCTCTGTCGCCCAGGCTGGAGTGCAGTGGCGCAATCTTGGCTCACCGCAAGCTCCGCCTCCCGGGTTCACGCCATTCTCCTGCCTCAACTGCTCCGAGTAGCTGGGATTACATGCGCCCGCCACCACACCTGGCTAATTTTTTTGTATTTTTAGTAGAGATGGGGTTTCACTGTGGTCTCAATCTCCTGACCTCGTGATCCGCCCACCTCGGCCTGCCAAAGTGCTGGGATTACAAGCGTGAGCCACCGTGCCTGGCGGAGTGTTACAGTTCTTAAGGCAGTGCGTCTGGAGTTGTTCGTTCCTCCCGGTGGGCTCGTGGTCTCGCTGGCTTCAGGAGTGAAGCTGCAGACCTTCGTGGTGAGTGTTGCAGCTCATAAAAGCAGCATGCACCCAGAGTGAGCAGTAGCAAGATTTATTGCAAAGAGTGAAAGAACAAAACTTCCACAGTGTGGAAGCGGACCCCAGCAGGTTGCCGCTGCTGGCTGGGGCAGCCTGCTTTTATTCTCTTATCTGGCCCCACCCACGTCCTGCTGATTGGTAGAGCCCAGTGGTCTGTTCTGACAGGGCGCTGATTGGTGCGTTTACCATCCCTGAGCTAGACATAAAAGTTCTCCACATCCCCATCAGATCAGTTAGGTACAGAGTATGGACACAAAGGTTCTCCAAGGCCCCACCAGAGCAGCTAGATACAGAGTGTCGATTGGTGCATCCACAAACCGTGAGCTAGACACAGGGTGCTGATTGGTGTGTTTGCAAACCTTGAGCTAGATACAGAGTGCCGATTGGTGTATTTACAATCCTTGAGCTAGACATAAAGGTTCTCCAAGGCCCCACCAGAGCAGCTAGGTACAGAGTGTTGATTGGTGCATTCACAGACCCTGAGCTAGACACAGGGTGCTGATTGGTGTATTCACAATCCCTGAGCTAGACATAAAGGTTCTCCACATCTCCACCAGACTCAGGAGCCCAGCTGGCTTCACCCAGTGGATCCGGCACCGGGGCTGCAGGTGGAGCTGCCCGCCAGCACTCGCACTCCTCAGCCCTTGGGTGGTCGATGGGACTGGGGAGGTGGAGCAGGGGGCGGCGCTCGTCGGGGAGGCTCGGGCGCACAGGAGCCCATGGAGGGGATGGGAGGCTCAGGCATGGCGGGCTGCAGGTCCTGAGCCCTGCCCTGCGGGAAGGCAGCCAAGGTCCGGTGAGAAATCGAGCGCAGTGCTGGTGGGTCGGCACCGCTGGGGGACCCAGCACACCCTCCGCAGCCGCTGGCCCGGGTGCTAAGTCCCTCATTGCCTGGGGCCAGCAGGGCCGGCAGACTGCTCCGAGTGCAGGGCCCACCAAGCCCAGGCCCACCCGGAACTCCAGCTGGCCCGCAAGCACCGCATGCAGCCCCGGTTCCCGCTTGCGCCTCTCCTTCCACACCTCCCTGCATGCTGAGGGAGCCGGCTTCCGCCTTGGCCAGCCCAGAAAGGGGCTCCTACAGTGCAGCGGTGGGCTGAAGGGCTCCTCAAGTGCCGCCAAAGTGGCAGCCCAGGCAGAGGAGGCACTGAGAGCAAGCGAGGGCTGTGAGGACTGCCAGCACGCTGTCACCTCTCAATGGGACTACAGGCACCCACCACCACGCCCGGCTAATTTTTTGTATTTTTGGTAGAGACGGGGTTTCACCATGGTCTCGATCTCCTGACCTCGTGATCCGCCCTCTTCGGCCTCCCAAAGTGCTGGGATTACAGGCATGAGCCACTGCGCCTGGCCAACCATTTTTATTTTTATCATAGAACTCTTTTATTTCCATTAGCATAGGGGTAGCTTTAGTTAACATTCCATAGCAAGGCAGTAAATGCCCCTGAAGTGGAAATTCTCTAGTGCAAAGTCCCAGTAGTTGTCACTGAAATGTTCACAGGCTTTTCACCATAAGCCCCAGTAAACACTCCAAGGGCTATCAAGCGGAGGATTTGTCCCAACCAGCACTGCAGCTTCTACCTTATACTTTGTGGGCTCAGGCAATCTTACTAGTTCCCATTTAGCATGTCCAATTAATATTTCTCAAAGGGCAGGCTTACATGACTTCAGTTTTATCGTACCAGATAGGGAAAACGTCCCCCAGTCAGATACAATGTTAGAATCATGATCAACCATCCAAACCTATGAAATGGACTCAGAGACATGGACTTTTTTTTTTTTTTTTTTTTTTGTGAGACAGAGTCTTGCTCTGTTGCCTAGGCTGGAGTGCAGTGGTGCGATCTTGACTCACTGTAACCTCTGCCTCCTGGGTTCAAGTGATTTTCCTGCCTCAGCCTCCCAAGTAGCTGGGATTACAGGTGCCTGCCACCACGCCTGGCTAATTTTTGTATTTTTAGTAGAGACAAGGTTTTATCACGTTGGCCAGGCTGGTCTCGAACTCCTGACTTCAGGTGATCCACCCATCTCGGCCTCCCAAAGTGCTGTGATTATAGGCGTGAGCTGCTGTGCCAGGCCAGAAGCAAGAATTTTAATGATGGTCTTGCAAGATTGGGTGTCTGGTAGGCAGGCACACCCAGTACAGTTACAACAAGCAATTTATCCCCTAATGCACAAGTTCTTCCCCTGGTTCCTCATAGGGTGAGTACTTTGGAGTCACAATCTTCTTGGACGTCGCCTAGTGGTCATTGGGTTGGAGCTTTTAGGTGTTTTCTTTAGGGTTGTCTTGCTGCATTTTGTTGCAGTCCATAATGCATTGCAATCATGGTCCGCTCTGGGGCTCTTCAAGTACTTGACTTATAACCCAGGTAGTCAGGCAAGCTGATAAGAATAGATAAAGCAAACTACTTTGCAGGCTAGTAAACTTTCATTTTAGACTAAACTCTTTGGTTTGGGTGAGGGTAATCTAAGGGGGCCCTGACAAGCAGGCACCAGCTATTAAAGCAGGGACCTAGTGTATCCTGTTCTTCCATAGTTTGCAGTCCCAAGCCTATTTGAGGCACTTTGTCTTGGAAATGGATCACCATATACATTATTTCCTACAACAATACCCATGTTCATAAGACATTTAGGTAAAGAAGTCACAACTACCTTACATAAAGATTGTTTAAGCATGTCAAATTTCATCATCCTATCAACCTGTACATTTTTATATTCTGGTCCCGGGAGCTTTTCTTTTCTGCCCCAAGAACATTTTACCTTGTCTGGTGAAAAGGGATTTGAGTTCCCTGCAGGAAGTTGAGCCTAGGGACTTAGGCCCTTTTGTCAATCTTTATCTTAATTTGCCTCAGCATTGCCCCAGGAAATGTCAGCTTCCTCACTGTAACCTTTGCCATTTTTTTTTTTTCTTGAGATGAGGGTCTTGCACCATGTCACCCAGGCTGGAATGCAGTGGCACCATCACCGCTCACTGCAACCTTGACCTCCCAGGATCAAGTGATCCTCCCACTTCAGCCTTCACACCACCACACTTGCTAATTGTTTGTGTTTTTTGTAGAGACAGGGTTCCAGCATGTTGCCCAGGCCAGTCTTGAACTCCTGATCTCATGTGATTCATTTGCCTTGGCCTCCCAAAGTGCTGGGATTACAGGTGTGAGCCATGACATCCAGCAATTTTTCTTAAACTTCTCTAATCTGGGGCAAATGCAGAAAACTGGTGTGGGGCCCTTTAATGTTGGGGGACCAGCAGGGGTTCCCACATGGTCAGTCCACCCAACCTTTGATAGTGTTGTAAAGACCTTTGTTTTAACCCCATCAATTTTTATTTTATTTATTTCATTTCTTAGTAACTGTCTAAAGATTTCCAGCACCCTTCTGGAGTGAGTCCCTTGACTCCCTTTTGCTTTTCTCATTTTTTTCTATTGTTGTTAATTACCCTAACTTTTTTTTTTTTTTTAAATGCAGCTGTGCTCAGATACCCTAACTTTTTATTAAGCATCTGTAGGACCCATGAGGGACAGCAAATTTGATAAGGCTTCTCAAACAGTTGTACAATTCTGTGGGAATAATGTCACCCAGAATGCCCATGTAACAGGGACCCCTTAACCCCAACCAACATTTACCATGACCTGAGTAATAGGCATACACAGTCAGAGAATATTCCGGCAATCATAAAGCCAGTACCACATGGCTTGCATATGAAGCATATCAGCTGCTTCATCTGGAGTGCTCCACTTGGCATTTTATAGGTAGAGTTGGGCAGTCCCCTTCTCAGGTAAACAGAGTGGCATTTATCCAATCCGCAAGGCCCGTCGCTCCC
Source organism: Symphalangus syndactylus (assembly GCF_028878055.3). Taxonomy (NCBI): domain Eukaryota; kingdom Metazoa; phylum Chordata; class Mammalia; order Primates; family Hylobatidae; genus Symphalangus; species Symphalangus syndactylus. The sequence continues at coordinate 27,973,308 of NC_072440.2, forward strand.
TCAGGAATAACCTCCTGTGCATCTGGATCACATATACTCATCAGCTGGTGTTTAATAGTGAGCTGTGGGTCTGCATCAACCCAAACATGCTCTTTCATTCTCCAGCATTTTGAAATTTAAAACATTGACCTTAAAGTAGTTATTTCTACAATTCATTATAGTACAGGCTTCTCAGGAAGCTGATGATACCAATCTACAAAATGGAACAATTCCTTTACATTATGCTCTCTCGTTTTAATAGTTACTTGGTTTTCCCCTTCCCCCACATTGACTATCTTCTTGGTAACCACAGGACTAAGAAGTAACTTTTGTTGCCCTGGCTTAACTTTTCCTTTTGTGGATAGCTTTGAGGCTAGTGGCCTGAGGTAGACCCACATCTGAGCTTGGTCCAGCCTTAAGGCCCGACTCAACGCACTTTTACTTTCATTTTAGCTATTAAAGATAACAATAACCAAGGGGATTGGATATTTTGCCTTTGTCTTACTCGTTTACATTTCCTTATGCATTCAGTGAACTAACACCCTGGGAGTGTGAGTATGATCCATGTCTAAATTCCACTGATAACTCGTACCTTTTAGTAACTGAATGTAGCCCAGCTGCAGCTCCTTAAGATGGGTGACCACATGGTCACCCAAGAGGCAAGGTTTCTCATTCTCTAACTTAAAAGTTTTCTCTGTATCCATTTTTTTAATCTATGTAATTTTTTCCTTTATTTTAGAGAGACCCTTTTTTTTGCCTGCTTCTCCTTCTGAGGCCTAGAGTGACTCTTAAATAGTCTCTAAAATAGAAAAAAAATTACTTTTTTTCTTTTTTTTTTGAGACGGAGTCTCACTCTGTCACCCAGGCTGGAGTGCAGTGGCGTGATCTTGGCTCACTGCAACCTCCAACTCCTGGGTTCAAGTGATTCTCCTGCCTCAGCCTCCCAAGTAGCTGGGATTACAGGTGCATGCCACCACACCTGGCTAATTTTTGTATTTTTAGTAGAGATGAGGTTTCACCATGTTGGTCAGGCTGGTCTTGAACTCCTGACCTTATGATCTGCCTGCCTCGGCCTCCCAAAGTGCTGGGATTACAGGCGTGAGCCACCACACCCAGCCAAAAATTACATTTTCTTTTTTTTTTTTTTTTTTTTGAGATGGAGTCTCGCTATCGCCCAGGCTGGAGTGCAGTGGCGAGATCTCGGCTCACTGCAGGCTCTGCCCCCCAGGGTTCACACCATTCTCCTGACACAGCCTCCCAAGTAGCTGGGACTACAGGTGCCCGCCCCCTCGCCCGGCTAATTTTTTGTATTTTTAGTAGAGACGGGGTTTCACCATGTTAGCCAGGATGGTCTTGATCTCCTCACCTCGTGATCCACCTGCCTCGGCCTCCCAAAGTGCTGGGATTACAGGCGTGAGCCACCGCGCCCGGCCAAAAAATTACATTTTCTTTAGCAAAAACCACATCCTTGCTTTTATAAACTTCACCAAAAACACCTTTTACTTCCCTACTATTTTGATTCTTAGTAACCCAAATTCATAGTGAAAAAAACCAAGGTTACTTAATTTGACAAATAACATGTCTTTAAGATTTCAAACTTATTGGAGAGAATTTTGAGATTAAATTTACCAAATTAATGTTACCAAAGTAATGTGAATTAAAAGGCATCTTCTATTAGTCTGACAAGCACTTACTTTCAGCCAATTGATTAGAGCTCTTTCATATAGTTTGGTAGTGAAATATCACTTCCACATGACACATATATAGATATAACAGACACAGACAAAGGCAGATCCAAAACATTTCTCATTTAGCTGTTTTCAAAAATTCGTTCCCTTACTTTAGACTATTAATAACAGTAATAACAATACAATTACAAGAGCAAACAAAAGGTAAAGGAGAGAGTTACCTTCCCATGCCTTCTCAAAAGAGAAAAGAGCTGAAGTAGCAGAGTATAGCAGAAGTGAAACTTCTGAGATGTCAATCTGAAGAATTAAAAAAGAAATAGATTACAGAATTTAAAAATTAGAAACTTCTTGCTCAATATTTTCAATAAAATTTTGTTTTAACCAATTCTTTATTTATGTATTTATGTATTTAAAAATGTTTTAAAAAATTTTCATAGACACAGAGTCTTCATTTGTTGCCCAGGCTGGTCTTGAACTCCTAGGATGAAAAGATCCTCCTGCCTTGGCCTCCCAAAGTGCTGGGATTACAGTCATGAACCACCCCACCTGGCCAAGTTTTGCATTAATGTATTTTTAATATCAAAGTCAGATTTCCAGAAAGACTATTATAATTTCTTTTTAATTACACCCAACTTAATTATATAACTTAAAAAGAAATTTCTTTTTTACTAATCTTATTACAGCATACACAGACCATTCATGCCATGCTTGAACTTCCTGGTTTGCCCTAAATAGTCCTCTTTCTTAAACAACCAGTCATTTTATTTTAGGACCAAAATTTACCACACAATATTCTTTCTCGTACAAAATTACCTTTAACCTTTCTATATCTATAGGTATAAAGAGGTATTACCAAAAATACCTCTTTGTACCTATAACTTTCTTTATATCTCTCTTATTTCCTGGTTCCTTTTACCTTGTTCTATATATAACCTTGAAATAATCTTTGAATTAGACAAAAATTATTTAGCTTTTAAGAAGAACACATTTAAAAAATGTTTTCCTATAATTTTTAAATTGGAAATTACTCATTTAATAATAGATATCAGTCTATTACTTAATATAAACTTAGATTCTAAATTATATGAAATTTTGTGTACAAGCATTTATTCCATTACATTTACCTGATTATTTAAAAGTTAACCTAGATTATTTATGAAAGCTGTGATAGTCATTATTTAAATTTATTTCCCTGTTAACCATTTTTTTTTTTTTTGAGAGAGAGTCTCACTTTATCAGCCAAGCTGGAGTGCAGTGGTGCAATCTCAGCTCACCGCAATCTCTGCCTCCTGGGTTTAAGTGATTTTCCTGCCTCAGACTCCTGAGTAGCTAGAATAACGGGAGCATTCCACCACACCCAACTAATTTTTGTATTTTTGGTACAGATAGAGTTTTGCCATGTTGGCCAGGCTGGTCTCAAACTCCTGACCTCAAGCGATCTGCCCACCTTGGCCTCCCAAAGTGCTGGGATGCAGGCGTGAGCCACTGTGCCTGACCATCATTTTTATATTCTATGAATTTCAAGTGTTTACCTAAGTAAAAAAGTTAAGGTTAAATATGTAGGTATTTTACCAATAATTCAAAATTTAGCTGCTTTCATTAAATCAACAATTATATTAAATGTCTTATTTATGGAAAATTCCACAAGCAAAGATAATTCTGTTTTGGGCTGGGTTTATAGTTTTATAACCCTTATGACAAATTTTGACACCTTAAAGTATTCTGCAGGGATAAATATAAAATTGCTTGATCAATAAATGCAAACAGGCCAGATGCGGTGGCTCACAACTGTAATCCCAGCACTTTGGAAGGCCAAGACAGGTGGATCACCTGAGGTCAGGAGTTCAAGACCAGCCTGGCCAACATGGTGAATCCCTATCTCTACTAAAAAATACAATAAATTAGCCAGGAGTGGTGGCATGTGCCTATAATCCCAGCTACTGGGGAGGCTGAGACACAATAATCGCTTGAACCCACATGAAGATTTTTCTGCTATTACTTTACCAATAATTTTAAAGCCAGCTTATTTATTGAAGATTTTACTTAAGTCATGTGAAGTTGAAAAGCATTTGGACTTATCATTTAATTTATGAGTAGTCTTTATCTTTAAGCCAATTTGGTACCTTGTGGCCAAAACATAACAAAATATGTGTATGTACACATAAACACACACATACACACTCATACAAAGATCCTATAGCTTTTACTTCAGAACTCTGGCCATGAGATATTTATACAAACTTACTGGTTTGCAAAAACAAAAAGACAGTTGGATACAAATAGTGGTTTTTATGTCAGTAGGAAAGTAACTGCAGATTTAAAGCAGCAGAAAAGAAAATAGAAAAATCAAGAACTGATATGGTTTGGCTCTGTGTCCCCACTCTAATCTCAATTTGTAATCACCACATGTTGCGAGAGGGACCTGTAATCCCCACGTGTCAAGGGAGGGAGGTGACTGGATCATGGGAGTGGTTTCCCCCAAGCCGTTCTTGTGACAGTAGTTCTCATGAAATCTCATGGTTTATAAGTGTCTGGCATTTTCCCTGCTTACACTTCTCTATCCTACCACCTTGTGAAGAAGGTGTCTGCTTCTCCTTCCACCATGATTGTAAGTTTCTTGAAGCCTCCCCAGCTGTGTGGAACTTTGGGTCAATTAAACCCCCTTTGTTTATAAATTACCCAGTCTTGGGTAGTATCTTTATAGCAATGTGAGAACAGACTAATACAACAACTTAGGAATTCTATAGTTGCGGGTCAACCTTTGGGCTCTGAATTTTTCCTTGATGTAATTTGCCCGTCAGTTTAAGATATACTGAAAAAGACCATAATATGTAACCAGCTGGAGTACTAGAAAACCTGGCATGCCGTCAAACTTTTTCATTTTACACAAACACTTGCAGGTAGAGGCACCATAAAACCAACAGGGTGCCTGAAAGGGGGTCTTTCTTCTTGTGTTTCTGCATATTTGATTTGCATCTTTTTTTTTCCTTTTTTTTTAATTTTGGAGTTGGAGTCTTGCTCTGTTGCCCAGGCTGGAGTGCAGTAGCGCGATCTCAGCTGACAGCAACCTCCACCTCCTGGCTTCAAGCAATTCTCCTGCCTCAGCCTCCTGAGTAGCTGGGACTACGGGTGGGACTACAGGTGCATGCCACCACGCCCGGCTAATTTTTTGTATTTTAGTAGAGACATGGTTTCACCGTGTTGTTCAGGCTGGTCTTGAACTCCTGAGCTCAGGCAATCCGCCCGCCTCGGCCTCCCAAAGTGTTAGGATTACAGGTATGAGCCACCACACCTGGCCTCTTTTTCTTTCTTAAAAGGAGGAACTGAGCTGTGGCCTAGGGTTTAGTGTAGTGGATCAAAGTGTGCTGACTGCGGGAGGGACTCCTCAGTGTTTTACCACTGAGTCATTTCCACACTCTTACATGTCTCAGTTTCTCTCTCCAGAGGTCTGGCATCTCCAAGAGGGCTTAAAGTGCAAAGCGATCAGCTCTTACATGCATTTTCTGGATGAGCCTTTTTAAACTAATTTTTTTGGGGGGGCTGCTGCACGTCATGGGAAGTCAAGCCCCAAAACACTCTCACTCAGCTCCCGGTCACCCAGGGGCGCCTTTTCGCTGAGAGGAGCAAAATGCCTTTTCTCTTCCAAGCTGAGGAAGCTCAGTCTCTCTTTTATCTAGGAAAACACAGTTCAGCTCCTCACAAAAATGTGCAGACATGCCAACTGAGCTTAATTTTGGGGAAAAAAGCAATGAAGAAGACCCTTTAGAATGCACTTCCAAACTAGAAACCAAATGGAGTGCCCAAAAGGGAGTCATTTTCCTTGTCTTTGGAAAAAGGCAATGGAGAAGACTCTTTAGAATGCACCTCTGTCTTAGGATCCTAAACAACCACTTCCTAGGACTAAACAAACAAACAAACAAACAAACCAGCTCAGAATAAATCAAGGATTGTCAACCAAAGGGAGATCCATGCCTCAGGACTTATCAGTTCCACCGGAGAAGCTCACAGCTGGGGAAGCTTTCAGTGGGGCCCTGCTGTTACCTTAGCTCTGAGTTCGGGCAACTCGTTTGGGGCCCATTCAGATGATTGGGGGTGGGCCTTAGAATTTTATTTTTGGTTTACATACTTGTAGTCCCAGCTACTTGTAAGGCCAAAGCAGGAGGGGTGCTTGAGCCCAGGAGATTTAGGTTGCAGTGAGCCATGATCACACCACTGCACTCTATCCTGGTCAACAGAGGGAGACCCTGTCTCAAAACAAACAAACAAACAAACAAAAAACAATACAAGGGCCAGGTTCATGCCTGTATTCCCAGAACATTTGGAGGCTAAGTTGGGAAGACTGCTTGAGCCCCAGAGTTTGAGATCAGCTAGGGCAACACAGTGAAACTCTTTCTCTACAAGAAAGAAAGAGAGAAGGAAAGAAAGAGAGGAAAGAGAGAAAGAGAGAAGGAAGGAAGGAGAAAGAAAGAAAGAGAAGGAAAGAAAGAGAAGGAAGGAAAGAGAGGAAAGAGAGAAAGAGAGAAGGAAGGAAGGAGAAAGAAAGAAAGAAAAAGAAAGAGAGGGAGAAAGGGAGAGAGAGAAGAGAAAGGAGAAAGAGAGAGAGAGAAAGAAAGAACAGAACAGAAAGAATTAGCCAGGCATAGTGGTGCACACCCATAATCCCAACAACTCAGGAGGCTGAGGCAGGAAGATCACCTGAGCCCGGGAGGCCAAGGCTGCAGTGAGCCATGATCACACCATTGCACTCCAGCCTGGATAGCAGAGCAAGACTGTTTCAATAAAGCAAAAATTATAAATATAAAAGATAAATAAATAAAAGAAACATGGATGAAAGTTGAACCACAGTGAGTGAATTGGACATATTGGATGTGTGTTGATTTAATGTAGAGGAAGGAATGCAACGGCTTAGGGAGACTGAAATGTTCAAGTGGATTAGTCATTTAAGACGTCACCCACACAGGGAGGGTCCAGAAGACATACTCCAATTCAGTGAGAAATTAGTTTGTGAGAGAAGCCCCAGCATCCTTGAAAAGCTTCATGATTGCTTTTCTGTGTAGGCCGGACCTTACCATGAGAACCACAGTCACTGAATTTACAAACCTAAATACGATGGACATAATTGGATCCCAGGTTGTAGGGGCCAAGTTGCAACACTCAACCACCAATGGCAAGGTGGGCATGGTTACCATAATGAAAAGCAGAGTCAAAGCAGCCATCAGAATGACCTAGTTCATAGATCTACAGTGTTCACTAGTTGATCATGGTGTTCCTAGACGTGAAATAGGAAACCTACTAAATTCTTACTTGATCTATATAAACAGAAAAATTTTAGGTTAAGTGAACAGAAGTCTAATCTGAATCATAAGAAAAAAAGAGTCACAGTTCCGTAATCAATTCCCAGACTTGAGCTAGTTTACTCACCCAAAACCTTCTGAATGAAGAGGAGGTGGGATCCCCTTGAGGAAAGACCTCAGTATATTATGAAAAATTTATATGTTAATCTTTTCCCCAATATTCACCAAAGGGACCTACAGCTGTTTACCTACGGCTGTTTACAGGGTAACTGTGCACTAAAGCAAAGGAAATAATCAGAATTTTTAGACAGTGGCTCTAAACTGAAACTAATTTTAGGTGACCCAAAACATCATGGTGGTCCACTGGTCAGAGTAAGGGCTTATGGCAGCAGTCCCCAGCCTTTGTGGTACCAGGGACTGATTTCGTGGAAAACAATCTTTCCACAAACTGGGAGACAGGGGATGGTTTGGGGATGATTCAAGTACATTACATTTATTGTGCACATCTATTATTATTACATCATAGTATATAATACAATAATTATACAACTCACCAGAATGTAGAATCAGTGGAAGACCTGAACTTGTTTTCTTGCAACTAGATGGTCCCATCTATGGGTGATGGGAGACAGTGACAGATCATTATGCATTAGATTCTCATAAGGAGCACACAACCTAGATCCCTTGCACACGCAGTTGGCCATAGTGTTTGTGCTCCTATGAGAATCTAATGCTGCCACTGATCTGACGGGAGGTGGAGCTCAGGTAGTAATGTGAGTGATGGGGAGTGGCTATAAATACATAGGAAGCTTTGCTCACTCACCTGCCACTCACCTCCTGCTGTGTGGCCTGGTTCCTGACAGACCATGGAGTGGTACCAGTTTGTGGCCTGGAAGTTGGGGACCTCTGGCTTATGGAGGTCAGGTAATCAATGGAAGTTTTTTTGTTTTTGTTTTTGTTTTTGATTTTTTTCTGGAGGCAGAGTCTCACTCTATCCTCCAGGCTGGAGTGCAGTGATGCAATCTTGGCTCACTGCAACCTGTGCCTCCTGGGTTCAAGTGATTCTCATGCCACAGCCTCCCAAGTAACTGGGATTACAGACACCTGCCACCACGCCTGGCTAATTTTTTTTTTTTTTTTTTTTTGAGATGGAGATTCACTCTTATTGCCCAGGCGGGAGTGCAATGGCACAATCTCGGCTCACTGCAACCTCCGCCTCCAGGTTCAAGCAATTCTTCTGCCTCAGCCTCCCAAGTAGCTGGGATTACAGGCATGCACCACCATGCCCAGATAATTTTGTATTTTTAGTAGAGACAGGGTTTCACCATGTTGGTCAGGTTGGCCTCGAACTCCTGACCTCAAGTAATCTGCTCACCTCAGCCTCCCAAAGTGCTGGGATTAAAGGCATGAGCCACGACACCCGGCTCAATGGAGTTTTAACTCAGGTTCATCTCACAGTGGATTGTTAAACCCTCCTGTGATCATTTCCCCAGTTTCAAAATGCGTAATGGGAATAGATATAGTCAACAGCTGGCAGAATCCCCATATTGGTTCCCTGACCTGTAGAATGGGGGCTATTATGGTGAGAAATGGCAGATGGAAACCACTAGAATTGCCTCTCCCTAGGACAACAGCAAACCAAAAGCAACACTGCATTCCTGGAATGATTGCAGAGGTTAGTGCCACCAGCAAGGACTTAAAAGGATGCAGGGGTGTGATTTCCACTACATCCCTATTCAACTCACCTGTTTGGTCTGTGCAGAAGACAGATGGATCTTGGAGAATGACAGTGGATTACTGAAAGTTTAACTGGGTGATGACTCCAATTGCAGCTGCTTTACCAGATATGGTTTCGTTGTTGGAGCAAATTAATTCAACCTCTGGTACCTGGTTTGCAGCTATCAATCTGGTGCATATTTTTTCTCCATACCTGTTAGTAAAGACCATCAGAAGCATTTTGCTTTCAGCTGGCAAGGCCAGCAATACAATGCCACTGTCCTTCTCAGGGGTCTATCAGCTCTCCAACACTATGTCATAATTTAGTTCACAGGGATCTTGCTCACCTTTTTCTTCCACAAGATATAACAGTGGTCCCTTACATTGATGACATTATGCTGATTGGACTTAGTGAGAAAGAAGTAGCAGCTACTCCTTAGACTTATGGGTAAGACATTTGGATGCCAGAGGGTGGGAAATAAATTTGAGAAAACTTCAGGGGCCTCCTAAGTCTGTAAAATTTCTAGGGGTCCAGTGGTGTGGAGCATGTCGGGACATCCCTTCTAAGGTGAAGGATACGTTGTTGCATCTAGCCCCCTCCTACAACCAAGAAAGAGACACAATGCCTAGTGGGCCTCTTTGAATTTTGGAGGCAACATATTCTTCGTTTGTGTGTGCTACTTGGCACGTTTACTGAGTGAGCTGAAAAGCTGTTATTTTTGAGGGATGTCCAGATGAGAGAAGGCTCTGCAACAGGTCCAGGCTGCTGTGCTAGCTGCTGTGCCACTTGGGCCATATAATACAGCAGATCCAATTGTGCTTGAAGTGTCTGCAAACAGAGATGCTGTTTGGAGCCTTTGGCAGGCCCCTATAGGTGAGTCACTACACAAGCCCTTTGGATTTTGAAGCAAAGCCGTGCCGTCTTCTGCAGATAACTACTCTCCTTTTAAGAAATATCTCTTGATCTGCTACTGGCCCTTACTAGAGACTGAATGCTAAACCATGGGCCACCAGGTTACCATGCAACCTGAGCTGCTTATCATAAGCTGGGTGTAATCTGACCCATCAGGCCATAAAGTCGGGTATGGAGAGCAAGATCCCATCATCAAATAGAAGTGGCGTATACATGATCATGTTTGAGTAGGCCTTCAGTGCTGCATGAAGTGGCCCAAATGACCATGGCCCCCACTTCTATTGTATCATTTTATCTCTCCCAGCCTGCGTCTATGGCTTAATGGGGAGTTTCCCACAAGTTGACAGTTGACAGGCAAAGAGAAGACTTGGGCCTGGTTTACAGATGGTTCTGCACCATATGCAGGCACCACCTGAAAGTGGACAGCTGCAGCACTACAGCCCCTTTCCAGACCTTCTCTGAAGGACAGTGGTGAAGAAAAATCCTCCCAGTGGACAGAACTTTGAGAAGTGTACCTGATTGTTCACTTTGCTTGGAAAGATACATGGCCAGATATGTGATTATATACCAATTCATGGACCATGGCCAGTGGTTTGGCTGGGTGATCAGAGACTTGGAAGGAACATGATTAGAAAATTGAGGGACAAGAAAATTTGGGAAAGAAGTATATAGATAGATCTCTCTGAATGAGCACAAAAAAAATGAAGATTTTTATGTCTCATGTGAATGCTCAACAAGGGGTGACCTCAGCAGAGTAGGGTTTTAATAATCAAGTGCATATGATGACCCAGTCTGTGCATCCCAGTCAGCCTCTTTCCCAGCCACCTTGTCATTGCCCAGTGGGCTCATGAACAAAGTGACCATAACGGCAGGGATGGAGGTTATGCATAGGCGCAGCAACATAAACTTCTACTCACCAAGGGCATCCTGGCTATGGCCACTGCTGAATGCCCACTGTGCCAGAAGCAGAGACCAATACTGAATCCTCAATATGGCACCATTTCCAGGAGTGATCAGCCAGCTATCTGGTGGCAGGTTGATTAAACTGGATCACTTCCGTCATGAAAGTGGCAGCATTTTGTTCTTACAGGAATAGACACTCTGGATATGGATTTGCCTTTCCTGCATGCAATGGTGTGATCTTGGCTCATGCAGCCTCCACCTCCAGGGCTGAAGTGATCCTCCCACCTCAGTGTCCCAAGTAGCTGGGACTGTAGGTGAACACCACCACATCTGACTAATTTGTTAAATTATTTGTAGAGAAGGGCTCTCCCTATGTTGTTCAGGCTGGGCTCAAAGTCCTGGTCTTAAGTGACCCTCCCACCTCAGCCCCTCAAAGTGCTGGAATTACAAGCATGAGCCACTGTGCCTGGCCTCACACAGCATTGCTTCTAAACAAGGAACTCCCCTCACAGCAAAAGAAGTGTGGCAATAGGCCCATGCCTGTGGAATTCACTGTTTTTACCATGTTTCTCACCAGTCTGAAGCAGCTGGTTTGATAGAATTGTAGAATGACCTTTGGAAGATTGAGTTACAGCACTAGCTAGGTGGTGATACCTTGCAGGGCTTGGGCAAGGTTCTTTGGAAGGCTGTGTATGCTCTGAACCAGCATCCAATAGCTGATGCTGTTTCTCCTCTAGCTAGGATTCATAGGTCCAGGAATCATGGTGTAGAAATGGGAGTGGCATTACTCACTATTAAGCCCAATAATCCACTAGCAACATTTTTGCTTCTTGTTCCTGTGACTTTATGCTCTCCTGGACTAGAGGTCTTAGTTCCAGAGGGAGGAATGTTTCCACCAAGAGAAACAACAATGATTCCACTGAACTAGAAGTAAAGACGGCCACCTGGACACTTTGGGTTCCTCATGCTTCTGAGTCAACAAGTAAAGAAGGGAGTCACAGTGCTGGCTGGGGTGATTGATCCTGACTACCAAGGGCAAACTGGACTGTATTCCACAATGGAGGTAAGGAAGGGTCTCTCTGGAATACAGGAGATCCCTCAGGGAGTCTTCTAGTATTGCTATGTCCTGTGATTAAGTCAATGGAAACCTACCACAACCCAATCCAGGCAGGACTATGAGTGGCTCAGACCCTTCAGGAATGAAGGTTTGGGTCACTCCACCAGGTAAAGAACCATAGCCAGCTGAGGTGCTTATGAAGACAAAGGAAATACAGTGTGTAGTAGAAGAAGATAGTCATTAGAAATACTAACTTTGACCACATGACCAATTACAGAAATGAGCACTGTAATTGTCACGAATATTTTCTCATTTTGTTATGAATATGGGTGTGTGTATGATGTATGTGTGTATATATATGTTTATGTGTGTGTGTGCACACACATAGATAGATAGATAGATAGATAGATAGATAGATAGATAGATAGATGATAGATAGATAGATAGATCTCCTATTGGTTCTGTATCTCTGGAGAACCCTGACTAATACAAGGGACATCACACTTCCCCTGAAAGCACACATCAGGGAAGATTCTTCTGGGTCCTGAAACACTGAAGGAAACAGCTGGGTAAGAATGAAAGCAGAGCATTTGAGGCACAGAATAAGAAAGCTTGAAACCACAAAGTAATGTGAGAAGGATAGAGTGGTGTTTTCCAAAGCATGGGACAATTAATATTCAGATTTTATGCGGTGGTTCTAGGTCCTATCTCTGGCTTATATTCAGCCAGATAAGTAATTACATAGTGATAGAATAACACTCTTTCCAATTCTTTTTCAAACCTTCTTTTGTAAGGAAAAGTCATTTTTTCTAGCAAGTACACCTGTGTAACATTTGCTAATCTCCTTTTAGGCTTAAACTCAAAGCTTCAACTGGCAGCATTATCTAGGTAGAGTTAAATGACACCTATCTCCACTTTAGGCAATTGAAACTGATTTGCTATTTTTGGTAGTGATAAAAAGTTTCCTTTTAAAAATCATTTATTCAAGTAGTCAAAATTGATCTATTAAAAGATACTAAGTAAACAGTTCGCTGGTACTTGGGTACGCCAAAAATTGTGAAGATGGTAGATGAAGGACTGAATGTTCAAAGCCTTGCTTGCATCTTGAGAAGTGGCAAGAGCTGAGGCTACCAAGACAAAGGAGCAGTTGTGGAGGACCATGGAAGAAATACTAAAGCAAATAGGGGAGACCTGAAGAGTGTCAAACAAGAGAGGGTTAAGCTTGGAAAGAGCCACAAATGATAATGCCTGAATGGAGTGTAGAAGTGGCTGTGGGGTGGGGTAAAGTAGAGGGAATTCTCAAATAGGTCTGTCTACAGACAATTCAGAGTTATTCTTCCTGATGGACTTGGTCTATTAATTAAATCAGTGGAGACTTCTGAAGTGGGGAAGTAGATCCCTTTAAGAGCATTCAGCCCTATTAGCTGATAACTGCAGCTTAGGTATGAAGAACATAGCCAGTTTAGTAATATAAAGCATGACAGCTCCATAGACTGTTATTAATTTCAGAGGTAATATTCCATGCTAAACTTTTATGAGAGATTTGAAATATAGGCCAGGCATGGTGGCACATACCTGTAATCCCAGCACTTTGGGAGGCCAAGGTGGGCCAGTAGCTTCAGCCCAGGGAGTTCGAGACTAGCCTGGGCAACATGGTAAAACCCCATCTCTGCAAAAAATACAAAAATTAGCTGGGTATTGTGGCATGCACCTGTAGTCCCAGCTACGTGGGGAGCTGAGGTGGGAGAATCACTTGAGCCTGGGAGGTGGAGGTTGCAGTGAGCTGAGATCACACCACTGCACTCCAGCCTGGGTGACAAGGTGAGACTCTGTCTCGAAAAAAAAAGAAATTTGAAAGATAACATGTATTGTTGATATTACAGTAATAGTTCTTAAAATATGTATATAAAAATCAAAACAGAACAAAATACTCTCATTTTCCATGTAATTCGGGTGGAATACTTCCTACTCTCTTCACTGCCCCCAAAATCTGGACACATAACTGGTGGCAAGTCACTGTTTCACCATAAAGACTGGGCGGGGCATGACTGTCAGCTTCTCTGAAAGAGTGGCCATTCTTGGTTGTAGAACCAAGTAGATAGATGCCAGACCTCTGTCTTCTATCAATGAGGATCAAAATAAAGCCCTACCCATTAGATGACTTAACATATAACAAAACCTAATAAGGTTTGCCCTGTTGCCTATTTAGCAAAATCTCTATTATAAGACTTCTTTTCCCACCTTCTCAATAGCTGTGAGAATGCTGGCATTAAACAATGTAGGCTTTATTTTTATTTTATTTTATTTTTGTCTTTTGGTTTGATGCTGGACTGGCTTATTTTTTCAAATACCTTTTTAGGCACTCCTCTTCTTGTCCTTAGACTCTGCACTAGGAACCGGGCCACACAGGAGGGGAGCGAGCATTACCGCCTGAGCTCTGCCTCCTCTCAGATCAGCAGCATTAGATTCTCATAGGAGTGAGAAACCTATTGTGAGCTGGATATGCGAGGGATCCAGGTTACATGCTCCTTCTGAGAATCGAATGCCTGATGATCTGAGGTGGAACAGTTTCATCCCAAAACCATCCTCTCACCTCCACCTGTCCGTAGAAAAATTGTCTTCCACGAAACCAATCCCTGGTGCCAAAAAGTCTGGAGATCGCTGATCTACAGGACCATCTGCACTTGCATGCCTGCTCTCCCACTCTCCTCCAGAGAGCTCAGCCATTTCCGGAGCCTCCATTCATTGAGTCTCTGTTGACTTTTGCATTTTGAATTTGTATCACAAACTCTAGCTCCTTACTCCCAGGCCTGTATCTTCAGATGTCTCTGGACTCCAACCATTTGGATGTCCTCAAATATAGTATATCTCAATTTAAATCTTCCTGGTGAATTCAAATACCCTTAATGATCCCAATTTTGACTGTCAGTCACTGAGGCTGATGAAATGATACCTTGCTGGCCAGGCAAGGTGGCTCATGTCTGTAATCCCAGCACTTTGGGAGGCCAAGATGGGAGGTTCACTTGAGCCCAGGAATTCGAGGCCAGCCTGGGCAACATTGCAGTATCTATTAAAAAATGTTTAAATTAGCCAGGTGTGGTGGCATGCATCTGTAGTCCTAGCTACTCAGGAGGATCATTTGAGCCCAGCAGTTTGAGGCTGCTGTGAGCCACATTCATACCACTGCACTCCAGTCTGGGTGACAGAGCAACACCCTGTCTTTAAAACAAACAAAGAAAGAAAGATACATTTCAGGCTGTGACTTTACTGCCCGTTAGTTGGTATGCTGTTCAATAATTTGTGTCCATAAGAAACAGACACAGTTAACTGATTGTGAGAATTAAACTATCTTTTGTTGCGTGCATCTTTGTCTTATGAATTCCACCACCCACCCCCCTTTAATTAAGGAGAAAATACTTGAGAAGTGAAAAATCAATAATTCACTTAGTTTCAGATTATTGAGTACTGGACTATGAAATGTGATATGCTCATAAGGAATACTTAACAGCTTTGGTTGCTAATTAAAACCTTACAAACACATTTCAGTTAGTATTGGCTAATATAATACAGTTCAACTAGAAAAATATTTGTAGAAGACATATTTTGCAACAAAAATATCTAAATCAGTTTCATCTTCTACTTATCTGACATAAATTAGCAGTAGGTATTTTTCATGGAGTTTGGAATTGAGTTTCATAAATATAGATTCATGTTGGTTGCCCTGCAGGTTGTAAGACTTTAATGATATACCCTTAATGGTAAGTGACCTGATAATGATAGAATGCCACATTTTAATTTATATATTTTAATTTGTATTTAATTTATATATTTTAGCATATGGCAAACATTGTGGATGTGTCAGCAAAAAGGAAATAAAACAGACTCCTTCAAATAAACAGTAATTCACAATTTAACCAAGAAACTGAAAGTGGCATCAAAAATACTGGTACTGGATTAGTATGTCAGGTTCAAGACAGTACCCAGTAAGAATTGTAACAATTTTCTTAAGAGGAGAATTTGAGAAGGAGCATGTGATAAGTCAGGGGCCCTAGGTAAGACAAGACTTAAATGAACTGAGCTCCTCAGCTTGTCCAGAGCTCCTTGCTCCTTAGTTCTGACAGTTGTGGAATGAGGGTACTGGGCAGAGGAGGTTTATTAAGTGAAACCCTTCTCCTTTTTTTTGAGACAGAGTCTTACTCTGTCACCCCAGGCTGGAGTGCAGTGGCACGATCTCGGCTCACTGCAACCTCTGCCTCCCGGGTTCAAGAGAGTCTCTTGCCTCAACCTCCTGAGTAGCTGGAACTAAAGGCGCCTGCCATCACACCCAGCTATGTTTTGCATTTTTAGTATAGACAGGGTTTCGCCATGTTGGCCAGGCTGGTCTCGAACTCCTGACCTCAAGTGATCTGCCTGCCTTAGCCTCCCAAAGTGCTAGAATTAAGTGAAAACCCTTCTGATTGCTAATGAGAGAGACACAACTCCAGTTAGCTTAGGCCACAAAGGATACCAGGAATGCCAGGGGTTTAAATAGCTTTAGGCTTGACTAAACCTAGGTTCTCAGTGATATCCTAGAATACTGTCTCTCACCTTTGATTCTCTGGCTCTGTTTCTGCTGCAGTGGCTTTACTTTCTGGTAGCCTTTTGCTAGGTTATGGCAAAAAGAATCTCCAGTTTTTCCAGGTTCACAACCTAACAAATGTAGCCCCACTGAAAATGATCTCCTCTTCCCAGTTCCAGCAAAGTCCCAAGAATTACTCAGATTGGCCTGGCTCAAAGGATGTGTCTCCTCCTGGCCACAACTGGGTCACCTACCATCACTGGAGCTAAGGAGTGGGATGGTGGCTCCCAAGAGGAAAAGAATGAGTCTATTACCAGAAGACATACAACAAGTTGGGGGAGAAAAAATAGCAAGAAATGGGATATGACGACAAGAAGAGTGTGAATAAATCCATTCTTAGTTTCAGATTTTGGCTGGGATTCATTGTGGCAAACCAACAGCAAAGTACTTTCCTGTCAAAATGCCTAGGTAGTTTTAATTCAGAGTTTCTCAACTTTAAAAAAAATGTCATTTCCCTAAGGAGCTTTTAAAAATGTGTTGGCCAGGTGCAGTGGCTCGTGCCTGTAATCCCAGCAATTTAGGAGGCTGAGGCAGGACTCTCGCTTAAGCCCAGGAGTTGGAGACCAGCCTGGGGAACATAGTGAGACCCTATCTCAATAATTTAAAAAATATTTATATTGAATATTGACAAAAAATTTTAAAAATGAAAATAAAATACATAAAAACATGTTTTACCTGATCATCCCCCCTTTAAAATTTCTTAATACCACAGATCTAGTATATATCTGTTTATGTACTGTATGTTATATCTATACTTCATACATAAGAAGAGTAAGTATAAAGTTTATTATTTTTATCTGATGCAGGGTTAGGAAGGAGGAAATAAAATTTAAAATTAAAATTTTAGTTAGAGTAAAGATAAAATTTATTAACATTTAATTTATCTTTATAACCATCTTTGCTGAATAACTTTTAATAGAATTTATTTTCCCATAATTATAATGCATCAAATTTTATATGTAAATTGGCAATTTATATAGGTAAATAATAATAGCAATGTATTTAGTTTGTTAGTTTCTTTTTTTTTTTTTTGAGACGGAGTTTTGCTCTTGTTGCCCAGGCTGGAGTGCAATGGCCCAATCTCAGCTCACTGCAAACTCCATCTCCCAGGTTCAAATGATTCTCCTGCCTCAGCCTCCTGAGTAGCTGAGATTACAAGCATGCACCACCACGACCGTCTAATTTTGTATTTTGAGTAGAGATGGGGTTTCTCCATGTTGGTCAGGCTGGTCTCAAACTCCTGGCCTCAGGTGATCCACCCGCCTGGGCCTCCCAAAGTGCTGGGATTACAGGCGTGAGCCACCATGCCCTGCCTGTAGTTAGTTTCTTAAAAATCACTCAAGGCTGGCCGGGTGTGGTGGCTCACACCTGTAATCCCAGCACTTTGGGAGGCTGAGGTGGGCGGATCATGAGGTCAGGAGATTGAGACCATTCTGGCCAACATGGTGAAACCCCATCTCTACTAAAATACAAAAAATTAGCTGGGCATGGTGGTGCGCACCTGTAGTACCAGCTACTCGGGAGGCTGAGGCAGGAGAATCTCTTGAACCTGGGAGTTGGAGGTTGCAGTGAGCCAAGATCTCACCACTGTACTCCAGCCTGGCAAAAGAGCAAGACCTGTCTCAAAAAAAAAAAAAAAAAAGAAAGAAAGAAAAAATCATTCAAGGGCGAGGCAGGTGGATCACAAGGTCAGGGGGTGAGACCATCCTGCCCAACATGGTGAAACTCCATCTCTACTAAAAATACAAAAATTAGCTGGGCGTGGTGGTGTGCACCTGTAGTCCCAACTACTCGGGAGGCTGAGGCAGGAGAATTGTTTGAACCTGGGAGAGGGAGGTTGCACTGAGCCGAGATCATGCTGAATTCATGCCACTCTACTCCAGCCTGGGTGACAGAGAAAGACTCCATCTAAAAAAAAAAAAAAAAAATCATTCAAAACTGGTACTTTTCTAGCAAAAGCAACAGTTGAAAATAACTGATTTTCTAAACGTGAATGTTTAACTTTTGCTTCATATGAAAAAATAACTTTTTATTTTTTTAAGAGGCAGGGTAGCTGGAGTGTAGTGGTATAATCATAGCTTGCTACAGCCTCAAACTCCTGGGCTCAAGTGATCTTCTTACCTCAGCCTCCCAAGCAGCTAGGAATACAGGTTTGAACCACCACACCTGGCCAATTTTTCTATTTTTTGTAGAGTTGGGGGTCTCGCTATGTTGCTTATGCTGGTCTTGAATTCCTGGCCTCAAGCAATCCTTGTGCTTTGGCCTCCCAAAGTGTTGGGATTACAGGCATGAGCCACTAGGCCCAGCTGAGAATATAACTAGATAGTCAATATTTATTCAGATATTGTTGATATTTTTTCTTTTCAGCACTTGACATATTTAATGATAGTTGAATAACTTTTGTAGGATTAAATAGTAAAATATATATCATTTTAATTTAATTCTCAAAGCTCAAGTCACACACAAAAACACTGAGGATCAAATATAGACAATATACTCAAGGCAGCCAATCACAGCCAATAGGCACCAAAAGGCCACCTCTAATGGACTGAGCAATCAATTGAGAAGTCCCCCAGTCACAGCCATCTACTCACCATAGTTTTCGTACCAATCTAGAATACATTTTGTGTATCTGCTATGTCAATACCAACCGCACTGAGTTAGGAGTCCTTGAGGGGCAGGCACTGTTTTGATCACCAAGCTGGTTTCTTTGTTTGAATCCCTGCAATCTGTTGTTGAAATGAGGTGTCCAGATTTGAATATAGTATTCTGACACAAAGTGGAGAAAAAGGATATCTCTTCCCCTGTTTTAGACAGCATTTATCTAGTAACACAGTGTAAGATTGCATGGGGTGAGGAGTAGCCTGAATGGCTCTCTAAAGCCTGTTAGTAGTGGGCCAGGTGTGGTGGCTCACACCTGTAATCCTAGCACTTTGGGAGGCTGAGGCCAGGGGATCACTTGAAGCCAGGAGTTCACGATCAACCTGGGCAACACAGTGAGACCCCTTCTCTACAAAAAATTTAAAAATTATCCAGATGTGGTGCATGGCTGTAGTCCCAGCTACTAGGGAGGTTGAGGTGGGAGGAGTGCTTGAGCTTGAGAGGTCAAGGCTGGGAGTGAGCAATGATTGCACCACTGCACTCCAGCCTGGGTAATAGAGCAAGACTCTGTCTCAAAAAGAAAAAAAAAAGTCTATGCTTAGTGAACTGAAATCCCTAAGCCTTTTCTTACATATCCTGCTGTTATGATGAATTGCTCCTGGAACATAGGTGTGACTGGCATTCATACTTGTTACATTTCATTATTAGAATCTCCCCATCATTCCATCATGTTGAGATATTTAAAGATTCTGATTCTATCATCCAATATATTTATTCATTCACATATTTATACTTGCTTTTCTAAAGATATTTTCATAAAAGTTAATAAGAACGGAAACAAAAAAATCAGTATGAGGAAAAGAAGCAAAATTTCCAGTTCCTAGAGGTAACATACGTGCTGAGTTTGGGCATGTGAAGTGTAAATCTAAGCTTTACCTTAAAAGGGAGGATTATATTCTTCTTTATGCATCTTCCATTGCCGGGAGAGAATGGGTCTAAACAGGTTGTCTTGGGAGTTATACATATTTACTTTTTCAAAATAAAATACACTTGGCACCTGAGATTTAACCACTTAATATATATCAGCATACACTGTAAATTGTAAATTTAACTGGAATAACAGAGTTTTGTAAAAATGCAAAATATGGTCTTTTTCATGCCCATAATACAATAAAGCATTTTATCATTTTGACCATATTAACATATATTAACAGTATGACATCAAATGCGGAGTCAATGAGCAGCACAATTTTGGGGGAAAAAAGATCTTTCTAATGATATTCTCTATAATAAAGGGAAGACAGTGTTTTTGACTTGAATTTTTTGGACATTTGGCTGAATCCTTTACTCAGTGAGAATTGACTTGGCTTATGAGAGTTTATTCATACCATTTGGAGGCTGAAGCAGTTATAAAGCTGCTTTGGAATGTCCTAAATTGGGCCTAAGAGACCTGTTTTTGACAGATGTGCTCATGTAGTCCAGTCAATTGGCATATGGAATTTTTATGTACAAGCTAGTGCAAAAGTTTCTACATGTAACATTTATTAGTGCTCCTAGTGACATGGAGAGACAAATTGTACACACATTACATGCAGAAGCGAGCTTTGCAATTGGCCTTACAGGCCCAATTTTGCTCAGTTACCTAGGTCCCTTAACTGCACCCCCATACTCCCCACCCCTACACACATGTGTGAGAGCCCAAATGCCCAACCCTTCCATCTCTGCTGCCCCAGAGTCCACTATGGGAACCTCCCTTTCCTTCCAATTGCTTGACTTAAGATCTGCCTTCTTTCTTGCCCTTTCTTTGGCCCAGATCCCCACCTCCAGCTGGTCCGGCATGAGCTCTGGAGGCTAAGGTAGGGAAGAACATTGCCTTACAGCTGTTCTCGGTCCCCACCCACCCCTAATATTAGTCTTGGCAGCATTCATCCCATTTCCTCCCATTTATCCCAGACTCCTCTCGACATCTCAGCTCTAGAAATGAAATGTTCAGGTCTACAAGAGCTGCAGATAGATCTTCTGTCCCAGATAGTCCCAAAGAAAAACCAGGGGTGGGGAAAATGTCTTCCTTCCTTCTCTGTAATATCTAAATGAAATAGCAAAAGAGGGGAGTGCCGGGTGGAGGCTTTTTGCCTTTTCAGTCCCTGCCCCCTTCTCTGTTGTTACTGGCAATACAGACCCTTAAAAGCTAAAAAAAAAACTTAAGGATGTGTGTGTGTTCTTAAAAGGTATCTCTGGGGAGGCAGAAAGCTGAGTACGAATTCTGTTCTTCACTGGCCCAAAGAGGAGAGAAATTCTGTTCAAAAGTTACTAAGGGCCAGGTGCTGTGGCTCAAGCCTGTAATACCAACACTTTGATAGGCTGAGATGGGCGGATCCTTGAGCCTAGGAGTTGGCGGCCAGCCTGGGCAACATGGCAAAACCCCACCTCTACAAAAAAATACAAAAATTAGCCGAGCATGGTAGCATGCACATGTAATCCCAGCAACTCAGGAGACTGAGGCAAGAGGATCACCTAAGCCCAAGGAGGCTGCAGTGAGCCATGATCATGTCACTACACTCCAGCCTGGGTGACAGAGTGAGATCCTGTTTCAAAAAGAAGAGAAAAGAAAAAAGAAGAGAAAGGAAAACAAAAGAAAAGGAAAGAAAATAAAAGAAAAATAGCTACTAAGAGTGGCAATGGAAAAGGAAGTGAGTGGGCTGGGTGACTGAGAGGCAGCTTGGAGATTCATTAGCAGGAAATCCTGACAGTCGCAACTCCTGGAACCTTCATCCCTAAGAGTCCCATATCCTTTTGAGTCTCCATCCAGATCTTCACCCCAGTCTTACCGTGGTCTCTTCCCTTCTCTCTTTATGTAGGTGTGTGTTGGATGGAGGAATATAAAGAGACAGGATCCCCCACTTCATTATAGTAGTGGGAGGGGAGGGCGGGAGCTGTGGTATCATAGAATTCCAGACATATGTTCTCCTAGAAATACTATAATACATGACAGATAGGGTGAGTAGTACTGTTAGGACTTTATTGAACAGAAAATCAGGACTACTTGGTAAGCCATAGGGTATGATAAAGAAGTGGTCCAGGAATCTGAAACTTAACTTGGCTCTGTCACCAAGCGCTTTAGATGAATCACATCCATTTACATTTCCATGAAAACATCTATTTACACTTCCAGTGAAATTTCTGATATCTGCCCACCTCACAAGACTGCGGAGGTGTGTATGGCAGAGGTACCTGACAGCCATAAATGAGGCATACTCTGAGAATGACCCCATGGTCTAAGACAAATGTGGATTTGAAGTCCCAAGCTAAGGAATCCGGGAGTGGCCAATCGAGAGAATCACTCCTTATCTGTGAGGGATGTCCAAACCCCTGGCCTATCCCTTAAAATGCAGGCCATATAGGGGATTGAGGCCCTTTGTTTTGTTTCAAATAGAGATTGCTAGGTGGAGGGTGCTAAGTGAAAATGCTATATAAACTGCATGCTTTTTACAAAGAGTAGTGGTTCTCCTGTCCACCTGCTGTCACAGGACTGGCCCTGTGTGTAAGTCCTCATAGGCCATAGGACCGCCCCTGTTTATAATCCTCACAGGCCACGGGACCGCCCCTGTTTGTAAGTCCTCATGGGCCATGGGACCACCCCATTCATAAGTCCTTATAAGCCTTATGTCTTGTTTGCTAGCTCCAGGCCTCTTCTTCATGCTCTTGGACATGGTGCCATCTCAATTGGAGTCAATGGGGGTCCAGTATGACAGGGACAGGTTGTAGATGACATAAAATCATAAATACTGATATAAGAGTTAAAAAGAAATTATTTAGGCAGATAGTAAAGGTAAGGAAGTCCTCAGGAAGGTTTCCCTTTTAATAAAAAGCAGCTCCCAAATCATTTCTTTTCTAACAAAAAGCAGCCTGTAAGACAGGCTGCAGACATAGATAAGCAAGCTGGAAGCTTGCATGGTGAATGCCAGCAGCTGTGACAATAGGAAAAGGCCATGCATGTTCAACATGGAGGCTCCATCTTCCCTTTTCTTTATCAACCACATGTACAGTAAGGAACAGACACATGGCACCAGCCAGGTAAAAACCCATTTGCGTAATAAAAGATTAGGGTGGGGTGACCAGTTTCTTTGCTTGCTATGTAAATGTCATGACTGGTCCAACCAATCTTTGATCCCTATGTAAATCAGGAGCAACCTCCTCAAGCCAGTCTATAAAACCCTGTGCACTTCACCACAGGACGAGAAGACCCACTTGGGTGCCCCTTTCTCTCTGCAGGAGAGAAGGCTATTCTCTTTTCTCTTTCTTTTGCCTTTTAAACCTCTGCTTTTTTTTTTTTTTTTTTTTTTTTTTTTGAGACGCAGTTTCATTCTTGTTGCCCAGGCTGGAGTACAATGGCACTGTCTCGGCTCACCACAACCTCCGCCTCCCCGGTGCAAGCGATTTTCCTGCCTCAGCCTCCCGAGTAGCTGGGATTACAGACACCCGCCATCACACCTGGCTAATTTTTGTATTTTTTAGTAGAGATGGGGTTTCTCCATGTTGGTCAGGCTGGTTTCGACCTCTCGTCCTCAGGTGATCCACCTGCCTCAGCCTCTCAAACTGCTGGGATTACAGGCGGGAGCCACCGTGCCTGGCCTAAACCTCTGCTCTTAAAGTCACTTCTTGTGCAACCATGTCTTTGATTTCCCTGTGTGAGAGGACAAACCTCGGGTGTTTACCACAGACATCAACACCGCTTACATACTGCTTAGAAAGATAAGAAGAGCTATATAGGAGGGGAGGTGTCTGCACTATTGTCAGCATGTGAGACATAATCTGAATAGAACTTTCAACATGAGATAGGAGAAACTGGAAATGTAGCATTAAGACGGGATGTAGACTTTTGTTTTAAATTCCTTAAACACCTCTCTTTGAAATCTTAGGGTCTTTGCAAGGGTTAGTTTTATATGTCAACTTAATTGGGCCACAGGATGCCCAGATACCTCATTCAACATTCTATCTGGGTGTGTCTGTGAGCATGTTTTCAGAAGAGATTAGCATTTGAATTGGTGAACCAAGTAAAGCAGATGGCCCTTCCAGTGTAGGTGGACAGTCTTCAACCTATCAGTGGCTCAAATAGAACAAAAAAAAGTGAAGGAAAATTGAACTCTCTCTCTGCCTGTTGGAGTTGAGACATCAGTCTTCTTCTGCCCTTGGACTGGTACTTACACCATCAGCACTTCAGGTCTTCAGGCCTTTGCACTCAAATTGGAATTTATGTCACTGGCTTTCCCAGGTCTCCAACTTGCAGTTGGCAGATTGTGGGATGTCTCAGCCTCCACAGTTAAATGAGCCAATTCCTTCTAATATATCTCATTCTCTCATATTCTTTCTCTCTCTTTCTCTCTCTCTCTCTCTACACACACACACACACACACACACACACACACCCCTATTCTTGCTCTGTTTTTCTGGAGAGCCCTGACTAATACAGTCATGATGCTGCATAGTGAGCATGGGGCCTCCATTAGTCCACCTGCTTGGCTCAATGGTGAAGCACTGTAGTCCTCTTGCTATTTTCATTTCCACCCCTTCTCCTAGGAGATTTATTATACTCTCTACCCAGTTCAGTCCTCCTCCACAGCAGAGATCATGACTTAATACGCCTATTAGTTGATGTTTTTACCTAAATGTGATTAGTAGCCTTTTGAGGGCAGGGATTAGGTCAAATTTTTTTTATATCTCTGGGGCCTAGCAAAGGGCCAGGTTAACAGGAGCCACTAGGTAATCATTACAGAACCAGCTCTAGCAGATATTAAAACATATTATAAAATTACAGAAATTAGGCTGGGCATGGTGTCTCACACCTGTAATCCCAGGACTTTGGGAGGCCAAGGAGGGATGACCGTGTGAGCTCAGGAGTTCGAGACCAGCCTGGGCAACACGGTGAAACCCCATCTCTACAAAATATACAAAAGTAGCCTGGTGTGGTGGCATGTGCCTGTGGTCCCAGCTACTCAGGAGGCTGAGGTAGGAGGATTGTTTGAGCCTAGGACCCAGAGGTTGCAATGAGTCCAGATCGTGCCACTGCACTCCAGCCTGGGTGACAAAGTAAGAGCCTGTCTCAAAATAATAATAATAATAATAACTCAGAAGTTAAACCAGTGTGGTATCAGCACAAGAATAAATAGATCAGTGAAAGTCTCTAGCCTAGAAAGAAACTAAAATGCATATGAAGATTGAGCATAGAATAAAGGTGGCTTTTTTTTTTTTTGGAAGACAGAATCTCGCTCTGTCACCCAGGCTGGAGTGCAGTGCAGTGGTATGATCTCGGCTCACCGCAACCTCTGCCTCCAGGGTTCAAACGATTCTTGTGCCTCAGTTTCCTGAGTAGCTAGGACTACAGGCATGTGCCACCATGCCCAGCTACTTTTTTGTATTTTTAGTAGAGATGGGGTTTCATCATGTTGCCCAGGCTGGTCTCCAACTCCTGAGTTCAGGCAATCCACCTGCCTCAGTCTCCCAAAGTGGTAGGATTACAGGCATGAGCTACTGCGCCCAGCAAAGGTGGTACTTTAAAATAGGTGAGAAGAGTAGGTCTTGTTCAATAAATGATGTTAGAACAACTGGCTACCAGCTAACTTCAGAATCTTTTCCCATACATTACAACAAAATTATTTCAGATAAATTACATGTAAAAAACAAGACATAAAAACCATACAAAAAGGTATAGGTAAATATTTTAAAAGTTTGACATGGGGAAGGTCTTTCTAAAAATGACCCTGGAGGAAGAAACCATAGATTTGACCATATAAAATGAAAATTGCTGTGCTGCAAAAACAACCAAAGTCAAAAGACAAATTGGGAGACAATATTTGCTTATATATATGTAAACCAAAAAAAATTCTAAGCTTCCCAACAATCTGAACAGACCCCCTCCATTTGGCCAAGGGCATTCCAAAATTAACCTGAAAAGCTAGTTCAGGCCATCATGGGAAGGGGGAGTCAGACATGCCTCTTTATTCCCTCCTCCCTACTAGAATTCAGGAAAAGCCAACCAGCATTAACATTAACACAGACCTTAAGTCTGATAAGAAATATTTACAATGTATTTTCTCTGAAGCCTGCCATCTGGAGGCTTCATCTGCATGATAAAACATTGGCCTCTACAACCCCTTATTGTAATCCAAATATTCCTTTCTTTTGATTCCAGGTCTTTAGATAATAACTTAACTCTTTCAACCAATTGCCAATCAGAAAATCTTTAAATCTACCTATGACCGGGAAGCCCCCACTTTGAGTTGTCCCACTTTCCCAGATAGAACCAATGCATATCTTCCATGTATTGGCTGATGTCTCATGTCTCTGTAAAATGTACAAAAGCAAACTGTACCCCATCCACCTTGGACACATATCGTCAGGACCTCTTGAGGCTGTGTCACAGGTGTGGCCTTAACCTTGGCAAAATAAACCTTCTAAATTAATTGAGACCTGTCTCAGTTGCTTTTGAGTTCACACATGACAGATGATTAATACCCTTGCCCAAAAACAAGTTCTAATATATCAAAAAGAATCACTCCCCAAAAGAAGATAAGTGAAAAATATGGATGGGGAAATCACAAAGGAAAAAATTCAAATATGTGTGTATTCAACCTCAACATCAATAAAGGACATGCACATTACAATCATGAGATTTTTATTTTTACCATATAATGGAAAAGATTTTAAGAGCATATAGTTCTCAATATTGACAAGCATGTGCAGAAGAAGGTACTCTCCCAGTCTTAGATAGATTGTTCACACATAGGTGGAAACTGAGGCTAGAGTGTGGAATAAAGGGGTAGGACAGTCACAGGTAAACAGCCTCATGTCCCTAAAGAGGCTGGATGTGGTATCAGTCTTGGCTATCCCAGCTGGAGATCTGATGAAAGTTCTTGATGGGTTAGGAAGTTAGACAGCAGGAAAGCAGGGGAGAAACAGATCCAAGAGAGTGCTTGTCATTTCTGTTGCCACTGCATCTAAGTTACCCTTCATAATTCTTCCTTGCTCACCTTTTTATTTTTATAGAGCATCTCAAGAATCAACTCTTAAAACCCAGCACACACTTATACTGGCTTCTTTTTAAAATTAAATTCACTTTCAACATTATATCAGGAAAGGCAGTAGCAGAAACAAGCTGGGCTGGCATTTCTGTGCAGTATGTTCAGCACACTGAATGGGAAGGGCAGGGTAACAGAGCACGAATCAGTTTATCACCTGTGGGGTTTCAGGCAAGTTGTTCAATCGTTCTCAACTTGTTTTCTGCATGTTTGTATTTCTTTCTTTCTTTCTTTTTTTTTTTTTTTTTTTGAGACGAAGTCTCGCTCTGTCGCCCAGGCTGGAGTGCAGTGGCGCGATCTCGGCTCACTGCAAGCTCCGCCCTCCGGGTTCACGCCATTCTCCTGCCTCAGCCTCCCGAGTAGCTGGGACTACAGGCGCCCACTACCACCCCCGGCTAATTTTTTTGTATTTTTAGGAGAGACGGGGTTTCACTGTGTTAGCCAGGATGGTCTCCATCTCCTGACTTCGTGATCCACCCACCTCGGCTTCCCAACTTGCTGGGATTACAGGCGTGAGCCACTGCGCCCTGCCAAATGTTTGTGTAAGTAGGAATAATAACATCAACTTCACAGTGTTGTTGTGGGGATTAAGTAAAATTGTGTATGTAAAATCCTGAGAATTAGTCTATGTTTAATAAAGGTAGGTTTCCTTCCTTTTTGAGAAGAACAACCCATGGGACTACTTATCCTACAGGTGGCATTCTACATTTCTTGTGTGGTCTCCACTGCAATCAGGCTCTGAGGCCTCACACTATCTGAGGCTCTTGCGAACCCGTGATAAAGCATTCTTGGCAAAAAAAAGTTGAGCTGCTTCCTATTTTGTTGGCCTCCAGGCTGAGAGGAAAGCTCTGGCTTAGGGTAAAATACTGCTGGGTGGAACCCAGAATGACCTGCATCCAGCTCCCCAGCTGCACAGGCTAAACTGTGGCTTGCATGAAAATTGGAGAGTATGTGACCTCATCTGGTGAGGAAATGGAGAACAAAAGACGGGCAAACAAGAGCCAAAAAAAGCCTCATAAAACATATTTTAATCACATCAGTCTGGCAGTACCATCCCTGAGTAGCTACTAAATGCTCATGGCTGTCAGAATTTGGCGATTACAACTGTGGCTGTCATGTTAGGGACACAAAACCTAAGCTTAAACAAAAAGGTCAGGGCCCAAAGGGCATGCACAGAAGGGAATGGTGGAGTTTACAATGTTCCATCTAACACTGGACACGTGACGGTCAGTCAGGTAGCTTCTGACATTACTGCTTTGGCTGTTGCTACAGTCTTCCTTTTGGGAGGCAGTATGGGTAGGATGTGTTTAAAATAAAAATAGAGATGAATCAACATCAGAAAAGGAAGATCAAGATCTTAATTTCCCCACTGCTATCTTCCAGTCAGTGCATCAGAATCACCTGCAGAGCTTGGTAAAAACAGATTCAGGAACACCACAGTCTTAGTTTGGGTTGCTATAACAAAGAACCATAGACACAGTGGCTTATTAAGCACAGAAGTTTAATTCTCACTGTTCTGGAGGCTGGAAGTCTGAGATTAGGGTGTCAGCATGGTCAGGTTCTTATAAGGATGTTCTTCTCGGTTGCAGATGGCCAACTTATCCTTGTGTCCATCCTTCCATGGTGGAAAGAGGTGTAGAGAGCTCTCCGGGGTCATTTTTAAAAGGGGACTAATCTCATTCATGGGGGTTCCACCATTGTGGCTTAATCACCTCCCAAAGGCCCCACCTCCTAATACCGTCACATTTCAGATTAGGAATTTTTTTTTTTTTTTTTTTGAGACAGAGTCTCGTTCTGTCAGTTAGGCTGGAGTGCAGAGTGATCTCGCCTCACTGCAACCTCCGCCTCCTGGGTTCAAGTGATTCTCCTGCCTCAGCCTCCCGAGTAGCTGGGACTACGGGTGCGTGCCACCATGCTCAGCAAATTTTTGTATTTTTAGTAGATTCAGGGTTCCGCCATGTTGCCCAGGCTGGTCTTGAACTCCTGACCTCAGGCGATCCACCCACCTCAGCCTCCCAAAGTGCTGGAATTACAGGCGTGAGCCACCATGCCCAGCCAGGTTAGGATTTTAACACATGAATTTTGGGCAGGGACACAAACATTCAGTCCATTGCGTCCATCCTCAGAATTTCTGAAGTGAGACCTGAGAATTTCCATTCCCAGGAAGGTCCCAGGTGATGCTGATGCTGCAAGTCCAGAGACTGAGCACTGCTGCTCTAGGTGATTTTTAGAGAAGGTCTGTTCCTGTTTCTAGGGGATCTGCTCTGAAGCCTGATTTTCCCTCATGCCCCTACTCTTACCCAGACTATGTAGATCCTCCTCCTCTAGTTTTCAAAACATCAAAGTGATTATCTCTTTTTTTGGTTGTTATTCAGAACAAGAAGAGGTTTATTAGTTGGGACAGAAATACAGATTATAACAAGGGTGCACTCAAGTCCAGATTAATAGCCCCAACACTGGCTGAACTTTAGAAAAATCTGGGAAACTGGAAAGAGGAAGAAATCAAGGGCAGAAGGAAGCAAGCTGGCCCAGGCTTCACCCCCAGATATTCTAATTTAATATGTTTGGGGTGGGGTCCTATCCTAGCAGGAATAAGCTTTAAAAGCTACCCATGTGACTCTAACTTGCAACCAGGGCTAAGAACTGCTGGTCTAGATCATTGTATTAATCCATTCTTGTGTTGCTATAAAGAAATACATGAGGCCGGGCGCAGTTGCTCATACCTGCAATCCCAGCGCTTTAGGAGGCCAAGGCAGGTGGATCCCTTGAGGTCAGGAGTTCGAGACCAGCATGGCCAACATGGTGAAACCCCATCTCTACTAAAAATACAAAAATTAGCTGGGCATTTTGGTGCATGCCTATAATCCCAGTTACTTGGGAGGCTGAGGTAGGACAGTCACTTGAACCTGGGAGGCAGAGGCTGCAGTGAGCCAAGATTGTGACACTGCACTCCAGCCTGGGCGACAGAACGAGACTCTGTTTTTTTGTAGAGATGGGGTTTTGCTGTGTTGCCCAGGCTGGTCTTGAACTCCTGGGCTCAAGCAATCCACCTGCCTCGGCCTCCCAAAGTGTTGGGATTATAAGCATGAGCCACTGCAACTGGTCATGTACTGTGTTCAACACTGAAAGAAAATCTTCCTGACCACTTCAGGGCCGGCAGAGTAACAAAACACTCGGCAGCCTGGTTGAGTACAATAATATCCAATGGCTCTTACAAAGGAGACTTAAACTGCTTGATAAATGACCGCACTGCATATTCCCATAAAACCAGTTTGTTCTAATTCAATCCAGACCTGGTGAAGTGGCATCATTTGTCTGGGGTAATACCTGAGGTTCGTTGCCTTATGCCAAGGAAATCAAGGATGTGGACACACAAGGAGTGAGGTTAAGAGCAGAGGTTTAACAGGCAAAAGAAAGAAAAACTCTTGAGGAGGCAGTATCTGATTTACATAGGGCCCAAAAGATTGGTTGGACCAGGTGTGCCATTTACATAGCGGGCAAAGAAGCTGGGCCACCGCACCATAATCTTTATTATTTAAATGGGCTCTCTACCTGGCCGGCGCCATGTTGCCTGCTTCTTTATTGCACATGTGGTTGACAAAGAAAAGGGAAGATGGAGTCTCCACGTTGGACATGCCTGGCCCCCAGGTAGCCTTTTCTTACTGGCACAGCTGCTGGCATTCACCCATGCATGCTTTCAGCTTGCTTATCTATGTCTGCAGCTGCCCTTTGTTAGAAAATAAATGATTTGGGGACTGCTTTTTATTAAAAGGGAAATCTTGCCGAGGACTCTTTCACCCTCACTAACTGCCTAAATAATTTCTTTCTAGCTCCTGTATCACTGGGTTAGGTTTTGAGAATGCTGAGGTGAAGATGACATGGAGGCTACCTTCAAATAGATCACACTTTAGCAGAGGATATAGGTAGGTGAGCAAGTATTAATGTAACTGCCCAAGAGGTTTACCTTGCCTGCTGCCTAGACAGAGCCAATTCCTGTCTTACAGGGGAATTGCAATAGAAAAAGAGTAATTCACACAGAGCTGGCTGGCAGGGAGACCAGAGTTTTATTATTACTTAAATCAGTTTCCCCAAGCATTTGGGAAGCAGAGTTTTTAAAGATAACTTGGTGGGTGAGAGGAAGCCAGTGAGCCAGGAGTGCTGATTGGTCAGAGATGAAATCATAGGGAATTGGAGCTGTCTTCTTTTGCTCAGTCCGTTCCTAGGTGGAGGCCACAAGATCAGATGAGCCAGTTTATTGATCTGTGTGGGGCCAGCTGATCCATCAAGTGCAAGATCTGCCAAATATCTCAAGTGCTGATCTTTGGAGCAGTTTAGGGAGGGTCAGAATCTTGTAGCCTTCAGCTGCATGACTCCTAAACCATAATTTCTAATCTTGTGGCTAATGTTAGTCCTACAAAGGCAATCCAGTCCCAGGCAAGAAGGAGGTCTGCTTTGGGAAAGGGTTATTACCCTTACTAACTTCTCCCAAAGTTAGTTAAGCCTACACCTAGGAATGAACAAAGATAGCTTGGGGGTTAGAAGCAAGATGGAGTTGGTTAAGTTAGATCTCTTTCACTGTCTCAGTCATAATTTTGCAAAGGCGGTTTCATTAATATATTTCCACACTGGGTGCTGACTGCTGTGTGAATGAGGTGCATTGGAATTCAGAGCAGGTGGAGGTGAGGTCATCAGGGAAGGCTTTCTGGAAGCAGACACTAGGGCTAAATTTTGGAAGGCAAATAAGTTGTTCAGCAGTCAAAGTATGCAAAGGGTGTTCCAAGCAAGGGCCCAGAGGAGGGAGGCAGTATGTCTAGCATTGTGAGCTATTGGTTGTTCAATATTGCAGATAGGTAAATCATGATGTGCAAAGTAGTAGGAGATGCAATTGTAGAGTCAAGCAGAGGTGAGGCCCTTTTTATGCTAAGTTTAAGGAACTTGAATTTTAGCACACAGATTGGTAGTAATCAGACCTAAATGATCACCCAAATTACCTGGGGAACTTCCAAAAAAACCAAGAACAACAACAAAACAAACAAACAAAGTAAAATAATGAGCCCCACCTTTAGAGATTCTAATTCAGTAGGTCTGTGGTGAGCCTGGCCTGGTGATGTGTGCATCCCAGCTGAGCAGCAGGACTTGGGGGAAGGCTGACTAGTGAAAAGAGGCTAGGGAAATCGAAGCAGCAAGGGTGATAAATACTCCAAAGGCAATTGGAGATGAGTCTACTGGATTGTAGGATAACTGGGTCTCTTCAGCTCACTTTTAAAAGGAATTTTTAGGGTTTAGAGAGGGCAAAAAGATACTGGCTTTTATGAAATCTTTATTCAATGATTGATGTTACAGAAAATTTGCTGCGAGCACTGGGGCAATAAGACGTTACCAATACCTTTCTGGGTTTGGTGGGAGCCCCACCCAGGTTTAAAGTTTATTTTGCACAAGATTCATCTCAAGTAGTAACACTAATGGCAATAAATAAAGCATAATCATATTTATTGTTATAGCAAGTACTTATTAACATTTGTTTCTCCAAAAATTTGATAATAATACATGTTTAATCTACTTTGCACATAAAATAAAACTAGCAGGCACGAATTCCTCTGAGTGAAGACAAGATTGGTCAAGGTTGAACTACAGCAACTAATAGCGAATGTCTACTACAAATAAGTAAATTAGCGAAGGATCTTAAAGCAGAGCAAATCCTTGGGCCAAAAATAATGATTTGCTGAAAGCACTGGTTTTTGAAGCACAGACTTGAATTGCCTTGGGAAAGAGTCAGTCACAGATTTTTCCAGATGTCTTGTGTGGAACCAGACTGTTGGTGTATGAGCTTTTGCTCACTATAAAAATATGAAACACAGTCTGGGAAACATAGTGAGACATTGTCTTTACAAAAAAAACAAAACAAAGAAAAAGAAAAGAAAACGAGTCGAGTGTGATGGCACATTCCTGTAGTACCATTTACTTTGGAGGCTGAAGTGCGAGGATTGCTTGAGCTCAGAAGTCTGAGGCGGCAGTGATCTATGATCATGCCACTGAACCCTAGCCTGGGTGACAGAGTGAGGCCCTACCATAAAAATTTTTTAAAAACATATAAAAGTAGTTCCCCCCAAGTTATGTTTAATTATGTTGTGGGCTGATTTATACAGTGTAAGTTGTCATGGACTCTCATATATTACACTTCTTTTTTTTTTTTTTTTTTCTGAGACAGGATCTTCCTCTGTCACCCAGGCTGGAGTGCAATGGTACAATCTCATCTCGCTACATCCGCTGCCTCCTGGGTTCGAGTGATTCTCGTGCCTCAGCCTCCCAAGCAGCTTGGAGTACAGGCATGTGCTACTGTGCCTGACCTCATTATTAAACTTTGTTTTGTTTTTTTTTTTTGAGATGGAATCTCCCTCTGTTACCCAGGCTGGAGTGCAGTGGCGCAATCTCGGCTCACTGCAACCTCTGCCTCCCGGATTCAAGCGATTCTTCTGCCTCAGCCTCCCCAGTAGCTGGGACTACAGGCATGTGCCACCACACCTGGCTAATTTTTGTATTTTCAGTAGAGATGGAGTTTCACCATATTGGCCAGGCTGGTCTCAAACTCCTGACCTCGAGATCTGCCTGCCTTGGCCTCCCAAAGTGTTGGGATTATTGGCATGAGCCACCGCGGCCAGCCTCATTATTAAACTTTTTATGTCATGATGTGACAAACTATATTTTTCAAAGATGGCAGTACCCACATCTCCCACGCACTTTTTACATGGTGACTTGAAGACTCCTCCCATTCAGAGTTGGGTCTATGTTCCTTTTATGGGTTAAACTATGTTTCTCCAAAAATTCTTATGTTGAAGTGCTAACCTACAGTACCTCAGAATGTGAACTTAATCAGAGATGAGGTCTTTACACAGTTAATCAAGTAAAATGAACTCATTAGGGTGGGCCCTCATGCAGTATGACTGGTGTCCTTTTAAAAAGGGGAAAAATGGACACAGACACACAGAGCAGGAAGATGATGTGAGGAGACAGGGAGAGAAGAGAGGATAGCCAAGGAAGAGAGGCCTGGGGCAGATCCTTCCTCTCAGCCCTCAGAAGGAACCAACCCTACCAACCCCTTAATTTTGGACTTCCAGCTTCCAGAACTGTGAGACAATACGTTTCTCTTATTCAGGCCACCAGTCTGTAGTACTTTGTTATGGCAGCCCTAGCAAATTAATACACTTCCCTCCTCTCAAATCTGGGTAGCTTATAATTACTGTGGAAGTGACATTATGTGACTTCCTAGGCTAGGTCATAAAAGGGAATATACCTTCCACTGATTCTCTTGGAAGACTGGTCTGTGAGGAAGCCCAGGCCACTGGAAAAGTTCACATATTGGTGTTCTAGCTGACAATCCCAGCTGACAGCTAGCATTGACTGGTAGAGATATAAATTAAGACAACTTTCACCCTTTGATTCTCTTTGTTAATTCCTGACTCACAAAAGGTGTTAGCATAATGAAATGACAGTTTTAAGCCACTACATTTGGGGATAATTACATAATAGTTTGTAACATGTCTTTAAGATGATTTTTATTTAAGATTACTCATGCCTTTGCCCAAATTGTTCCTCCTGCTTGGAATCCTTTCCCCCCAGATATCCAGCAGTAGCATTATTCTAGTCTTTGCTATGTAAAATTTCCACCCACCTGTCCTTTCCATGCTGCCCCGCCACTACCACCTCCAGCCTCCTTAGCTGTTCTATATTTTTCCACACGGTAAATATTACCTTTTAACATATGATATCATTAATTAATTAAGGTATTCGGTTTACTTATTTCTTATGGTCTTTCTCCTGTTAAATATGTAAAGCTTTTTAGGGCGAAGACCTTTGTCCATTTGTTTATTGATGTATCCCAAGTTCCTAGAACAGTACTTGCCCCATAGTAGACAGTCAATAAAATAAATTTGTTAAGTAAATGAATGAGAAGAATTTTAAATCTGGGAAATTAGAAAGTCACTGTTAACTCTACAACTTTTTGGGATTGTTTTTTTAAGAGACAGGGGCTTCACTATGTTGCCCAGGCTGGTCTTGAACTCCTGAGCTCAAGCTCAAGCGATCCTCGTGCCTCAGCCTCCCAAAGTGCTGGGATCACAGATGTGAGCTACTGCTCCCTGTCTGTATCACATTATTTCAGTGAATGCCATTTCCCAAACTGGTATCCCATAGTAAAATAAATTTGGAAAATATTACATCATATGTATAGTCCTCTGAAAGAGTCGCAATGTACAAAACAAACCTAAAAATTTCAAAGTGCTGCAGTAAAGTCAACTGCTTTCTTGATGTACCTCATCTTTTCCAAAATTTCCATAGCCAGGTTGTTCCACAGCACACTGATTACCACAGCAGTGGCGTATGGAGTAGGAATGACATTATGAGGGCCTATGAAATATGGAGAGAGGATATGAAAGCAATGGGGACAAACAGATATTGGCGGGGTTGTGGAGAAAAGGGAACACTTAGACACTGTGGGTGGAAATGTAAATTAGTTCAGTCCCTGTGGAAAGCAGTTAGGAGATTTCTCAAAGAACTAAAAATAGAATTACCATTCAGCCCAGCAATCTCATTACTGGGTATACATCCAAAGGAAAAGAAATCCCATCAGAAAGACACCTGCACTTGTACATTTATCACAGCACTATTCACCATAGCAGACATGGAATCAACCTAGGTGCCCATCAATGGTGGATTGGATAAAGAAAATGTGGTGCATATACACCATGGAATACTACACAGCCATGAACAAGAAAGAAATCATGTCCTTTGCAGCAACATGGATGCAGCTGGAGGCCATTATCTTAAATGAATTAACGTAGAAACAGAAAACCAAATACCACATGTTCTGACTTATAAATGGGAGCTCAACATAGGGTACACATAGACACAAAGATGGGAACTCCATCTGGAGACTCCAAATTAGGGAAGAGGGTAAGGGTTGAAAAACTGCATATTAGGTACTATGTTCACTATTTGGGTGATGGATTCAATAGAAGCACAAATCTCAGTATCATGCAATATACTCATATAACAAACCTGCACATGTACCTCCTGGATCTAAAATAAATAAAATGAAAGAGGAGCTTTCAAACTTTTTTATTGTAACCCACACTAAGAAATTATTTTACGTATTTTTAATTACTATTTTTTGTACAGATGGGGTCTTCTTATGTTGCCCAGGCTGGTCTCGAACTTCTGGGCTCAAGCAAACCAAGACATCATTTTACATAGAAACTCAGTATACATACACATGCATAAAAATATAAAAATAAAAATAACTGAAATAAAGTTTTCACAAACTATTCTTAGCATTATTATGTGCTGTGCAGTGATGTTTTCTATCCTAACCCATCCCATTCTGTTCTGTTCTATTCTCTTTCAGTTGTGGTCAAAATGCACTAAGTTGATTTCATGAGCCACAATTTTGTCTTTTCCTGCTGCTTTTGGAAGAGCTCCTCAAACTCTTCAAACCCAGTCTATTCTTCAGTTGTATCTATTCTGCTTCATATTTGTTTTTTAAAAATTAAATTGTTGTGGCTCCAGATGAGGGTTCTTTTTTAACAAAAAGAAATTTAAAAAATTGTTGTGGGTACATAGTAGGTGTATATATTTATGGGGTATATGAGATGTTTTGATATAGGCAGGCAATGCATAATAATCCCATCATGGGGAATGAGGTATCCATCCCTTCAAGCTTTCATCCTTTGTGTTACTAACAATTCAATTATGCTCTTCTAGTTATTTTAAAAATGTACAATTAATTATTATTGACAACAGTCACACTGTTGTGCTACATTCTGCTATGTATTCCATCTATTTGTCCTTTATTACTTTCTTCATACTTAATGTTTCCACTAGGTTTAAAACAATTATTTCTTTCTCTTGCTTAATGTTACTAATAAGTCCCCTCCCTCTTTGATATATGTATTATGCTTGCTTTAAATTCTTGATGTCTGTTCCTATAATCATGCTTCAAATGACATGAACTGTTCCATCTGTAGTCCTTCTTTTACACTAATTGTGCTCCTCAGCTGTCTCAACTCAGCACTTTGGAAATTGCTCAGGCTGAAAAATTTGGAAAACATAGAAAAATACAATATAAATAACAGAATAAAAACCACCCATAATTTCACCCAGAGTTAACCAATTGACATTTTATTGTATTTTCTTCCAGTCTTTTGCATGTTTAGTACATTAAATTATTGAGAAAATACTGTAATTTTCTATCTGAACCTTTCTCTTAATTTTAAGATTTTCTCAAGTTATTAAAACTATTCACAGACCCTGCTTTAGTGATTGCAAAATATTCCATCATGAGAATAATATATTTAATCCCGAGCATTTAGAATTTTTTTTTTTTTTGGTTCTTAAAAAAAACTGCAACAAACATTTCGAACATAAATATTTGCTCATATTTCTGGTTATTTCCATAAAATAGAATCTTAGAATGAAAGGATTCAAGGGAACGGACACTAAGATCCAAGCTCTGTTTTGCCAAATTATTTGTTTGCTGAAAGGTTTGTACAACTTTACAGTTCCACAGGCAGTGTGTAATTGACTTCCTACCATCATGTTCATCATCCTCATGTAATTTGCTAATTTGATAGAGTTTTCTCTTTCCTATTTTGCATGTCTGTGAAGAGTAGGGATCATTCATTATTTGTATTTACTTTTCTGTAAATTTTGGGTTCAGGCCATTCCCAGTTTTTTCTGCTCTGGAAGGCTAGCCAATCAAAGCTTTCTAGCAAAGGTGCGCACACGTGCCTCTAGTGGAAGCTATTGAGAATGCCTTCTTGCAAAGGGGTGTATGTACTTGACTGCAACCTATGACTTGCAGCCTGGTGTCAGCTGGTGGTATCAGGTGAAGTGCCACACTGAGTGTAGACAATGAGGTTTCAGTGTGTTTGCATATGCGTAACGGAGAGGTGATAGTTCAGTCTCAGTTTAAGCCTGGACATCAGGCAATAGTGTGACAGAAAAGGTTGGTCACCAAATACATTTTAAATATACACACAAAATTACAACTTATGACAAGGCTTTCTCATGGCCTCATAAGCATACTTTTCATTTTCAGTGTGACTTGTAGACAGCTGCATCCCTAGAATTACTTTAGAGAGCCCTGTCCTTCCCAAGCAGAGAGATTTGTCTGCACAGCCAGCCTCTGGGTGAACTACAAATGCAAAATAAATAAATGCTTTCTTCTAGAACAGCAATATTATTTTTCAATTCTTCTTATAACTAAAAATACGAAGTCTATTTCCAGGAAATTATTAGACAATGTGAACAAATAACAGAAGTTTATAGAGCTGCAAAGATGTACTCTGGAGAGTCTGGTGTTGAAGGTAGCCCCCAAGAAGAGGAGTCCTCTCTGGAATGGAAATATATGTATTTTTCAGTTAAATTCATGATAAAAAAATACTTTTTGAGCTTTTGACTTTGGGGTACAAAATCTAAACATGTGCCACTACAAACCACTGAGATGCGGAGCTAAATAAGTCTGTGTGTGTGTGTGTGTGTTAGGATGGGAGGACCAGTCCAGGTTAACAACGTAAGGACAATTCCTGAGTCCATGTGAATAATTTTGGTGTTATAAAACACAGATTTGGACTTTTGCTGACATTCTGAATTCTTGAGGATTTCTGAGCCCTGCTCAGGCCATGAAATGCTTGTTTAAGGAATTGTCATGCAAGCACAAGCTGCCTAGTGGGACCTAGAGGCCACTAAAATATCTTCTTCACAAAGGAATCTCATCTCCCAACCACACCCTCTATAAGAGATCCACCACTGGAACCTTGATTAAGGTGGTATCAAGAGGATGCCCGGGTTAAAATGTACCCACTCTTGGGAAAGGCACCAAACACTGTCAGCCAGTAGCAGCTTACCTCAGACTTATCGTCAGACCAAGTAAGAGCTGGCCTGAAGAAGCAGGGTGGGGGTGGAAAGAGCCTGGCCCATGGAGTCCTGCCTTGGGAGAGGCTGCTGACCTGGAACAGGAGGACGGAAGGCTCTGCTCTGTCATGGCTGCCTCCACGAGGCTTAGTAGCAACACCCAGAATCTGTCTCCTCAGCCATCACATGGAGATAACCACTTCACCCGTTGTTGAAATTAGCTTGGCGCATGGGAACCAGCATGAGTGGCAGGTAATGTTACACCACAGGAGAATGCTGGAGTGCCCTAGACAGCCAGAGAAAAATTTTAGATCATCTTGGGGCTCCCAAGGATCAGGACAGATAAGGAGGGGGATTAAGGGTGTAAAAGCATGGGGTGGGAGTAGGGATGATCACACATTTGTCCAGAACTAATTCTGGAGGAGTCTCGACTTATGCCTTTTTACTGAAGGTGATGTGCAGAGTCTGAACCTGAAAGTCTCAAAATTGTGAACAAGTTGAGGTTTCAAATCCAGAAGGGCGAGTCCACCTTATGTTGTTCTGTCAGCAGAAAGCGTCCCCCCTCACTTCCCCAATGTGTGTGCTCTGTTAGGACAATGGGCTTCTTTTGAGGGCTTCTGGGGTGAAAAAGATATAGAAAAATGAATATATCAAACATTTTATCAATGTCTACTGCATGCAGAGTAGACAAAGAGCTAAGTGAGTGGAGGTTCAAAAACTAACAGAAAAAGAGAAGCAACCCAAATGTCCACCAATGGATGGATGGATAAACAAAATGTGGCATATACATTCAATGGAACATTATTCAGTCGTAAAAAGAAGATATTCTGATACACGCTTCCACAAGGACGACCCTTAAAGACATTATGCTAAGAGAAATAAGTCAGACACAATGGACAAATGTGATTATGATTCCACTCAGATGATGTACCTAGAGTAGATAAATTCATAGAGATAGAAAGTAGAATAGTAGTTGCCAGGGGCTGGCGAAAGGTTGGGGGGAGTAGAAAGATGGTTGGGGAAATGGGGAGTTACTTTGTAAAGCGTACAAAATTTCAGTTTCGGATGATGGAAAAGTTCTGGAAATGGATAGTGGTAATAGTTGCACAACAATGTTAATGTACTTAGTGCCTCCAAACTATACACTTAAGATGATTAAAATGGTAAATTATGTATATTTTACAACCCTACTCGCCCCTCACCCTACTACCCTAGTAAACAATAAACAACTCAGAGCCCAGGTTTTGGCCCCCACACGCTTGATTTTAACAGGAATGGAAATGCCTGTAGCCCCGAGGAAGGACAGCGAAGGCTAAATGGGCCCTGGGGCAGCGACTCCCGGCATCCCTCCCTTTCGCGGGGGCGTCAGGAGGACCTCAACATCGGGCAGAATAGCTACCCACCTGGCTACCCACGGGACGAAGCACCCTCAGGCCAGGGACTCGCGTTTCCTTCTGTCTCTTTTCAGGGCTCACAGTGACAGGTACAAACTATCTCAATACAGCCTTCTAGAATGACTCTTCAAAGGAGGGTCGAGGCGCCAGGGGAACCGCTGGGGTTGAAAACACGTTCATGTTCACGTTCATGGGTAAAATCCTGGGATGCACAAGGAATAGCCTAGGTTCCTGCCCCATGAGTCTGAGCCCCCAGGTCTCTGCCAGCCCTCATCCGCCGAAGGAGGTCCCTGGGCCTGGGGCGCTCATGGCGGGGCAAAGGACAAAGGGCGGAGGCAGAGGGCCTCCCGAGGGTCGCGCAGCCTCTCCGGCTCTCACCTAGCGTAATCCACGTGACCCCCGCGCGGGGGCTCCTGGAGGGCCCAAACCGCTCGTGGTGGGAAGAAGCCTCAGCCTGCAGTCCAAGGACCTGCCTCCACTCCCGTCCAGTCCCGGCCGCCCGCAGCCAGTGGGAGGGACGCCCGGGAGCCGGCTGCCCACACTCGAGAAACGCAGGCTGCTGGGCGAGTTCCCGGCGCGGGCCGAGCTCCCAGGGAGTTACCGGCCCGGGCTCGAGGGCCCGCAGGTCGTCGCACCGCCGCCAGGGGGCAACTCCGCCCTACGCAGGCACCACCGGCACCCGCGCCCCGCCACTTTCCGCGTCCACGCGAGCGGGTTGCTCGGGACGGGGGTCTTCGCGTCGCTTTCCCGGCTAGCCGCTGGGAAAGGTTTTGGTCCCTTGTACCAGCTTGGGGGCGGGGAGCCGGGGGAGAGTTACCAGCTGGGGCCGAAAGCCGGGAGCGCTGTAAAGAGGGAGTCCCGGAGTGGGGGACGACGGGGGAGACAAGGGGGTCCCGCAAGACGTGAATCGCTTGGGTTTCCGCGCTCGGGGCATTTCGCGACTGCGGAGCTAAAGGTTGCATACAAACATGTAGCTTAACTAAGCAAACAAAACAAGTGGTCACATCCACATGTGGGGCTTCAGTAAAGCTCGCCTAAATCTTAGTGACACTTCTCCGTCTCTGCAGCGGTCCCTCTGGGCTGATCTTCCACTCTGACCTTCAGTAAGTCCTAAAACTTTCCCCGGAGTGGCCAGGAGATAATTCGCCACATTTTGCAAACGTTTCCAGGGAAGAGCCTCTTAACCCTTTGGAGGAAGAACTTGCGGACAAAGTTACAAACGAACGCAGTCTATCTCCCGCGCCATGAACGGAATGATGGCTGTAACCGGTCATCTAAAGTAATTAATGGTCTGCGAACGAATTATTCCTCTCTGTTTCATCTTTGAATAACTTCGCCACACACCAACCCTCAGTGCTGCGAAAATCATGTTTATTTAGATATCGACTGAGTACTTATAAAACTTAAACTTTCCAATGTAAAAGTGAACTCCTTGGTAAG
Source organism: Symphalangus syndactylus (assembly GCF_028878055.3). Taxonomy (NCBI): domain Eukaryota; kingdom Metazoa; phylum Chordata; class Mammalia; order Primates; family Hylobatidae; genus Symphalangus; species Symphalangus syndactylus. Next base: position 28,014,893 of record NC_072440.2, read on the forward strand.
GACCCTTGGCTGCATCAACAAAGCAATGTGATGCCTGATTAATAGTGCTGATTAATGTTGGCTCAGGTTAATGCTCAGCCTATTACAGTAATTAAATTGTTCACCGATATATCAAACAAGAGTTAATGAAAAATAATTTATTTAGAACGTCGAGGCTTTCTCATAGCTTGTTCAAAGACCTATGATAGCCTTTATGGGTCATTTGTAAGAGTAACTGGTGGTAGCAGTCCTCAGCAACAAAAACTCGATTTTAATGGAGACCTTTAGATGGGGAAACAGTTTATTTTTGAGGCCCTGTGATTGACAGCGGTAGTAATGACACTTTTCAAAATGTGAAAAGTACTTGGTCGATAAAATGATATACACAAGGGCAGCTGATGGCTGTTCTACACAACGCCATTGAATTTTGATTCTTAGTTCATGTCAAGGGGTCATTTTAATCAGAAAGTTAAACTTTTGGGACATGCTCCCCTCTTTGAAATAGAAGCATTTTAGGAAATGCACAAATAAGTGAATGTGAATTCAACAAACTATTAGGATTTTTCCACTAGCCAAAATAGCTCGTTTGAGTTGGTGATAAAGATAGGTATATTTAAAAGAGCATCATATCTTAATTATTTCCACTATCTTGTCACCTGAAAACTGAATTGAGCGGAACTTGAATCTCATAAAAAAAATTTTCATCTCACCAGAAAGTATTAACTATATTTAAGGGTTTTCCAAAAATACATTTTTAAAAAGTTTATCTTAAAGTCATCTATCATTATAGTTTCTATTAATAAGCCTCAGTAGAAATATGTATATGTTATGTAATTTAAGTATTTTGAGATTACTATGAAAAGTGCTGACTAGAATGTTCCTCCTACTGAGCGCTATATAGCCCCATTAAGAACGAACTTTTTTTTTTTTTTTTTTTTTTTTTTTTTGAGGCGGAGTTTCGCTCTTGTTGCCCAGGCTGGAGTGCAGTGGCATGATCTCGGCTCACTGCAACCTCCGCATCCCGGGTCCAAGCGATTCTCCTGCCTTGGCCTCCCGAGTAGCTGGGATTACAGGCACCGCCTACTAATTTTTTTGTATTTTTAGTAGAGACCGGGTTTCACCATGTTGGCCAGGCTGGTCGAACTTTTTAGTAGTTTCTAGGTGCAATTTTTGTGCGTGTATTTGGGTTTTCACTAAAATTTTCTATTTCTTCTCCGAATTCAATTATTACGTTCTTTATTCCCATGACATTTGTCAGATCGTCTCATTAGAGTGGCGTAGTTTAACTGTCAAGTCTCTAGGGCATTCAATTGCAGAGAAGTGAGTAAAACGCCAGTCTCACAGCATTTTTATTAACAGATGGCGGAAAACAAACGTCTTTGGAGTAAAACCGAAGAGAATGGGTTAAAGGGTCAATAAACAATTATTATCATGCTTAAATTGGGGGGCTTCGCATCAGATCCAATGGGGGGGCCGCTCGCCCGATCTGGGGGAGCTGGACACCCCCCAACCGACCCCAGAGCGTCCCCCAGGGGCCACCTCAGAGGATGGGGTGGCTATCCCCCCGGCTGGACGGCTCCTACAGGCTGTCGAGGGGTCAAACCGGAGTGTCGCGGGTGTGCTTCTGAGGTTAGGGTGGAGGACTAATTGAGGAGGCTGGAAAGTCTAACTCGTGCGGCGGCCCTCGGTGCAGACCCCCGCGTAATTCGGGCATCAGCCCCTTTGGCAAGAAATAGTGAGGTCCCCTCTCCTCCCCACTCTTCTCAGCTGCTGCCTCCCTCCTACGGGTGAATTTTCTCTCCCTAGCAGGGCTGATTTCCTAGGCTTTCTTTCCTTTCCTCGGCAGCGCTCTGACGTGCACACCATGTGACAGGCCCCCTTCTGCTATAAGCCGAGGAAGGTCCGCCCTCTCCTGGACTCAGCCCTGGCCTCGCCGAGCTCTGTTCCTAGACTCTCACCCGTCCCGCACGTTCCGGGCGCCTGGCGTTCTGATTCGCCCGCCCGGGCCCCGCCACCCCCTCCTCAACCGACGGGGCAAAAGCTGCTCCGAGAGAAGGTCAAGTCCTACGCCCGGGCCGGGCGCGAGCGGAGCCCAGGGAGCGCAGCATCCGCGCGGTTACCGCGGCGGCGCAGGAGTTACAAAGTCGGCGCGCGAGACTCCGCCGCCACCCGGCAGCCCCGGCGTAGCTCCGGCAGCCACAGTCGCAGCGCCCACAGCGTGGCGCCCCCCGGCCGGGCCTGCCGCCTGGGACCCGGGCTGGGGCGCAGAGGGAGCCCGGAGCCCGGCGCCCCCATGCGCCGTCCCGCCGCCGCCGCGCCACAGCTATGACCCTGAGCACTGAGATGTCCGATGCCTGTGGCCTCGCCGAGGAAACAGACATCGACGTGGTGGGGGAGGGCGAGGACGAAGACGACGAGGAAGAGGAGGACGACGACGAGGGCGGCGGTGGCAGGCCCCGGCTGGCTGTCCCCGCGCAGCGGCGGCGGCGGCGCTCGTACGCCGGGGAGGACGAGCTGGAGGACCTGGAGGAGGAGGAGGACGACGATGACATCCTGCTAGCCCCGCCTGCTGGGGGCTCCCCGGGGCCCCCGGGCCCGGCCCCGGCGGCAGGGGCAGGAGCTGGTGGGGGCGGCGGCGGCGGTGGCGCGGGCGGTGGCGGCAGCGGCGGCGGCGGGAGCGCGGGTAGCGGCGCCAAGAACCCGCTGGTGAAGCCGCCCTACTCGTATATCGCGCTCATCACTATGGCCATCCTGCAGAGCCCCAAGAAGCGGCTGACGCTGAGCGAGATCTGCGAGTTCATTAGCGGCCGCTTCCCCTACTACAGGGAGAAGTTCCCCGCCTGGCAGAACAGCATCCGCCACAACCTCTCGCTCAACGACTGCTTCGTCAAGATCCCCCGCGAGCCCGGCAACCCGGGCAAGGGCAACTACTGGACGCTGGACCCGGAGTCCGCCGACATGTTCGACAACGGCAGCTTCCTGCGCCGGAGGAAGCGCTTCAAGCGGCAGCCGCTGCTCCCACCCAACGCCGCGGCCGCCGAGTCTCTGCTGCTGCGCGGCGCGGGAGCCGCAGGGGGCGCGGGCGACTCGGCAGCCGCCGCCGCGCTCTTCCCGCCCGCGCCCCCGCCGCCCCCGCATGCCTACGGCTACGGCCCCTACGGCTGCGGCTACGGCCTGCAGCTGCCGCCCTACGCGCCGCCCTCGGCCCTCTTCGCCGCCGCAGCGGCCGCTGCCGCCGCCGCCGCCGCCTTCCACCCGCACTCGCCCCCGCCGCCCCCGCCACCGCACGGCGCGGCCGCCGAGCTGGCCCGGACCGCCTTCGGCTACCGGCCGCACCCGCTTGGTGCCGCCCTGCCCGGCCCCCTGCCGGCCTCCGCGGCCAAGGCGGGCGGCCCAGGCGCCTCAGCGGTGGCGCGCTCGCCCTTCTCCATCGAGAGCATAATCGGGGGCAGTTTGGGCCCGGCCGCCGCTGCCGCCGCCGCCGCGCAGGCTGCCGCCGCTGCTCAGGCCTCGCCCTCGCCCTCGCCGGTGGCGGCGCCGCCCGCTCCCGGATCCAGTGGAGGAGGCTGCGCGGCGCAGGCGGCCGTGGGCCCGGCGGCCGCGCTCACCCGATCCCTCGTGGCCGCCGCGGCCGCCGCCGCCTCCTCAGTCTCCTCGTCAGCGGCCTTGGGGACTCTGCACCAAGGGACTGCCCTGTCCAGTGTCGAGAACTTTACTGCTAGGATTTCCAATTGTTAATAACGCTATGTTAGCGCGCTCGAGGAAGAAGGTAGGAATCCCGGCTCCTTTTCTCGTCTTGGTGGTTCGGTATTTTGTTCGCTCCTCCCAGCGCGGCCCCTCTCGACCTCGCTCTCCCATTTTCGCCGCTGCGAATTCTCGGACGAAACTGTCAACAACCCGGGCGCGCTTTTTGGTTCTGCGGGTCCCTCTATTTATGCAAAGCCGACCTAGGCTACAGCCCCCCCACCCCCGACCTGGGGTAGGGAGGAAGAGGGTGCCAGGGAAGGGGGTCCGCCCTGTCCAGGCACTAGAGGCTCCCTTGACGTTTGGCAGATGAAAAACAACTAAGCCATTTTGAGGTGTAGAGATTGTCAGGTCCAGGCGTTAAAAAATAATGTTCAAAAGAATAATACAAAAATAGTAAAGGTCTTGAAGAATGCCAGCGAAGCAATTCTTTTTTATTTGAGGACACTTGTCTGGTGTACTTTTTCATGAAAAGGAAAAAAAATGGTTAACATGTTTACACAAGAAAAAAAGTCAAAATTATCATTTATTTCAACCTGTGTTTTGTATCATAACAGACGTGCGGAATTTTTTTGTACTTACTGCGTATTCTTTACAAGGAGTATTGTAAATTTTACTGGCAATTATTATTGTACTATTCTAAATGTAAGATTTTTACACTTTTTCAGAAATAAAAATGCTTAATTTTCAAAGAAAATACACCAAAATAATTGGCTTCAGTTGTCCCCTTCTTAGTTTTTCTTTTCTACTTAAAAAAAGTTTCTATGTGGGGTAAGTAGGAACTCAATATAGAACAGACAAATATTTTCAGAGAGAATTTAACAACAGCATCATGCCATGATTTTTCATTTGAACTTCCTAAGTGAAAATCATGGTAGGAGATCAGAAATTATTTTTAAATGACTACAAATAAGTTACTTTGGTATACATTTTCAGATCTGACTCTATGCCATTTTAAAACGCATTGAAGTATGTTAAAATTAAAGCCACAGGTACCCAAAGATAATTTTATAGGAACTTTGCATTTCATTTTTGAGCTTCCTACCTCATTTAATTTCCACTCAGTTCACGGCAATATTATATCTGCAGAAACTCTCAACATAATATGTTGTAATGGAAGTGAAACAAAGAGGCAGTCTAGTTTTAAAATTCTAATAGGAAAAATTAGTAGATATCATAATCAGTTAAGGAGCTTTAAAGCCCTGAATAAGGACATATTTGCATATATGAAATAAATCATATTTAAAAGTACCAGTATTTACAGCTACTATGTTGCAGCTGGAAGGAATGCGAGTAATTGTATAAAGAGGTTTTTCTCTTAAAAGGCCAATTTATTGAAATTCTGGCTTAAGTGAATAATTTAGGATATTTAAGATAAACCTTCAACTTTGGGATGCTTTAAATAATAAAAAATGAAAATGTATCAGGTGTTCATTGAACTAATTTATGGAATTTAGGTGATTTAGGTTTATCTTTTTCAATTTTTAATGTCTTTTAATTATTACATGAAATTTCTAGTTCTTTGAAAAAAAGTGAGACACTAGTTTTGATTACTACAATGTTGTGCGCTCCAAATAAAACCTAGGCATATGTAACACATAATTTAAATGTCTAACATTAGTGTTTGCAGCAGATTAAATCTGTGTATTCAATTTCTTTAAAATGTCTGGACAGGTATATATCTGAAGATTCGCAGATTTAACTTACCAAGTTAATGAAATCTGCATTATAGGGTCAATATGTTGCAATGATACTCATTCATGACGCCCTGCCTCTTTTTAGGGAGAAAACGGACTCTCACGGGCTCAAATGAAGTTCTTCCCCGTCCCCCCAACCCTTGTTAAATGTTTGAAGGAGGTTAAACCCTCTCACTCTGAAACTTACCACTAAATCTATAGATACAAATTGAAATACTGTTAGACCAAAGTCTTATATGCAAAAGTTACTTTTACTCTAGCCCGGCTAAGAGAGAGGAGTCATTGAACCCGAAAACGTCCGGACTCCACGCGCCGCCCCGGGTGGAGAGGGGTTGGCAGGCGGAATCCAAACGGCACAGACACTGCTGGCACGCCTGGTAGCCTTCTGTAACGCACGCATCTGAAATTTAGATCTGAAAATAATTACGAAGAGAGACAGCCAAGAAAAAACCGTGTGTATTTTTAATTGTTGCGCGATGCGTGGATGTCCTGAAATCGGGGAATTCTGGTTAATCTTGTCTCCCGTTCTTATTCCCACGTCTTCAAAAGTGCCAGGACCGGTCCCACCTCCAGGGGTGTCAGTGCATTTAAGAGAATGGCAAGAAGGCATAGGGCTATCCAGGCCTCGCTCCGGGTCCCGGGGTTGGATCCTGCTTCACGCGCCCCCACTGGAGACCTGTTTTTAAACAGGTGGAGAGCAGCCTGAGCCCAGAGCTAAAAGAACGTGTAAACCCAAGCCGCCTCGATACCGAGTTTTGCGTTCTGCCGCTCAGCTCCCCACCCTCTGCGTTTGGGGTTCCGTTCTTGGCCTTGCAGACCCTGCGGGCCTGTTCCCGGGAGGATGAGACTGGGGGAAGCAGGGCCGCGGGGCAGGTGAGCTATGGGCTGCGAGAGGTGTGGGCTGCGGGGCAGGCGAGGGACGAGCAGGCCGTGGACCCTGGACGGGCGAGCCAGGAGCGCGGGGCGCGTCCCGTCAGGCAGTGCAGGCGAGCAGGTGCTGGAACAAAGGCCGCGGGGCCGCCAGGCTACCGGGGCCTTTGATGGGCAAGGACGTCTCCTCCTGGGGCTCCTCATTCGCATGCAAATCCAGCGCTGGTCCCCTTTTCTTTGTAAGCAAACAGAAGGATGTTTGTGTGTTTGTAGGAACGAAGCCTGCTTGAACAAGCCTTCCTCAATAGGCTGGGTCTCGAAAAATAAACCAGTTGGACAAACATTGGCCACCAGCTCTCCTCCTCCCAACTACAAAGCGTGGATTTGCTACAACTCATTAACCCGACGCTTTTCTCCCCTTCTCCTTGTTTCTCTGCTCATCAAACGCCCCCGTAGAGCCTCGAGACAAATGACCGAGGCTCAGTCGGGAGGGAATTGCAGTTAATAGGGAGAGGGATATATTGGGGCTAATGGTTCAGGCAGCTCCCGGAGAAGGACCACACAAAAAGGTGCCTCTCCATTCAGGGCTCTGCTGTGCGCGGAGATTTAATCTGCGGCTAGATTTAGCCAAATGTTATCTATTGCGGGGGTAATGAAGCCCTTATGGGTTGAATTGCTCCTTGTACCACACATGGTGTCATGACCTTAGATCGTTCCTTGGTTGATTTCTCTTTTCTCTATTGGGTAATTATTTTATTTCTTTAAAATAAGAAGCTAGTGCATCTTCTCAACAACGTGTTTCCTGTCCATCCTATTCCATGCATTTATTTAAGGGCCACTTCCCTTCCCCTTAAAAAAAGAAAAAAAGAAACTGGGGAGATGAAGGAAAAAAATTGTGAAGACGCTTCTTATTTTTCACTCCCTGAAGCATCTGTATGTTTACACATCTCAACTTGTCTGGCCCCTACTTGGCAGCTCTTTCTTGGCCAAACTTTCTGTTGATGGATCTGGAATTCTGGATATATTTATTATCAAAATTCTTGCAGTGAATGTAGTAAGCATTCATCTCAGGACAAGGCTTTTCTGCCCTTCACAGTTTTTTCTTTTTTATAAACCTACCGTTTCTTCCTGTAGCCTGTCCACTGAGAGAGTTGGGGGAGGTGGTTATTCTGATGGAAGGTGATTATTTTGATGGAATACCAGCCTGTGTCATTTATTAAAGGCTGTCTGAGGCCAGTGGTTGAGGCTGTGCCTGTTGTGTTTTTCTCTCTCTAGCCCCAGTGGCTCTGATTTCCTTGTTTGATTGAGGACCAAGCTTGGAGCGGCTAACGGTGTTATTACAACTGCTATTGATGGGTAGGGATCTGATCTTACTACCCAAAGCCAGGAATCAAGGACTCTAGTTATAATTTTAAAATTCTCTGCTGGCTACACATTCTGCTCACACCTATTTTTATTACTGACTGAGAAAAGACATTTTTGGGGCAATTTAAAGGTCATATCAGCATCAAACCCAATCCAAATCAGAAATCTGCCCAGGAACTGCCCTAGTCTCTCAGGGCTCTTCCAGGGGGGAAACCATGCATCTAATTGGAATGCCAGGGGTCCATCACCCCCTTTAGAACTAAACCAGACGAGGACAGGCCTGGGGAGCAGAGGACAAGTGAAGTGGGCCTAGCATTGTTTGCATTCATTCTTGTCTCTGCCGGTTTCCTGGTGGTGCAGCTGGGTCACACATATACATACACAGGCATGCAAGCTCATTGCCCATCAGCTGCCACTTGCCTCCTCTATGATTTTGTAATTAGACATATGCTTTTTGTTGGTAAATGTGTTTGATGTCATGGCCAGTGAAACGTGGTGTGTTTATAGGGCAACGAATGTAAATGTGTAAATATGTTTAGTGTAAAATCTGGCCCTTCGACTTTAGCAATAAATACCCTGCCAACTCGGATACAATTACATTTGACAGAAAGATGGAGAATCTGATCATGACCAGCTGCTCAGGGCTCTTTGGGGCTTATACTTTCCCAACTGAATTCACTTTTCAGATAATTTCTTTGCATGTTGCATCTCTCTAATCACATCTTTCCCTTGATGTGAACAGCTTGGGCTTCTTTCTTGTTAGTGTTGACCCCTCTGGCATGTAGGAAACTTCCTGGTTCATTCCTCCAGCTTCTTTCCTCTAGGAAAATACTAGTCAATAAGATGCAAAGCACACACAGAGAAAACAACTGATGATTCTCATAGATCTCCTTTGATTCCCAAGCCTCCATATAGGGTGGCTAGGAGGAGAAACGAAGATAACAGTGATGAGTTTTTCTTGTCGTTATTATCATGAGCGTACCACCTTGAAACAACTATTTGGTGCTACTCTGAATTTTAAAAGTAAAAGTTTTAGGGAAGTGTATGTTTGGAAAAGTGCGCAAGTTCTAACAACTTTTCGCAGTGGCCACATATGTATTACATAACTAGCATCAGAGCAAGAAGCAGATTTATCAGTGTCCCAGAACCCCTTTCCTGTCTATTCAGTCACTATCATCACCACACATTGACTTTGTAAAAGGACTCTCACTAATAATTCTCTCAACTGCACTGTGAAATAGTGAGGACAAGAATTATTATTGACATCATTTTACAAATAGAGATATCAAGGCTCAAAAGAGATTAAATGACTTGCCCAAGGTCACAGCTACTGGGACTTCAGCATTTAAAACCCATCTTATTTTTGTTATATCGCACTGCCACTTTGTTGTCATCATTGTGATTTATTAAATGACAGCTGTGGTAGGGAAGTTTCCTTAGAGGTCACTGTGTAGAAGAGTCATTTATTTCTTAACACATTTCTTTTTTTTTTTTTTTTTGGCATTGTTGCCACACCCTCCTCCCTACCACTTCCACCCATGTCTTCTGAGAGATACTCTAGCAACTCATTTTAGATTCATTTGGAATTAATAGCTAATTATTTTCGAGGCATCAGCTTCCTCCACGTAGCTCTACATGATACACATGATACTTTCCTGGCATCCTTCCCGCCCCCCCATTTTTTGGCATCAACAGTATTCTTTAAAACATCACACACACACACACTCACATCACACACACACACACATACACACACACGCAGCTTATTTTGTACCATTTACCCATGTCCTCAGCTTCTTTTGCTGGTTTTTAATGGTCAAGATCCTCTAGTTTAGAACTTTTGCTAAACTGCTAAGTGGGTCTTACAACCAGCCTTAGGGACACATCCTCCCTGTGTGGAAAAGGTAAGAATACATAAGGAGTCAGATCAACTGGTTTAACACTTAATGAGAAAATAAAAAATTTTTCTGAGGATATGCCCCTTCTCCCAGCATACTCTTGAAGATATTTTGTTGTCTTTGAACAGCTGCATATGATGTGGCTTGGGCCAGTCATCTTCGCCCCTATACAATTAATCCACCTGCCTTGCCAGAGGTCTCCTAAAATGCTTGTGGGGGAATTCTAGACTACCTGCAAGCTTACCACTGCCCATTGCCACCCAGAAGCCTTGTTGCAGCCTAGCCTCCTCAAGCATGGGCTGGGGCCACTGCTTTGTTCAGTTTGAAGACATCCATACCAGAGTCAGTGCAGGGATTGTGCGTGTAAGCTGCAGAGAGCAAAGGAGAGTGTGTATGGCAATCTTTCCAAGGGACAGTGCTTAATGCAAGAGAACGTTGATTTCCTGGAGAAAATTTGTTGTTTTAAAAACCAGAAACTTTTTTCTTTTTAATTCTAGAGTTTAAAAAAAACAACAAAAACCTAGGCCCCACCAGTCCACTGAGCACCAGGAGAGGAACAGGTGTGGGGTGGAGGTGGGTGGGTACAGGCTGAATCTGAGGCCCTGCGGCCTTGCCTGGATCTCCCTGTCCCAGAGGGAGCTAGGCACAGACCAAGGATTCTTATTGCAATTACTGATCAATAATAATAGACTGGCAAAGAGGGGAGGGCAGAGATTAATTATGGCAGGAGGCAGAAGTGTCTTTGCTTACTTGTCTAGGAATTCCTGTTAAAATAGCTAGAAGACAGATCTTTTCAGCAGCAAAAGGAGGCAACACATTTTTGGAAAGGTCTACAAGAAAGGGTTATTATGAAGGAAAAATAACTGGTTCTCTATTTTTGCTTATTCTTATGCAGAGTTTCATATATGAATGAAACTGTGCAAAATTTTGTTCTGTTAGATGATTGACTATGGAGAAAAAAAATCACAAGCCAAAAGAAAAAAAATCTCCAAAGCCTGCAAGAGAAGAAAGAATAGTTTGAAATTAAACATTAGATCAGTTTTCATAATTATTTGCATTTTTCTTTTGGGGTAGGCGAGGTTGTGAGAATCAAATAATACAACTTGTGTGAAAATGCTTTGGAAAACTTAAACCTGTATAATGTATAAGAATTATGATCCCTTTGTGGCTTCTTTCCACATCCTTATTTTTCAAGGAAAAAAGAAAAGGAAAAACTTCTAAATTTTGGCATATACTTAAATCCCTAAATTAGTTAAGAGAAATTTTTGGCCATATATAAAAATTTATCTTCAAAATTTCCATTCCTATCTATGAAATAAATTAGTTCTTCTAGATATAATGAGGATAAAAGAGATGGCATGTGTTTTCTCTTACTTCAGCCAGATGTGTATTTGGACAGATAACTTTCCCTTTCTAAAATAAACAAACCACTGGTGTTTTAAATCCGCTCTTCTAGTCTCTTGCTCTATTTCTTTCCTCTACTTATCTACTGATCATCTCTTTAACCTCTAAGCTTTGAAAAGTGGGATTAGTCTGCATTATTTATTGAGCACTTGCTATATTGCAAATCCCTTTACTCCTGCTTTAAATATAAGAAACAAATTAAAGAATTCCTGCCACCAATAAGCACTCACCATGGAACAACAAGAGCAAGCCATTTTAGCAGGAAACAATGGGGTGGAGGGAAGGTTAGCAAGATATATTTTTTAAATCTCTCCATTAAAACGATTTATTTTCATTACCAAAAATCTCCCTAGTGTCTAAATGAAACTAATAATAGCTTCTTGACAATATCTTTCTCGTGTGGCCAGTTTACTCACAAAATGACTAAAACGCGTGAGCACCTTTGCCTATGTGGTATGGAGGCAACTCAGTGCCAGAAGTTTCCAGGCACTGTGAATTTGAATTTCTTCCCAAGTGTTTACAGCTTTTTACTAATAGATTGAATCCTATCCCTAGCTGCCAGTTTTCTGTGAAGAGCTGAAAAGGAGGAGGGTGATTGTTTGTGATCAGGCCCTCAGATATCATTGTGAACGGAGACTGTCACCTATTCCGAATGAGTTTAGGCTCACATGGGTTTGTGAAGAGTTAAATACAGAGACCCAGTAAAACAAAAACAACAAAAACCCTAGGGCACTTTTTTTTTTTTTTGCAGGCTTAAACATTTTATTACAAATAAAAAAATTAAAATTAAACCAGGTATATTTTCCTTGTTAAACTTTTAAATAAATACTTTCCCACTTGCTGAAGTTGTAGTCGCATCTTCAAAATGCAGACAGCAAATCCAGGTTTTGGACCACTGGGGGTGGTGCATTAAGCACCCAAGAGTTTTTCTGCATTTAATTCAAGCATTTATTTCACCTTTGTCATTGCTAAGGAACTGCTTCCAAATCACCAAGTTTGGGTCTTGGTTTTTTTTTTTTTTTTTTTTTTTTTTTGGTCTCCAAAGGTAACTGGGGGTACAGAGCAGAAAAACAAAATGTTGAGGCATTCTGTGCTCTGTTTTTCTATTTAAGGAATTTACTATTTCTTTGCCTTCCTCCCCGCTTCCTGGCCTCCCTCCCTATCTGCACAGATAGCAGGACTCCAGCAAACTATATCCCACAGGTCTTTAGAGTTATGTAGGATAGGATCCCTTATTTTAGGGAGTTGGTGGGTGCGGGTTGTTACTGTAACTCTATTCTGTAACTAAAGCTCTGGCATGTAATAAATCTCTCCCCAAAGACTTTTGGATCTTTGATTTGAAAAATCGGATTCCTTTTGTGGAAACAGTTGACAGGAACCTAAAAGGATTAGTTGCATTCCACATAGGATAATTTTTACTGGCAACATTTTGAAACGATTTGGTCCCTTTCAGACCTTAAACAATGTCCAGAAAAATGATCTAACGAGACTTTTATTGTTTTCCTTTGTGTGTGAATCCGCTTGCGCCAACATCTCGATGGGGTTTTGACAGGGTTTTGCTCCTGAGCAGGGCACTGAATTAATTTCTGATCGCCGTTTCGACTCGGTTAGTTACCTCCTTCGGCCAGGGTCCTGGCGGTGTTTTCCCGGCGTCAGCCCTTGAAATGGCAACGGGAGCGGGAGGCTCGGCCTCTCGGTGGCGCTGTGTCCGGGAGGGACGCGGGGGCCGCTGCGCGCTCGCCCGGGGCCCCTGCAGCTCCGGCGCCCGACGTCGTAGGGGCAGACGAGGCAGCGCGCACTCCCCAAACTGCCATCGTCAAACGCTCCCGGGGCCCTGCATCCACGGGAATGAGACGCGGAAAGGGAGATAATTCGGCTTCTCTCTCTCCTCCAACTGCCCCCCTCCTAAAGCCCCAAGCACAAAGCCGAGAGCGGCCCGCCTTCCCCTCGCAGAAGACCGCCGAGCTGCTGCGAGCCAGCCGCGGGCCACGGCGCCCCCCGCCCCCCAGCCCTCTCCACTGTTTATTTTGTTGTCAGCGGACTTATCAAGATGTTAGTTTGCTGGAGGTTCTGACCTGCCCGGGCGCTTTGGCTGCTTGGCCCGGGCTTTCCCCTCTGTTTTTACACCTGCATAAACTCCACCGCACTCCCCTGTCTGATTTATAGCCCAATTAAAGGTTCAGTGTTCTCCAAGCCACCCGGGCTGCTCCCTTCCCCGCCTCCCGCCGGCTGTGGCGAGCGCAGGAATGCGCGGGGCCGGGGCCTGAGGCCGGGCCGCGGCCGAGGCGGTTCCGCGCCCAGCCACCCGGAGGAGCGGCGGCGCGAGTGACCGGCCTGCGCCCGGAGAAGGGCAGAGAAACCTCGGGCACAGCACCCAACAGCCGCGCGCAGAAAGGCCGCGTCCCCAGCCCAGAGTGATTTCCTTCCTGGGGTTTCGGCCTGAGTGGGACGAGGCGCTCCCCCGACAGCACGCGAGGCCAGGACGGGAGGGCGCTGGGAGCTGCCACGTGGCGCGGCCCGACGCGGAGGCCAGGGGTCCGGCCGCTACGCCGCGTCTCCGAACGATTTTCCGGGTGAGGAAGGGGCGGCCGCGGTGCCCGGCGGGGCGGAGAGGCTCCGGGCTGGGGCGGGAGGCCGTGCCCGCTCGACCGCGGCCCTACCTTCCCGCCCGCCTCGCTCGGCGAAGGCCGGAGACCGCGGCCTGGAGACGCTCCCCGGGGTAGCGGGTGCTTCCAGCTGCCGGGCTCCGGCTGTGGGCGGGAGGCGCGGGGGGTCAAAGACCGCCCAGCCTGCGATCCGGCCAGAGCCCAGCCCCAGCGCGGGCTTCGGCTCTAACTTCCTTCTTTGCGGCCTTTTCTTTACGCAGAGAATAAGCGGCAACCCAGCCGAGATTGGCAGCATTGAGCATCTTCCTAACCCAACTCTGTCTTCTTTCCATCTATCAATCCACCTTTCTAATTAGACTAATTAGGAGCGCTCTGCAGTGTCGCTAGGCCCAGGGACTGAACCGCTTAGGGGTTGTGAAAAGACGCCTGAATGGCCTCGCTGGGGGCCGGGCGGGGGCCTTTGCGACCCATTCAGCACAGAGTAACAGTGGCTACATTTATCCCTGGCCATTGAAAAGAGGCTCGATTAAAACGTTTGGGAACTAATGCCACCCTGCATCCCCTCTCTAATTAGAGGAGCCCAGGGCGAAGGCGAGAGCGCCCGGGACCCCGCAGACACTAGTTCTGTGCGCTACTGCTTTCCGCCCTTTCAGCACAGGCGATTTCCTTCCCCGAGACAAAAGTCCACCACCTCCCCACCTGTTGCCGGGTCCTTGCTTTCCCACCCATCCCGAGCCCCTTCGCCCTCATCCCAAGCTGAAGTCCCCGCCAACTGCGTTACAACGCACAGCCCAGACGTTGGGGGCAGCGGAGTGGAAAAAAGGCGCCTAGTTCCCTCCTTCTGTCTTGGAAAGCATCCTTTTGCATTCGGTAGGCTACATATTTTCCTCTCCATCTGTCTTCCGTATTTCTCACATACTTACCAGCTCCTCCCTCTCCCCGTCCTCACTTTCAGCAACATGGAATTTCCAAGTAAGCATTTGGGAATGAGAGGAAAGTGGCTCGGATGCCATCCTGAAGTCACTATCTTGGCCAAACATTATGCTGTAGGAGTTCCTCGCTTGCATAAATAATGTGTATTTTTTGTTACCAGTTTTTTTTTTTTTAAAGAAATGTGTGTGGAGCACCTACTGTGTGACTAGACAGACAGATTCTTACTATACTCCTCAGTCTTCTTCCTTCCCTCTTAAGTCTATCTCCAAATCTGTCTTAAGAAGTTAAACCTGACTTGGTTCAATTCCTTAGGCAAGCTGTTAATTCTGTCCCCATAGTTTATATGTAGATGTATTTTTTCTTTGTCTTTTTCATGGCTCATTAGAAAGAACTGCAGACACAAGATAACAGGGAAGCAAAAGAGAAATGAGAAATAGTAGACATATTACAACTACGGATTTTGTGTGGGGAGGGCGTTGTTTGTTCATTTTGTTGATGAGAAGTTGTTATCTAATATTTTTACAAAAATTTGAAACAAACTTTGCCCTAAAATGAAGGTGACCGAAAGGGGTTTGATTTCCTCTCTCTCTCTCTGTCTCTCTCTCCCCCACCCCACCCCCTTAATCCTTCTTTTTGGAAAAGAGCCAGATGTACAAAGAAATATCATCAGGTCACTGTTCTTGATCTTGTTAATTTAGAAAATAGAACCTCAGCAAAAGATGCTATTAACTAAATGTCAACCCACAGCATGCAAAATTCCTTGGATCCAAACTTCAAAAAAAGGAATGAAAGATGTCATGTGAGTGAAAGGAATCATGGAATTTTTAAAGGCCTAAACTGATCTTAATAGGGTTTTATTGCTTCCACACTCTGCTTCACAATATTTTAATTTCACAGTTACAGTATGCATGACATTGCACCATAAATCTAACTAGTTTAGAAACTGGGAGGGGCAGAGAAGAGGAAAGAGGTGAGAAAAGCCGTTCATTTGCATTGGAGAAAATGACAATTTGTAAGATGTAAAAATTCCTGGAAACTTTGAGAGGAAAAACCAAAATCGATTCTGCCTGTGATGTTATCACCAAACCTCTTATTTTTTCATTTCAGTTGTTAGCTTAACTTTTAATTAAAGAATAACATAGATACAATAAAGTATCCAACTCCTAGTGTACATCTTAGTGAATTGTCCATATATATGCACCTGTGTAGCTACCGGAGTTACAGAGTATTTTAAACACCCCAGAAAACTCCTCTGTGCCTGTATCCAATAAATGTCATTCCACTTCCAGCCACTGTTCTCATTTCTCTCACCACAGATTAGTTTTACATGTTTTTGAACTTCATATAAATGAAATTATACAATATGTATGGAGTCTCTTGATTGACTTTTTTTTTTACTCATCGGTATGTTTGTGATATTCATCTGTTCAAACTCCTATTTATAGAATAATATAAATGATGTCAATTTAGATAGATAAAGAATGGGAAGCAAATGCTGGAAAGCTTTGTCTTAACCTGAAATTAAAACATATGCCCCTCCCCAAACCCCAACATTTCATTATCAACTAACAGAGGTAATTTTATGACTACAAGTAAATAAAATGAAATGATTTACACATAGTAACTGCTAGTTACATCATTTTCAAGATGCAGTTGTGGGTAAATGTAAGTGGAGCAGAAGCCACAAGCTGTTTTGTAATTGGATTCTTTTCCTCCTTGCCATTTCGTTCCCTAAGACTAGTAGTAAGCACTTTGGGCCTCTTCACAAAGAATGGCGTGAACTTGAGGGGGAAAGTAAATTGTATCCTGTGTGTTCCACCTCAGCCGTGCAAGTACTTAATGCAACAGCCTCTCAAGGGCACTTTGAATTCTGTTTGAAGTAAAGTGATCATTTTGCAACTAACATAGCAGTCTCTACTTTGTCTCATCTATGGGTCACCATACAGACCTGTTAACTTTGAATAGAGCAAACCTGCAGAATTATGATTGTCCTGTTCACTCCTAGCATCCCCAGAAATTCACCCACAAAAGCCAGCCACAAAGCCAGAATTCACAGTAGAATTCATGCTGCGAGTGACTAACCAGAGGCAACCAGTGCAGCCCAACATTAGTCCTCCTTCCCTCAACAGAAACAGAAGGCAGCCAATAGGACTTTTTTTTTCCAGGAAGGACAATATTTTTAGACAAAGGCATGTTTATGACATGGGAGAAATTATAAGGGCAGGCAGAAGAGCCTGAAGTGAGTTTTTGGTCACTTATGCTGGACATTGGTAAATGAAGTGATGAACACATCTTTTTATAATTTTAAAGCTAAAAATAAATATAAAATAAGGCTTGAAGTTCATACCCAGGAAGACAATGTGAAGGCAAAAAGCCATCTCTATAGAATTATCATAAGACCAAATACATTGAATCAGCAATTTCCAAAAATAATTAGAACTACCGACCTATTAGAATAGCTAAAATAGCAATAATACCAAATGCTAGCAAGGATGCAAAAAACCTGGATCTCGCCTACATTACTGATGTGAATGTAAAGTGGCACAGTCACTCTGGAAAATAGTTTGTCAGTTACTTACAAAATTAAATATGCACTTACCATTCAGCCCAGCCACTATGTCCTAGGGCATTAATCCCAGAGAAATGAAAATTTATGTTTGCAGAAAAACCTGTACATGAATGTTCATAGTAGCTTTATTTGTAACAAGAAGAAGAAGGAAAGAAAAAAGACAACCCATATGTCCTTCAGTGGTGAAACTCTGGGATATTCATACAAAGGAATACTACTTAGGAATAAAAAGAAATAAACTACTGATGTGCACAGCAAATAGAATCTCAATGGCAATATAGGGAAAACAGTCCACCTCAAATTGTTACATACTGCATATTTCCATTTATGTGACATTCTCAAAATGACAAAACTGTACATATGAGAACAGATTGGTGGCCTACACAGGAAAGGGAAAGGGTGGGGGTCGGAATGTAAGAGGGGACCAGGAATGAGTTCCTTTGTATTGATGAAAGAGTTCTGTACCTTGTTATGGTGCTTGAATTACACATGGGATAAAACTACATAGAACAGTACACACGTGAATGCATGTAAAACTTCGCAAAAACTGAGTAAAGCCTGTAGTGTACTTAACAGTGAAAATACGGCTGGGCGCGGTGGCTCACGCCTGTAATCCCAGCACTTTGGGAGGCCGAGGCGGGCGGATCGCAAGGTCAAGAGATTGAGACCATCCTGGCTAACACGGTGAAACCCCGTCTGTACTAAAAATAAAAATACAAAAATTAGCCGGGCGTGGTGGCGGGCGCTTGTAGTCCCAGCTACTCGGGAGGCTGAGGCAGGAGAATGGCGTGAACCCGGGAGGCGGAGCTTGCAGTGAGCAGGGATCGCACCACTGCACTCCACCCTGGGCAACAGGGCAAGACTCCGTCTCGGGGGCAGGGGGTTGGGGGAAAAAAAAACAGTGACATACAATGTCAATTTTTGAGCCGGACATGGTAGCTCACGCCTGTAAGACACGGTAGCTCATGCCTGTAATTCCAACACTTTGGGAGGCTGAGGCTGGTGGATCGCTTGAGGCCAGGAGTTCAAGACCAACCTGGTCAACATGGTGAAGCCCCTGTCTCTACTAAAATTACAAAAATTAGCTGGGCATGGTGATGGGCATCTGTAATCCCAGCTACTCAGGAGGCTGAGGCAGGAAAATCGCTTGAACCTGGGAGGGGGAGGTTGCAGTGAGCTGAGATCGCGCCAGTGCACTCCAGCCTGAACAACAGAGGGAGACTCTGTCTCAAACAAAAACAAAAACAAAGAGAAACAAAAAATACACACACACACACACGCAAAAAAACAGTGTTATACAATACCTGTTTCCTAGTTTTGATATTGTATTGCAATTACATGTCACCACTAGAGAAAGCTGGGTGAAGGGTGTATGGAACTCTATTTTTGCAACTTCCTATGAGTCTATAATTATTTAAAAAATAGTTAAAAAAAGTAAAGGATCCTTCAGTTTCTGTGTCATTAATAAAACTCCACTGATGGCAAGTGCTTTCATTGTCTTTTTCAATAATTAATAAGGGTAATTATCTAGCTCTGTCCTTGCAACAGGTACTTTATAAACAATGTTTAAAAGACTGATAATTTTCAATTGCATTTTCTATCAATAAGCCCATCATGAAAACTTTTTGAAATGTAAAAAAAAAAAAATTGCCCATTCATTTGAAAAACTTCATTCTTTGAAGGTAGATTTAATTTTGCAAATAACCAAATGTCACTGAGTCAAGTACGTTGCATAAAGCGGATGAACAAATTTAGTAAAAAAAAACAAAAAACAAAAACTAACATACCCTTGAAGAATTATCATCTTGTGTGTCTTGTAAACTGGTT
Source organism: Symphalangus syndactylus (assembly GCF_028878055.3). Taxonomy (NCBI): domain Eukaryota; kingdom Metazoa; phylum Chordata; class Mammalia; order Primates; family Hylobatidae; genus Symphalangus; species Symphalangus syndactylus. Next base: position 28,033,785 of record NC_072440.2, read on the forward strand.
ACAAAAGGAGAGTTCTCAAGATGTCCTCAGGAATGGCAGTACCATTGATATTGGTGTGCTCCCAGGGTGATTGCTTACAAGAGAACATGCCTGTAAGTTTGATGAAGGGTAAAAAAAAATTGCATCACTTTTTAGTCATGCTTTAAAGATGGTTCTTGAATATATATATGGCTAATTTTAGAAGTAATATATTAAACAAGGTATCAAATTTTTAAAAGATAGCATTTATTAATCTTTTTCTAAGACAAAGCAATATACATTATCTTAACTGTTTTATAATTTTGAACTACTGCAAGTGAATTTTTTTATTTTTTATTTTTGAGACAGAGTTTCACTCTTGTTGCCCAGGCTGGAGTGCAATGGCGTGATCTCGGCTCACTGCAACCTCCGCCTCTGTCCTACCTCAGCCTCCCGAGTAGCTGGAATTACAGGCGCCTGCCACCATGCCTGGCTAATTTTTTGTATTTTTAGTACAGATGGGGCTTCACTATGTTGGCCAGGCTGGTCTCGAATGAACTCCTGACCTCGTGATCTGCACACCTCAGCCTCCCAAAGTGCTGGGATTACAGGCGTGAGCCACTGTGCCCGGCCATGCAAGTGAAATTTTTAAAAACTCTACACATAATTGTAACTCCCTTTACCCTCTACCAAAGCATAAGGGTGACTCAACCAGTACTACCACTAATTAAGTAGCAAAAAGTCTCTAATGATGAAGAGCATGTTCAATCTTTGTGCTCAATAGGAATATGGCACAGGTTTAATACATATCCCGCCCATGAGATCTGGCCTGCCGATCTGTAAGTGGAACATGACATAAAACAATCTAAATTCCTACTGTAAACATTCCAAATCATGAGTGACTGGGTTTCAGACAAGTTTCAAGCCCTGATGCCAATGTTTTAACCATGGTACTTGTTCCTTTCCTTGAATGTTTTATCGCTTTATTATTTTATTTCCACTAGGAATTGTGGAGTTATAAATATTATTAGTGGTTTACCGCTTTTGCACACATGTATCCTATTATTTTTGGAGATCTATATGTGGAGAAAGAGGCTGGCTTCTTTCATTGCACCCATTCATCTACCTGCTCACATAGATGGGCTCCTGTCTATTTAAAGAATTCAGAAGAGACCACACAGATTCTAAGAAACTTGAGCAGAAGAACTACATTGTGAGTAGCTGACAAAATGGTTTTATTATAGAAAAATCTCTAGTAATGATATTAAATTTTTATTCATTTCTTCTTTTGCTTGAAAACAGTTTATTTTAAAAACAAAGCAACTTATGATACATTACTTTGCTCTATAATATCCTTACATAAATTCTTAGAAAAATTGTGAATATTTTCATTTAAGAAGTCAATAAAATATATGAAAAATTAATAACAAAAAAAACCACTTCTTATAAAATGCTATAAAAAGTGTCAAAACTTGGGCATTTATTTTGAGATTCTTGGATCTGTATAACATTATAGCCATAAAGTAGCATAAGGGTTGAAAAAAATACAAATAAACTTCACATTAAAATACTTATATTGTAGGCTGGGCATGTTGGCTCATGCCTGTGATCCCAGTGCTTTGGGAGGCTGAGGCAGGAGGATCGCTTGAGGTCAGGAGTTTGAGACCACCCTGGGCAACAGAGCAAGACCTCCATCTCCTAAAAAAAAAAAATGATCAAGGGGAACCAAAGACCCAGATTTAATCATCTATTCATTCTTCTTTTATCGTGAGCACCTACTGTGTGCCAGGCATAGTGTGATGTGGATACAAAAATATTAGACATCTGGTTGGAGGTGGTGAGATATGTATACTCACTGAAATAAAACAATTCTTGATGTGTTGTCATAGAAATATGAACTGATCGACAGGATTGACAGAGAAAAATAACTATCTGGGAGGGATAGAGAAAGCTTCCCAGAGGAGGTAATATTTTAGATGACCTTTGAAGAAGGAACAGAAATTAAACTTGTAAATAGAATGTATAAAAAATAGCAGCATAATTCTCACATCCAGTCATTCACCAAGTATAGTTAATTCTTCCTCTGTAAAAACTCACCTTTTCTCCCTTCTGCACTCCCACTGTTATCATCAAAGATTGGGCACCTATTACCCTATTCCTGTGCCATTGAAATACCTTTTTCTCTCTGGTCTCCTTAGCTCTAGTCTTCCCATTGCCCAATATGTGCAGCAGACTAAAACTTTCCAAAACATCTTTACCGTGCTACACTTCTGCTTAAGAAGCGAAAGTGATCCTCTACTGATTACATGATGAAGTCTTAAGTTCATCTTATGTTCAAGACCTTTTACAACTGGGCCAAACTTACTATCCCAGCCAACACCACAATTTTCCTGCAATTTGTACTATTGATGTTATAGTCCATATCTGTAAGACCTTTTCCTTCTTACTCCGTAGTCTTCATAAGACCCTACTAAGACTTTTTTCTTCTTCATGAATACTATTACCCCATAAAAGCTACCACTACATAGATAACATGTATGGAGTACTTTAGGCTAGGTTCTTTGTTAAGTATGTGACATAAATTAGTTCATTTAATTCTCACAGCCATCCTACAAGGTTTTTAAGAGAGAAACACTGGGCCAGGCATGGTGGTGCACACCTGTAATCCCAGCACTTTGGGAGGCCACAGTGAGAAGATCCCATGGGCTCAGGAGTTTAAGACCAGCCTGGGCAATGCAGTGAGACCCCATCTCTACAAAAAATTAGCTAGGTGTGTAGGTGCAAGCCTGTAGTCTCAGCTACTTGGGAGGCTGAGGCAGAAGGATGGTTTGAGCTAAGGAGAAGATTGAGGCTGCAGTGAGCTATGATCACTCCATTGCACTCCAGCATAGGTGACAGAGTGAGACCCTGTCTCCAAAAAATAAAAACAAACAAACAAACAACCCCCCCCCAAAAAAAAAACAGAAAAGAAGGAATCACTGAAGCATGAGAAGGTTAAGCAGCTTACCGTTGTCATATATCTGTAAGTGGATGAGCTAGAATTCAAATCCAGGTGGCTGGATTCTTGAGCCTGGGTGCTGTTACTCTTATTTGCCCCCAGTGAAGGACTCATTTCCCCAATCCCTAGCAATTTTTTATGTGGACCACTACTTACCTGGTATTAATTCTATATGAGCGTTTGTGAAGTGCCAATCTTTACTCAGTCCACTATTAAGTTTCCACTATATTTCAAGCTACTTAAAAGTAAGGCCATGCCTTGTAATTCTTTGCATTTCCATAATTCCATGTACATAATTAGCATTGAATAAATATTTTGACTGATTAATAAATTGACTGATTTACCAGGTGAATGATGTGGATAAAATAATATGGAGTCCATTGGCTTTGTCTACTTACCCAAAAGCAAAACAGTAAAGATAAGAAATTGCTCTAACCATAAATGTTGGCCTAATGGATCTACACTGTCCAACTAGAATGGTAGGGTTGTAGTAATTTGCCCTTTCAGATACCTGGCATTCGCACTGCTATGTTGGATGCCTGCTAATTGGTCTGACCAAAAGTTATAGACTATTATAGATGTACAGTCATGGATTGCTTAACAATGGGGTTATGTTTTGAGAAATTTGTTGTTATGTGAACATAATAGGGTGTACTTACAGAAATGTAGATGGTATAGTCTACCACACATCTAGACTATATGGTGCAGCCTACTTAGGCTACAAACTTGTTCAGTATGGCTATACTGAATACTGTAGGCACTTGTAACACAAAGGTAAGTGTACCTAAACATATCTAAACACAGAAAAGACACAATAAAAATAGAGCCTAATCATCTTATAGGATCAATATCTGTTAGTGGTGGTCTGTCATTGACTGAGACATTGTTATGCAATGCATGACTGTACTAGGTATCAGAGCTTAGACGTGAACCCAGATCTTCCATCTCCAGAGCCTATATTCTTTCTTACAACACTGTGGAGGCCTCCCAAAGATGAAGAGTTTGAAATGATGGTAAAGAGACCAGAAGGAACACAAATGGGGAGGACACGAGATTTTGCATAGCATTCCATGGCTATGATGCTAACTCACTTCAGTTTGCATTCCTACTAGAAGGACCTAGTACATATAATTAGCTATTCTTAGCCACCTTATACCTTAGGAGTACAGTTGTGGCCATTACAATATTTTTTGGGTGGGGGGCAGGAAGTGGTAAAGAGTATAAGAAGAACCCTTTAAGAGAATTAAGGTATATTAATAAGTCTGGCATTTGTACAACTGAATGAAGTTTCTACTGCTGATTAGCTTTTCTGAAGCTTTGTTTAGTTCCTTTTGGCCTCACAACATGCAAAGTACTAGGCTTTGGGGTTAGGTGCATGAGGTTCACTAGGTTGAAAAACTGAAATCCCAGGTGAAGAAAAACTAAAATTCTCTTCTAGATTTGCCATATGATGTACCGTTATAAGCTGTCTCCTAGTTTACGTTGCAAATCATCATCATTAAAACCATGAGCAGTAGCAAGTATTCCCATGACTGGGATCGTGGTCTTGTAAGAGGGAAATTGGGAGGCCCAGCAGCTCTACTCCCTTTGTTTTTAAGGCAATACTTCTCAAATTTTTAAGATGCTCAGAATAATCTGGTGCGCTTCTTAGAACACAGCATACTGGGCCTCAATCCTAGAGTTTCTGACTCAGTAGATCTGGAGTAGGCCTGGAAATCTGCAGCTCTAAGAAGTTCCTGAGTCCCCCACAGATACCAAGGGACGACTGCAGATAGAAAGGTAGGTAGATGAGAGGTAATTTATTAGGGAAATTGGCTCACATGGTTATGCAGGCTGAGAAATCCCATGACAAACTGTCCAAAAGCTGGAGACCCTGGATGCCAGTACCATGGCTCAGTCTAAATCTGAAAGCTTCAGAACTAGGGGAGCTGATGGTTTAATTCTCAGTCTGAAACCAAGGGCCTGAGAACCTAGAGGGCTGCTGGTTAAGTATTAGAGTCCAAAGGCTGGAGAACCTGGAGTTCTGATGTCCAAGGGCAGGAGAAGATGGATGTCTCAGCTCCAGGAGAGAGAGAGAGGAAACCACCTTTCCTTTGCTTTTTTTTGGTTCTTTCTGGGCCTCTAGGTGACTGGGTGGTGCCTGTCCACATTGGATTTCCCCCCACTCAGTTCACAGACTGCCAATCTTCTCTGGAAACACCCCAACAGACACACCCAGATATAATGCATTACCAGTTCTCTAGGTATCCTTAATCTAGTCAAGTTGACACCTAAAATTAAGCATCACAGGAAGTACACCCCCAATGGTCACCAGTGATACAGAAGGCAGCTACTGACATGCTCCCAGTGATGCACACCTCTTGGAATTCAAACCTGTGTAATCCCCTCCCCTCGAGTGTGAGCAGGACCTAGTCACTTTCCTCCAACAAAGAAAATACAGCTAAAATGGTGGGGTGTCACTTACATGATCAGGTCGCAAGAGACTGTGTCTTCCACCTTGCTAGTACTCTCTCGCCCACTTGCATGCTAGCACTGATGCAGCCAGCTGACATGTTGTGAGGTGATCTACCTAGAGGCCCACATGGGAAGGAACCTAGGGAGGCGAAGCCTTCAGCCAGCAGCCCTGGAAGAAATGAGGCCTCAGTCCACCAGCCGACTGGCATGGAACTGATTCCTGCCACCAAGCAGATGAGTGACCTCAGAAGTGGACCCTTCCAATTCAAGCCTTGAGATGACTGTAGCCATGCAAGAGACCCAGTTAGGGGATCCAGCCAAACCATGCCCAGCTCCTGACCCATAGAAACTGTGAGATAATAAGTGTTGTTTTAAACTGCTAAGTTTGGGGTAATCTATTATACCGCAATAGATAACTAGCTAGGCAGGAGAACAACAGTGGGGAGACTTGAGAAAAACTGCCTTAGTGTGAGTGATGAGAACCTTCATGTAACGAAGTTATTCTGGGCACTGTACAGAACCAGGTCACGAGTCTTTATTCTCTGGGGTTTAAATTATTTATGTTTTACTTAGAGAATCATCTTTAAATGGGAATGTTTATTTAGGTATCCTATTGCTAGTTCTCAGAAGTTCTCATTTTGCACTATAACAATAGCTATATGGAAAACAAAATCCTAACGGAGTAAACAAATTCCATTTGTTACTCTGTCTTGTAACCACACACTTAAGCATCTAAGTGTCATGAGTATTTTATAATAAATTCACATCTCTTAAGAAGCAAGTTCATATAGGTAGATAGGAGCTTAAAAATATTCATCTTTAACATAATTTAAAATTTAAAGTAAATAACCAAAAGGATCATTTCAAATTCACATGTTATAAATGCCGCCATATTTATTTAGGTGGGTTTTTTTATGGTAGAGAAAGTTTTCCATTTTGTCAACATATCTCAAGACAGATCTATTAATACAAATCAGTACTATAATTCTATTGTAAAAGACAAATAGATTATTGGATATTTTTTACAATGACTACATGACTTTTGTGGATTAAAATCAGGATGATCTAAATATTAGTAGATTAATTTATGTGGAGGAAAAGTTACAAATCATTCACTTAAAAATTGGCTTTGTGCCCACATTCTAGAGGCACAGTAGGGAGAGTTGTAGCTGCACTGCTAATGTCTATACAGAGTGAATTTCAGAACATAATTTATGTAGATGAAGTGTGCAGAATGTTTTTATTTGTTCTACATCTCACTGTCTCACCTCTGCATGAACTTCCCAAACCCAGATCTACTCCAAATATTCTTACTCCCCTTCTCCACACTTCCCTCCAACGTGTTTGCTTTGGCAACTTTCATGTTCTTACAAACAATTCTCCCAAGGAAATCAATCACTCTTGCACCCAAAGAGAAATACTGTACACTCAATGCGATGACAAAATGAAACATGTCTGAGGCAAACCATGTGTTCCCGCGTGTCCGGGATTATGCTATTTGCACAAGGAACATGTTCCTAATGTGTTTGGCTTCTGTTACCCCTTGTGATTGCAACTTTCATTGTCTTTTGGAATTTATGATTTCAGAAGCAACTGCTTGGACTCATTTAATGGGACACTTTTGGAATGTGAAGCCTGGGGGATTCACTGGGCAATGTCATTCTGTTGTTTTCAGGCAAATTTGGCCCATATAAGGATACCTGTTTTTTAAGGAATTGTGGGGAATTGATTCTGTTTTGGCACCCCAGACAAATGGCTTACCTAAATGACATGGATCCATCATACTTTGAAAGTTCTTCAGTTCATCAATGACATTATTTGGGAAGAAATACTTTCTGGCAAGTGAGTGAGGCAATGTCATTTTAGAAAAGAGGTTTTCTGGCCGGGCATGGTGGCTCACACCTGTAATCCCTTTGGGAGGATTTGGGAGGCCAAGGAGGGTAGATCACCTGAGGTTAGGAGTCAGAGACCAGCCTGGCCAACATAGTGAAACCCCTTCTCTACTAAAAATACAAAAATTAGCCAGGCGTGGTGGTGCCTGCCTGCAGTCCCAGCTACTCAGGAGTCTGAGGCAGAAGAATTCCTTGAACCTGGGTGGTAGAGGTTGCAGTGAGCCGAGATAGTGCCACTGGACTCTAGCCTCGGTGACAGAGTGAGACTGTGTTCCAAAAAGGAAAAAAAAAAAAAGAAAAGACCTTTTCTATGGTGCTCTCCTCAGAGGTACTCAAGGTACTTGACCAAATTCAAATTTGTCTCTCAATTTGGCAGCATATTTAATTAGGAGAGAGGCAACACTATTGCCAGTTCCATTTTTATAAGCCTAAGACCCATGAGCTAACCAAATCCCTGTCCTGTTCTCTTTGTTCTGAATGAAGGATATGTACTTCCTTACACCAAAGATTGTCATAGTAGGAGGCTGGTTCTGGCCAATCTGGCCTTTTACCTGGGTTTCTGCACTGTCTTCTGCTGGAGTTCTTCAGTAAGCCCTGGGTTCATTTCCTGTCATGACTCCACCTACCTACTGGGGACCCTGGGAAACTCTGTTCCATTTAAGTTTTTTTTTTTCTATATCTCATTAGTCTTAGATTTTTTAGAATGACAAATGGGGTGAGTAAATTTTCCCAGTTTGGTGTCTAATATATTAAAAAATTAAATACATAAGAATTAGAACCATCAATCACTTCCATTGTAGCAAATGAAATGACACAGGCTCAGGGAAGGCACACAACAGAATCCAGTCATAGGTGATGGAAAGAGGCCTTAGTTTAAAAGAAACAGGGAGGCAATAATTAATTCATTGTTGAGAATGGAAATATAATTCTACCCAGTAAGGAAAGTGTTGATACTAAAAATCTTAGGCTTCTATTAAGAGAACTGTGGTCCCAGGGGCATTGAAATTAACATTTAGAATCATCCCTCACATACACTGGGGGACACTGTATGCATGAAGAGGGGCCTATGTATGGTGCATGGTTAAGGTCACAGCCTTGGGAGTACATATGCCAATGATTGGAGACCAGCCCTGCCACATATTAACCTGGTGGATAAACTATTTAACTTCCCTAAGCCACAGTGTTCTCATTTGTAAAATGGGAAATAATAATATCTACCTCATAGGTTTATTGTGAAAAGTATGCAATATAATGCATGCAAAGCATGGGCAGATGATACAGGCTAAATCAGTGTTAGCTGCTGTCATTATCATGATCATCATTACATTATCACTGTTACTGATATGACATTCTAGTCAAGGCCATGGAATATATATTAATCCATGTATATATTATATAAATTGTACATATGTAAATCCATATATACATTATTTAAAAGTAACTTATGCTACTAAACAAAGATGGTCAAAGTAAGTGCTCTAAAATTTTTTTTTAAGAGGAATAAGGGACTGTAAAAAGGAAGAGAGAGAAAGCTTCAAAGAGTAGGTGGTCTCTTTGCAGGGCCTTGGTCTGGGCCTTGAAGGTGGGGTGGAAATTGCCATCCCTTGTTCCATCCACCAGCTGCACTGCACTGACACAGCAGTGCCTCTCTGTTATAGACTGAATGTTTGTGCCCCCAACTCCAAATTCATGTATTGAAGTCCTAACCTCCAATGTCATGATATTTGGAAGTGGGGCCTTTGGGAGGTAATTAGGTTTAGATGAGGTCATGACAGTGGGCCCCCCATGACAGGATTAGTATCCTTATAAGAAGAGGAAGAGATTAGAGCTCCCTCTCCCTGCATTATGAAGACACAGCAAGCAGGTGGCTGTCAGCAAGCAAGGAGACTAGAGCCCTCACCAGGAGCCAAATTTGTCAGCACCTGGATGTTGGACCTCCCAATTTTCAGAGCTGTGAGAAATAAATGTCTGTTGTTTAAGCCATCCAGTCTATTGTTTAAGCCATCCAGTCTATGGTATTTTGTTATAGCTGCTTAAGCTGACAAAGACACTCTCATATGAGGTGAGGGGAGCATCAGAAACCTCAGCCTCCGCATGGGAATATGCCACCTTCCAGGGAGGCAATCTCATTGGTTTACTGGGCTCCGGGCTCTTTATTATTGTCTTTCTACTGACTGGTAGGAGTAAAGTGTCCTCTTTTGGCTGGGGTCACTAAATAAAGGAAATTTGGGTTGGAATTATTGAAACCCATTCTCTTCTTTGATTCCAAAGAATTTAAGTTCCTCAGCTGTGATTTTTTTTTCTGGTTTGCTGAAATTTTTGCTTTCCTTATTCCCCTCATTTCTCCCAATCAGTTTCAAAATAATGTAAACTGAAGGCAATTTGTACTAGTGCTAGCTTTCCTTTTCTGTTTTAAATTTAGGGCCGTGTCTCTTTGATCAAAAGGACCCATAATCTTCTTTCACATCTTAATTTTGAGTTGGAGGAGCATATGGGCCCAAATCAGACAGGTGGACACTGTATTAAGTCATTTAGATCAAGACACTTCATGAGCAATATAAACCAAGCAAGTGAAGGAAGTATAAGAGAAAAAGATTGTTTTAATTCCCCAAATCTCTTCAGTTGTGGCTCCCCAGATTGAACAAAAAAAAAAAACCCTCTAATATAGAAACCAGGGAGAAGTTGGCACATGGTTCCAAACAGTTCATTTTACTTTCTATTTCCTAGCACTATGCTTGCTTCTGAAAGTCTTCAGATTGCATTGCCAAGTGATACTTAGCTCAAGATCTCTATGGCTCTTCAGATATTTCTCTTCTGTGTATATTTGAATGAGTTCTGTCTCATCTTGCACTTGGGAAGTCTTTTCATGAGAGGTAAATTTACTTTCTGCTTGCTCTGATTCAACTTCCTCTTTTCTTTCTTTTTTTTTTTCTTTTCTTTCTTTCTTTTTTTTTTTTTTGAGATGAAGTCTAGCTCTGTTGCCCAGACTGGAGTGTGGTGGTGCAATCTCGGCTCACTGCAACCTCTGCCTCATGGCTTCAAGTGATTCTCCAGCCTCTGCCTCCTGGGTAGTTGGGATTACAGGGGCTCACCACCATGCCTGGCTAATTTTTAGTAGAGAAGGGGTTTTGCCATGTTGGCCAGGCTGCTCTCGAACTCTTGACCGCAGGTGATGCGCCCGCCTCAGCCTCCCAAAGTGCTGGGATTACAGGACTAAGCCACCAATCTCTTCTTTTCAATATTTGCTCATTTACACTTTCTGCAGACACTTCTTACCAGCAATACCCTGCATGCTGTCTTCCAGAACAACCCCTACCCAACTTCCCTTTTCTTAAGAGTCATTGAGAAGTACTCTTTATGAGGCACTTTCTAAGGACTGCTGAATAGTTAGAGGTTAGCAATAATTGAATTGTTAGAGGTTAGCAGAATTGTTACAGGTTAGCAAGTTCCTGCCACCGCAGTCCATTTCTTAATGACTATTATTGCCAGTTCAGATATGTTTTATCTAGTTCTCAGTCAGTAACATTGAAAAAATTATGGTCCAGTATTTTTCAGGTTATCTTTATAGTTCAAGTATTATAAGCTCCCACTTGTCCGTTTTCAAACTTGATTCGACTTCATCTTCCATAGCTTTTCCTAGATAGTGGCCAGTGGCTTTGCAATGACTTGACGTAGTTGTTTAATCACCTTCAGATCAGACTCAACATCTTTACTACGGTAAAGTTAAAAGTGGGTCTTTCTTGGGTGGATATTGGGAGGAAGAAAGACAAGAGAGAGAAAAAGCTTAGCACGATGAAGCGATGTGTTGAGGTAGGTGTTTTGGACTGATCCAGTTTTGTTGTTTGCGCTTACACTGGAACCTCTGAGCTTTGGCTTTCCTTTCTCAGGTCAGGGACGTTTCCCGCTATTTTCTCTTTTGTTGACTTGGGCAGGAAAGAGCGTGCGTTCCACTTTTCATTCAGCCCAAACATAAAACACGACATGTGGTTGTGTTCTAAGAGCCATCTGCAGAAGGACGGTCTTGGGAAAGCTGCTTCCCCAGAACGGAGAAACATCTCCGGAGCGAGCGATCTCCGGCCCGCAGATTCAATAAGCCCCAACCACACTTGGCTCCGTCATAAACCTAATACGGCAGCCCATTGTTGCTCGGGAAGTCTCCAGCCAAACCGAGTTCTTGTAAAAATAAATACTCATCAGCAAATATTTTGATTAGTTAAAAATGTTCGAGATGACTAACCCCTCGCTCCCCTCCTCCTTTCACGGTGCGAACGCGAAGAGGCTCGGCTCCGGGGGGCGGGAGCGCAGTACTGCACCCCCCGCCTCAGTGCGCGCCAGGCCCGTGGACGCCCGGGAGGCTCGGCCCGGCGAGGCTCGCTCGGCCTCGAGGGCGCGCGGTTCCGAGGCCCTGGGAACGCGAGCGCTGGCAGCCGGGCCTCGCCCTCCCCCGGGCCGCCGGCAAGGAGCCGCTCGCAACCTCCATACACTTACTTGCCTGCCTTAAGCTCTTTATTAACTCCCCCAGAGGAGCGCCGGCTGCGGCCGCGCCTCCTGCGCCCCGGTGGTCTGGCTCCTCCGTGCGGCACACATGCTAAACAGATTAACATGCCTTGGCTGACCCACGCTTCGCAACCCGCGGATAGGGTTTCTGCAGCTCCATGTGGAAATTAACCTATCTGTACCCGTGGTCAGCTTCGCCCGGCCGCTCCCGCGCCGGCCCGGCAATCCAAACAAACCAGGCCGCTGGCTCCCTTTGTTACTCTTGGCCCTTCTCCCCACTACCCGGCCAAATATTTATTGGAAAAGAGGTTCTCTTCTTTGGCCGAAGGTAGGGCACATTTCTGAGAGCTCTTTATTTGTAAATGATTTTTGTCAGGGCCAGCCAGGCACCCTTAGGAGGGGGTGGCAGGGAGCTCAAACTCCAGGACTGGAAGGTTTCTAGCCCTCCGCTGGCAGGGAGCTGTTTATGTTTGCACAGGGCACCCGAGTCCTGGTCATTAAAAATGTATGCACTGCCCACATTTTGCTTTTGTAACAGCCCCTCTGTTTAATATAGTTGTTTGCTTTGTTCTAGGGCAAGTTTATTCCCTCTCCCCGACCCTCAAGCTCTGCCTCCCATTCACACCCGGTAAACAAAATGAGGGGACTCTTCTAGGTTTTTTACTTAGAGAATCAGAAAAGGTAAGCTCAGAGGCTGGTGGGTACCAGCCCGAGGCCAAGTGCGAATTGCAACAGCATCTGCCTTTCAACCGCTGCCTCTTCCAGTAATTCAGGATTGCTAATGAATTTCTAGTTCCTTCGTTAAGCATTCTCCTCTTATTATTTCATATCCCCGTTTCCTAAATTATTATTGATATTATAATTCTGTAGAGGCAGTTCAGCTTTTCACTACATACTGCATGCGGGCTCTGTGGCAGTTGGGTGGGGCTTCTATGGTGAATACTGCCCAGGAAGTCGAATGTGGCTTTTCCTATTCCTTTCCCTGGCATTGGTCATGAAATATTTCATTGTTTGGGAACCCTAAATGACTGTTTCTGAGATGGCTGCAACTCCATGATGCATCCATGCTTTGATTTGTCTCCTACTCAAAATGAGCCCAGGCAGTTTGAGGTTGCCGGCTGTGCCATCGTGCCTCACTGGCTTCTAGCAGTGTCATGTCGCTGCCTGGCTGGCTTGGTGTTTTGAGGGTTGTTTCTCAAGGCCAGTGGCCGCCATCCATCTCACTTGCATCTACTTTCCAGGCAGCCCTCACTGCAGTGCAGTGCCCTTTGCTGTCTTGGTATCAGTGAACTGTGTGAGACTCGCAAGGCTGACCTGGCACTGATCAAACTGTGTGATGGCAGCCTCCATGTGGCAGGTTCCAGGGGACCTACAGTCAGCAAGAAGGTTGCGCACAACTACCCCTTAGCAGATCATCGTTTGCCAGCCTGCTGAGTGACAGGCTCACTGTGTTGATTCATTGTGCCCTTTCTTTCAAGTACTGTATTTCTTGGATGATGGCATGTCCCTGAGGTAGAAAAAGCTTTCAGAGTTGCAAGCTTCCAGAAATACAATCAGGAACCAATTGGCAGCATATTTTAGGTGGTTTCAGTCTGACACTGAGGAGATGAACTAGAATTGGCCCTGATAATGCACCCATAGCTAAGAACTGTGTGGAAACTGAGCTATAATAAATGTGCTGAGAAAAAGGGAAATCATAGTCCCCCCCAATACGTATTGCTGTAGGAGAAAAACCTAGATTCTCCTGCAAAGGCAACAGAAACCTTTAAGCTTGAAAAGAAAAAAATTAAGCCCAAGGTCCAAGGCAACACAAGGCCTTAGTCAGTCAAGAGCTGGTGGTCCTTTTTCCCTGTGGTGTGGAGAACGTCTCAGAATTCCTCCCAGCTCTGGAACTGTGGTGTTCAGTCAGAGGCTCACTGTTAGAGCATTTCTCCATGTTTCCCACAAGGCAGCCGGCATCTTGATTTCTGGTCATCCTTTCTCCCCCCCTTCATCAGCACCTATACTCGATATTGTCCATATGGATCATGTGTGTGGGAACACACAAATTACAGCAACTTTTGTCTTTTGTCGTGAAGGGCTGACAGGGCAATAAACACACACAGCCTCCCTCCTCCAGGAATTCCTCGTCCTCCCTGTGTGGCTCTGGCCCTGTGGATAATATCATTACAGGACTAAACAAATAAACAGTCGATCCAAATCAACCAGGAGGCACTGGGGACTATACAGTTCCTCTCTGCAGAGATGATACAAGTAAATTTACACTCGCAGTTTGGAAGTACTCCAGTGGCTATGAATAGCTGTTCAGTTCTGTCAGGCTGGGGAGGAGCTGGGGCACTGGGCTGACCCCCCCAGCTCTATCTTTTCTTCAATCAATGTGAGCTTTCAGGGTTCTGTTTTCCTTACTATCCCCCTTAACTGGGAACACTGAGGACCAGTCACACTTTTTATGAACCCCGAGCTCAAAGAAGCAGCTTTTACTACAAAGCTACAAAGTTAACATATTAAACCCAATGACATGGATGAAAGGTTAACACACTTCTGCCAGCCTGGAGTGTCCCCTTTGAATGTGATTTCCTGCATTCAGGCTGCTGCTGCTGCTGCAAACACTGCTGCCATCACCTCTGCCATGGCCACTTCGGACAAGCACATTGATTCATTCCACTTTAGCGCAAGAACAGAAACTGACTGACCTTAGTCACAGCCACACGAAACGCTTACTCTAATGCTGACCAATAAATTCTAAACAACAAATGGATTAATATACTTTTCTTTTTCCGTTGGAGTCAGTTACAATGATAACATGAATACCACCCGCAGTTCTCTTTTTCCAAGTTTAAAGATGAAGCTTTCTTGTTTCCTATCTCTATATGTGTCAACAGTTCTTGGGACGTGTGAGACTTTTTTTTTTCTGTTGCCTGTTCTTCTGACCCAAGACTGATTTTTTTTTTTTTTTTGGTCTGTAACTCTGCCTGCAACCATATGATAGTTCTATGTGTGTTGAAAAAGAAAAAAGACTGAAAAGATATATACCAAAGCATTAACAGTGTTGGTGGGATTATACTTTTTAAAACTTTAAAAAATATTTCTCTGCTTTCCCCCAATTTTGATCCAAGAGTGTATATTACTTTTAGAGTCAGATTAAGAACTATTTAAAAGGTATTTTTAAACAACATTTGTCCTCTTGTGGTAAGCTCTAATTTCTGTTTGGTAGGGCCCATACTCAGTAAAGGTAACCTCAAGGCATGGAGTTACTGGCCTCTCTGGTTTATGTGTTCAAAACTAGGGATTAGGCATTCAGAGGGTTTGCCTACAATTTCTTCAGGAAGGTAGAGTTGGGCCAATAGAAGGAAAAAGCAAATAAAACAGAGAAAAGTTTGTCTTTTGTGCTTTTTTTTTTTTTTTGAAGAATAAGGCAGCATTACTTTTGACAGCTGCTTTCTGTATTTATGACGCACTCAAGAGCCCTGTAGCAAACAACTCTGTCTTCTTCAAGTTCCCAGAGGCTTGCACAGGTGAGCCCAGGTTTGGTCAGTATGTGTTTTTTACATCTGTTGAACTTCAAGAGTTCTGGGGTAAACATGAAGGAATGGTGTAGCTTCTGGGAACTAACAGAAGGCCCACCCGATGCGGAGGGACCATAAGGAGCCACCTGTGGGTCCCAGGTGAGCAGAACCTTCTGCAGCTTCTCTGAGATCAGGGTTCTGGGGAAAACAAATCAAGGAGCTAAGCAATGAGAAGTGGTGAGGTGAAACACACAGAGACCTGGCATTGCCTGATTTGGTTCCAGGTGCATCTCTGCCACTGAATTACTGTGAGAACCTGGGCAAGTCACTGATCTTTCTCTGGACCTCAGCTTCTTCATTTCAAAATGAAGAGGTGGGTGTGCTGATCTCAGGTCAGGTCTGTGAGTCATCTCCTGTTTTGGAGTGCATGAAGATGGCTGCAGCAGATCACGTAAGTCTTGAAGCATTGACTATTCAGAATGTCCAACACCCCGATTCCAACTATTCAAGGAAAGCATGGCCTTCAGATCCCAAACTGGAATTAAGTGGGAAGATTTGGCTTGCCCTGATCATTTGCATGAGGATAGGTTTTGAATTTTTACATGAGAGACATTATATTGGACCCTGACCATGTGCCAGTTACTAGGCTAGGCATAGGGGCAACAAGAACGAACAGACCCTACTGTCTGCTAATTGTGAGATCCTAAGTCCCTTAGGAGACTAGTGTCTTTGGTTAGTGTTTAGAAGTCCCAATTTGGTACCCAAAGGTCTTCTATTCATTCAGGGGCAGAACTGTCTGGGCCCGGCTCCCAGAGGTTAGAAAAACAAGCAATGGCCAGAGGCCACCTGGCAAAGATTGGTGGGGAGCTGGGAAGGAAGGTGTCTCTGACATTGCACTAGTTCCTCCACTGCTGTCAATGTTGGCTTAAAATTCTCTCTGTACCTCAAAAACCTGATGATTGTTATGTAGCATCTATTTTTTTTTAATTTTTCTTTTGGTTCTTTCATCATATCTAGTTAAGTCATTTTTGAATACCTGTCTTAGTTGCATGAAAGGGCATTAAAGAAACGGGGTCTACTTGTGTCCGGGCTAAATTTTAAAGGAGAAACTGGGTGTTCCAGGGAGACAGGCATGGAAGTGGCAGTTGGAATCAAAGTGTGATACTTCCAGGAGAAGATGCAACTTTGGAAAGGTCTTAGGTTTGGTGACAGAGGTGGAAATGAAGATTCACTTGGGCAGTCATTTATTTTACATGGAGAAATCTCCTTCCAGAAAATCTACTGGTTCATGCTGTGTTTAATAAGATACTCTTACAAGATTCCTCCCAGTTCTAAAATTTGACAACTAGTTTGTTCAAACAATTCTTCAATGCTTCTTGACTCATTGATTAGTTCAAAATCTCAGGGACTAGAGCATGTTTTTGGGAAAAGGAAGTGATATTTTCTTCTTCCCATTCCCTATACAGATATATGGCAGTCCTAGCCCACCTGATCATTGAAAATCTAGATTTTCCCTTAACTATTATTTTCAAAGCAATTTTACAAAAGACTTTCTCAACTATGACAGAAACTGTTAATTGTCTCACAATATCTGCTGTTCCAGTCTTCCTTTTAATGGAAACCCCCCCTAATTTTTAGCTGGGCACATGGCTACCCTTAGAGACTATTTTTCAGGATCCCTTGCAGCTAGGTATATCCATGTGACCAAGATCTGGCCGGTAGGATGTGAGTAGAAGTGATGTGTACAGCTTCTGGTATGTCCTAATACAGAAGCTGCTGTCGTTGACATCCTCTTTCTTTTTTCTATAACCTGGCACAAGGGCAGATGATGGTGAGCCAGTTTTGGTCATGCAAATTTCAGCATCATAAAGGATGATAGAGCAAAGAGGTGAAATGAACTTGGGTCCCCACAAAGCCCTGTCCTGCTTTGTGTGTTTTCTACCAGCTCAGACCTTCACATAAAAGACAAATCTATTTTATTTCAGCCACTATGTTACTTTTAGAGTCAGATAAAAAAGTAGTAAAAAGGTTATTTTCAAACAAAATTTGTTGTGTTGTGATAAGCTCTAATTTCTGTTCAGTAGGGCCCATATTTAGTAAAGATAACCCCAAGGTGTGGCATTACTGGCCATTCTGGTTTATCTTTCTGTTTATTAAAGCAGCAAATCAATATGCTAACAAATGCAGCAAGTGTTCTTAGTGTATTTAAATCATGACCTGATTTATAAAATTTTGCGCTACACACATTTTCAGGAAAGCATTTATTGCATAAACCAAGGTACAGCTCTATTGTCCATGGCAACACTATCCTTCTAGTCCCCTATACTGCAAATCTCGTATTCATCTCTGACTCTTCTCTTTCCTTTTTTGCCCATGTTCAATTAGTCATCAAGTCTAGGTGAAATTTTTCCTTCGTAATGCATGTGAGATTTGACTCTTCCTCTCTATATCCACAGCCTACCCTCATCCATGTTATGACCATCTTATGCTCAATTTACTAGAGTAATTCTAGTTGTCTCCAGGTCTCTAATGTAGCTGACTTCCAGCCTACCAGATAAATCTTCCCAAAATAGCTTCTTCACTTTGTCATTTCACGAACTCCATATTCCTAACTGAACCATATGAAATTCCCAGTAATTGACTTACAAAAGTGGCAGTTTCATATGGCCAACCTAATAATTAGGCTGAATTCAAAGAATTCCACCCCTTGAGTTCACCTTTTATTTACAGCTCCCATTAAATAATCCCTTTATTCAGTTTGCCCAGATTTCTTGGTCTTCCTCTTACCTTGATCAACTTTCTCCTTGCTGTGCCTTTGTTGGGTGTAGTTCGCCCTCCCTAGTAAGTCTTTCTTCCTCCTGTCAATGCCACCCTCCATTTTCTTCAAGACTCAGTTCGAGACTCTTCCTCATGATAGTTCCTGTGATCAATCATCCTTTCCAGGAAACTGAATTCTTAATTTGAATTCCTATAGCATTCTCTAACGATATGAGTATCTTCAGTCCTAAATAAATTGTAAAATCCTCACGGGCTGACTGTATCTTCTAATTTCTTTAGCAATTCTTAATTTTAAAAAGTTCTGCTTATAATGGGTACTTCATAAATACTTTATGACTTAAAAAAGCCATTAAAACTGTTAACTTTCCTAGTCTGACTAAAAAAAAGACACTCTCAGTAAAGTCCCATAGTCGTCTCTAGAATGGGAAATATGTGGCTGGCTACTAGCCAAGTAGTGGTACTTTTTCTACTGCTAGAAGAGTATGAATGGCGGGAGCTTAGGTGACCTGGCTCTTCCTATCGCTCTGTCTGTTTCTTGTGGATGCACACAAAGGGGCTCTGAGTCATTTGATCAGTGTGGTTTGAAACTGAATAACCCTTCTATTTTCTTCTTTTCCTCTAACTCATCAAAGTTCTCTCTTATTCAGAGATTCGTTATTCATAGTACATGTTGTAACTCTGCTAGACTGTGAATACTCAGGGAATGTTGACTCATGTTTGATGAATGCATATGTGAATGATTAGCAGAGTTCTTTCAAGAGAGAGCAAAACTGCAGGCTGAGAAATAGCAGGTGTCAGTGCTAGGATTTTAAGCCTTCTGGCTCTAGCAGTATCAGATTGCTGTCTATGGCCCTCACCAAGTGTCATTTTTGTGTTGCTCAAAAAGGTATGACTGGTTCTCAAGACTTGCAAAAGCTCAAAAGCTAACAAGGTCAGGTGAAAAGTTGCTTAGGACTTACCTCATGAGTACCTTTTCCCAATCTCATCACTCACATCCTCCTGTGGCACAACAGGGCTCAGACACAGCCTGTTAGTGCTAGGTTTGTTCCTTCATTGATCAAAGTCAACACAAAAGGCTAACAGGAAGGAAGGAGGAATTAGAGGCAGATACCATTAGGTTAACAATTCATAAGTACACATTTTTTCATGGCTGGAAATAACCCTGATTAGGATAGTGTTATGGTGAATTCTATGTGTCAACTTGACTAGGCCTAGGGGTGCCCAGATTAAACAGTCTTTCTGGGTGCGTCTATGAGGTTGTTTCCAAATGAGATTAGCATTTGAATCGGTGGACTCAGTCAAGCAGATTACCCTTTCCAGTGGGGGAGGGCGTCATCCAATCCATTGAGGGCCTGAATAGAACAGAAGGCAGAAGAAGGAGGAGTTTGTCCCTTTTACTTCCTGGCTGCCTGCGAGCTGGGCATCAGTCTTCTCCTGCTGTTGGAGTAGGATTTATGCCATTGGTGCCCCTGGATATTGGACCTTTGGACTCAGACCAGAATTTACATCACCAGCGTTTGTGGGTCTCGAACTTGCAGATGATGGGACTTCTGAGCCTCCATAATTGTATAGGTTTATATTATATATATTATATAGATATATAATATATCTGTATCTATGTATCTAATGGTTCAATTTCTGTGAAAAACTAATACAGATGGCTTTAGTGTGACTTCTCTAGGCTTCTGATTTTTCTAATCTGAAATATTAAACAGTAGGATCTCTTTCCATGGTCAAAGGGTATTGTCTATGATTCTGGAGAGGAAAGAATTTGACCAGAGTTTGGAGAGGAAAGAATTTGACCAGAGTTGAATGATTTAATGATTAGAAAATACATCCTACCAAGACTAAGGAATTAATATTATTTGAATTTATATTATTTAGTCTGGAGGGGAAAAAGGAATGAAGAGTACCTTTATAATGTTTTTTAAATATAAGAAAATTTGTTGACCAGCTGTTCTCAATTTCACCTGAAAATAGAGGAAAAGTAAGGAATGAATTTCAAAGCACCACGGGGAATGTAAGGCCGACTTTTCTGCCACTATAGATAGTGGTTCTCAAATTTTAATGTGCATAAAACCCCCAGGAGCTTCTTTAAGATGCAGGTTCCTGGCCTCTAAACTTAGCAGTTCTGACTTGGTGGATCTGGGGTGGAGCCTATGAATCTGTATTTTAATTTTTTTTTCCAAGCCAAACTGTATCCAGCTTGATTAAAGATACTTTCTGTAAACAATCATGGCATTTCAGGCAGGATATGGGCAGACAGTCGTTAACAGTATACAACAACTTTCAAACTCCCTGCTTCAATGGACTACCAAAATCAGAAAGCTACTATAAAATCTAATGAAGTCTTCATCTGATGCTCTGAACAGGGAAAGTTTAGAGTGAGGGTTGACATTTCACATTTAGTATGTTGTTTAACAACTTTTCACAAGCCGACCCTGACTTTCAGGAAGTGAAATGAAAATGGCAGAATTTATCTGAAGATCTATAATCTAGAAATGGAACCACTGCTATTTTGACAGGTGCCATCTCAGTGGCATCACTGGAAAGTCCAGATTGTCTGACACACTGGTAACCAATGACTGGGGATCAGCCCAACAGATGTCTGGGCTTAAGGGAGTTAAGTCTATGCTGAAGGATGGAAAGGGAGAAGAGGACATAAAAATGGATTTGTTTTTCCATACCACAAGGCTTTTGTGCCAAGGTGGCCATGTGTGTCAAAGTCAGGGAATCCCTCCTCCTGGGAGCGAAGAGGAAGTCTCTCAAAACTAGAAGGGAAAGGTGTTTTCCTCACATTAATCCAACTTCAGAGACATTCTATTAGTGACATATGCCCCTTCCCCCAAAAACAACAATGGAGTATTCTGTGTGCTAACAACACAGCTTAAAAAAAGTAAAACAAAATTCTGCATTTTTATAAAACTTGATAAAAAATAGTATTTCAAACTGTACAGTCACCAGAAGTACACTGTTATCCAAAATGCATACACTTCACTTGGCATCTCCAGCATCTTCAGCTTTCTGTGCCTGGTCTGTTTTGGCATCTCCATTTTCTGCAGGGTTATTTCCCTCCTTGCCAGCATCAGCTTTTCCCATTTTCCCTTTGGGTACCTTCTCTCCCTTCTTTGCAGGGGCCTTTTTAGGCTTGGGCTCTGGCTTTGGAGGAGCAGGTTTAGCAGACAACCTCGCGGATCTTCTCTGTGGTTCGTCCTTCACCTTGGCTTTATCTCCTTTAGCATCCCCTTCAGCCTTTCTCTTGGGCATGATGGTGGCAGCAACAGCGGCGGGACGTAGGCGTGCTGGGCACGGGGTGCAGCGGCGCGTGGGCTTTGGTCGGTCTGGGGGCCGGTCTTGCCTCTTCTTTTTCACACTGCTCCTGTACGTTAATTTTGATTTAATTAATTAATTTATTTATTTATTTATTTTGGAGACAGAATCTTGCTCTGTTGCCCAGGCTGGAGTGCAGTGGCATGATCTTGGCTCACTGCAACCTCCACCTCCCAGGTTCAAGTGATTCTCCTGCCTCAGCCTCCTGGGTAGCTGGAATTACAGGTGTGAGCCACCGTGCCCAGCCTGAATCTGTATGGAGTACAGTGGTGCCATCTTGGCTCACTGCAACCTCCACCTCCCAGGTTCAAGCGATTCTCCTGCCTCAGCCTTCTGAGTAGCTGGGATAACAGGCACCTGCCATTATGCCCAGCTAATTTTTTTGTATTTTTAGTAAAGAGGGGGTTTCACCATGTTGGCCAGGCTGGTCTCGAACTCCTGACCTTGTGATTCGCCCACCTCGGCCTCCCAAAGTGCTGGGATTACAGGCATGAGCCACCGTGCCCAGCCCTGAATCTGTATTTTTAATAAGCCCCTAATCCCCCAAGTTGAATTGAGGTGAGTTGCCCTTAAATCATACTTTGAGAACCGCTGGGACGGATGGCTGAAAAGAGTGAATTCTTGGGGAATTCATTGAGCTTTTCTTCTCCAGATCACTTTATAAAGTTATTTTTGTTTTATTTTATTTCACTTAAACACAGGGGAGCTTATCATTTGTTTAGGAGGTTGTACTAAGTTGAATAGTATCTCTCCAAAATTCATGCCTTTTCCAGAAATTTGGAATGTGACCTTATTTGAAAATAGAGTCATTGCAGACATAATTAGTTAAGATAAGATCACATGGGAGGAGGATAGGCCCTTAATCCAAGGTGACTGGTGTCCACATAAGAAGAGGATAGGAGACACAGGGAGAATGCCACGTGGCAATGGAGGCAAAGATTGGAGTGTGATGTGTCTATAGGCCATGGTATGCCAGGGATTGCTGGCAAACCACCAAGGCATGGGAGGATCCTCCCTTAGAGCCTCCAGATAGGGTATGGCCTTGCTGACACTTAATTTCAGCCCTCCAGCCATCAGAACCATGAGAGAACATATTCCTATTTTTTGAACCCACACATTTGTGGTGCTTTGTCACAGCAGCCCTAGGAAACAAACATAGGGAGTTTCAATATAATCCTGTCACTAGGCAGAGCAGTAGATGAGCACTCAAGATGGACATTTATTGTTTTATAGGCTTGTTCACTCATATTTTGAAGGGTAGGTATTCAAATATTTGCAATTGTCATAAACCAGACAATGGTTTATCAGTATTCGTAACATCTTTTCCTCAAACTGTACCTTAAAACCGACCCTATATGATTTTGAATATCTGAGACAAATGGGCTTTTGAATTTTTGTAAGATTAAAGAAGTAAATGCATTTGTTTTTGATAATAAACAGAACACCCCAAATGTTCATAACAGAAAATAAATCATTTTGAGGTTGGGTTGTCAGTCATGAACAGGTTTGAAGTCACTTTTTCCTCTTAAAATTCTAGAAGTTAATTTCAAGGATAAATCTTATTTTTCCATTGATTTGAAATGATGAAATTTTGTATGAGAAGTTTACCTACTTGAATGAGACTTCTGTAACTTGGGCATAGAAGAAAAACTCATGCAAGAAATTAAAGTTATTTTCTTATAAGACATGTTAAAAGAATCCCTTTTTGTAGCTGCTTTGTAATTCTTAAATTTTACTGATAGATTTCACTTCTGAAGGCTGAAATCCCCTTATATTTTGTGGCTGTTCATTTTTTAGTGAACTTGTCATCTAAAAGCCATAGGTTTGCTGGCATTTAACTTGCAATCTCCTACTTCCCAGATAGGTGCTGTATAATGGTGTAACATGATAGAGAAGGGGCAAAGAACTTGGCTTGTTGCTGGCCTATCAGTTCTTTCCATTAATAAAACACTCAACTGAGTCATTTTCTCTGGCCACTTTTCCACTGTAAAGAAACCTAAATCAAAGAACAGGACTGCTTTTATTGGCAAACCAGTAGATAAATCAGGGACGTAAAAATGCAAGAAGGATTCAGTACAAGCACTACACAGAGTGGACTTGCTGGGTGAAAGGTTTATTCTGTCAGCTTTCCTCTTGAGACACTTAGGTTTAAGGAAATGTTTGCACTGTTCTAGAGAATAAGTTGGCTGTGTGTTTTCTTTTGTGTTTAGGCCACTCTGGAAGTAATTCCTCTGGGCACAATTATCTAACATATGGTGATTTAGAAAAAGCTCAAAGCAAAGGTCATTTGGATGTTTTAGGCAGGAAAGAAGAAAATCCATCTTGGAGAATAAAAGGAAGTCAGAAAGGGCTGAGGTACAACTTATGGTCGAAGGGACATGATAAGGAAAAATGACGTAGATATCAAGCAAAAATTGCAACTGAAGCCTTTTGTTTTTGCTTTTGTTTCTGTTTATTTTTGCATGAGGAGTGTGCACATGTAGATGAAAGCAAAGGCTGTGATATCAGAGAAGTTTAGTGCTGGAGAAGGCATGAAAGCGATCAAGTCCAGTGTTTGACCCATGCATGTGGCCTGTGTCACTGAGCAGGGCCCTGTGCGCAAGTGGGCCCCATACCTGGATCTGGCTTAATGCTCCATTGTTGTTGCCTTGAAATTCTTCATTTTAATGTTAGGCCCTATCTTTTTATTATGCACTGGATCTGCAAATAAGGTAGGAAGTTCTTTAAAAGATGGTCTATTCTCAACCCCCCGACCCCCCACTTTTTTTTTTCAGGTGAATAAATTAGGTCCAAAGAGGAAAAATGACTTGTGTGGTGGAGCCAGGAATAGAGCCTGGCTTCTTGGGTCAAAATTGCAAATGAATTCACATTCGAAGTGTTTAAACAAAGAGAAGTGCTGCTTTCACCCTTTTGTTGAAAAGAAACTTCCTCATGCATCATAAATGAGCCAAATAAAACACTGAAATAATCCAAAAGGAAGAAAGATCTGGATATGATTGGATAGGAGGAAGACCTCACATTGAGTTTTCAAGTCACTTCTAAAAAACCTGAGCTGCCATACTGATTTTCCTCCCTTCAGCATCAGCCCCCACATCACTCTCTGAGGCCAGGGAATTCTGGCATTCATTGCCTTCTAACCCCCAAAGGGCCATGTTGTCATTAAGTCTAAGCAGAGGATCAAGCTAATTGCTGTTTGCGTGCTGTGGAAACTGGCTGTCCTGCTCTATGTACCTTGATCACTGGTGCTGTCCCAGTAAAATAAATTAATTTTAATAATGATGCACTTGTCTTCTTGCACGGCCAGGAACGAATGAAGATCAGTGCAGCATAGTCAAGCAACGACCAACACTAAACAGCAGAATAGAGCATCATGCAGTAGCAAGCGGTTGCCTTACTTCAAAAAGGGAGCCAGACTCAGAGCAGAGCAGGCTGAGGAGCATTCTCACTAAATAAACATGTCTCCAGAACTGCAGTGCTGTGGATCTCCAGGCTCCAAAATATGCTATCAGAATGAAAGCATTTGGTGGATTCTAGATGAAGCAAGCTGCATTAAATAGTTGGTTTTTAACTTCCTTTAAATATTGGAACAAAAGAGCTGCTTTTAATCACCACCCCCCAAACAACTCTCCACAGCTTTCTGGTGATAAACAACATCTGTATAAATAAAAAGGTAGGTTTGCAAGCCAGGCATTGTGGCTCACACCTGTAGTCCCAGCTACTCAGGAGGCTGAGGTAGGAGGATGGCTTGAGCCCAGGAGTTCAAGGCTGCAGTGAGCTATGATCATGCCTCTGCACTCCAACCTGAGTGACAGAGTGAGACCCTGTTTTTTTGTTTTTTTTTTTTAAAAAAAGGTAGGTTTGCAACTCTGCCCAGGGGTTGCCAACTGAAATTCTCTTGGGCCAGAATGGGCAAAGGAATTCTCAAAACACTTTTTTTCCTCATGAGAAACATCCACTTAGAATCCCTTGGTGTACTCAGAGATGAATAGGTAGGCTGGTGTTAGCTGATTCACAGAGAAAAAAGATGTCTAAAATAACCCAATTCATTGCCAGATTCAAGGAACCTGATAAGAATTAGCTCTCTTTCTGATGGACTGCTTACTCACTACAGTTTGAAGAGGTGGCAGGGATTTTACTGGGAAAGAGGAGCCAAGTGTTTAGAAAATACAGCTCAAGCTCTTTTATAAAAGAAACATTCCAGATTTTCTCAAGTGTCTGGTGAGGGTGTGGAAGGGTGAGGCATCAGATAGTTTCCATGTGCAGGTCAAGTAGAGAGAAGGGGAGTGTGGAAATGCAAGAAAACAAACTTAAGAAATTTATCTTGGCAGGATTTTTACATCATAACATCTTGGAGCTGAAAAACACTCTGAAACTCCACTCACATTTTATAAATGAGAAAACTGAAGTCCAAGGAGATTGTTAATTACTTGAGGCCACTTGGCCAGTTAGAAACAACCAGATCACTAACCTCCAAGTGTAGTCTTCTTTCATAAAATGTGCCACCTGCATAAGTGCTAAGTGGGGAGAGGCTCTGGGAGGAGGAAGGTAGTCTCTGTTAAACACTGAGGCAATGGTAACATTCACTTCGGGTGTCTTGGTGGCTCAAAGTGCAGATCTTGGGACTGAGTTTCCGAGCTGGCTTGGGGTTTTGGTTGCCGCAGAAGCTAAGGAGGACTCATGCCAAGCACCTTTCTCAAATCGCTCCACATATGACCTCAAGGGCAGAGAGCAAGAGGAAAGAGAGCTGATGGCCCTGAGCCACTCTGAAAGGCTAGGTCTCCATACCCACAGAAGCAATAGCAGCCACAGTGATCCTAACAGAGGTGCAGACTACTTTCTCTGAGTTCCATTTCTGACAACTGGAGTTTTTTTCTTTTGAGACGGAGTCTCGCTCTGTTGCCCAGGCTGCAGTGCAGTGGCGCAATCTCGGCTCACTGCAAGCTCCGCCTCCTGGGTTCACACCATTCTCCTGCCCCCACATCATTCTCCTGCCCCAGCCTTCCGAATAGTTGGGACTACAGGCGCCCGCCACCACACCCGGCTAATTTTTTGTATTTTTAGTAGAGACGGAGTTTCACTGTGTTAGCCACGATGGTCTCGATCTCCTGACCTCGTGATCCGCCTGCCTTGGCCTCCCAAAATGCTGGGATTACAGGCGTGAGCCACCGCGCCTAGCCTGGAGTTCTTTTTTTACCTCTGGAATATTGAGCCCCTAATCTGCCCATGTTTGGATGAACAAATGAGAGGAAAAGGCCGAAGTATATGGTCAAGCAACTGTTACCATCGTGTGTATGTAGAATCAGCTTCTGCAAGGGAGCTGTCGCAGAGCAGCTAGTTGTGAGATATGAGAATCTGGGAGGACAAATGAATCTCTTCCCACTAACCCAATACTGGTAATGACTACTGTTTTCCTGAGGGTTTTACTTTCATTTAGTTGGTTTAGAAATGAAATGATGCTAGTCACAATAGTACTACTGTCTCTGGACCTGGCTGGTTGATATACAGAAACTTTTTAGCACCTAGCAGCCTGGAGGAGTTAATTGTGTATAGGGTTTACCATCTACTCATTGTCACAGGACTTCCAAACTATAAAAGTTGCTTTTGAAATATTTTCCTTAAAGCATACAAAATTTAGCTAAACCACTATTAACGGGGACCATTTGCATTAATATAATAGCAATTTGTCATAATTACATGCATTCCCAGTTATTGCAGGTTATATTCAAAATTTGATTTTCCCACAGTGAGAATATCAACCACCAGCCTGGGCAACATGGTGAAATTCCATTTCTACAAAAAAAATGCAAAAATTATCTGGACATGGTGGCACGTGCCTGTATTCCCAGCTACTTGGAAGGCTGAAGTGGGAGGATCACTTGAGCCCAGGAGGTTGAGGCTGCAGCAAGCTGAGATCACACCAAAAACTGAACCAGCCAGGCCTATGCTTCTCAGTTCCCCACTCCTGTTATTTGGATTCACTTCTAAAAGTAAACCACCTACATGTGAATTCATGTCTCAAGCTCTGCTTTTTGGAGGACATTAGGTGAAGACAATACCATTTCTTATTTCCTAGTATTTCTTATAACTTTTTCAGTTTTTTTTTTTTCCCTCCTGTGCTGGCCTCTCTCATGTCCTTGATTTAGCAGTTCAGAATAACATTCTCATTATTTTCCAATTTTCTTTCTTAATTCTGACACCCTGTTTGGTTTCCAACTATCTTATTTATCCCTGATTTTAACCTGTTTTTCTCATTCAAGCCTAGTGTGCTGATGCCTCAAATCCCTTAAAATCCCCAGCTATAAAACTGCCTCAATTCTTCCTCCCCTGGGTCCAAATGCTCACTAATTTCAGTGGATTTAAGCCCAGGATAAGGTGAGCACAGCACTGTATCTTTAATTAGGTACTTTTCAAA
The DNA here is from genome assembly GCF_028878055.3 of Symphalangus syndactylus. Classification (NCBI taxonomy): domain Eukaryota; kingdom Metazoa; phylum Chordata; class Mammalia; order Primates; family Hylobatidae; genus Symphalangus; species Symphalangus syndactylus. The sequence continues at coordinate 28,061,610 of NC_072440.2, forward strand.
TCCCCTGTGGTATGTACAGTTTGGATTACTAAATTATGCCAAAAGTATTTCATGTGAGGGGGTATGAAGATTAATAAGTGGTGGTTTCTAAATAGCTTTAAAGGTTGAGAATGGAAGGTGTTTCGCAAATATATGGCATTGCCTTGAGTAGCAGACATTGCCTTAGTCCACAGAATAAATTCTATTTTGAGAAACTGTTTTGTATTGCTAAACCTGCATAACAAAAACATGCTGTAGCAATTCTATACTTTGACAGAACAGGCTGCTGCTATTTATCCATCCATCTATTCATAAACACTTATCAGAAATTTATCATGTGACAGGAGGTCTGCTAGGCTCTCTAGATTAAAAAAAGTCACCTTCCAGTTGCTCCCATATCAGTGTATGTATGTGTGTGGGGAGGCGTCTGAACAGTACGCACATAATTATAACATGTAGATGCCATTTAAGGAGGAAGCAAAGTGCTAGGAGACTTGAGAAGAACTAAAGGTCAGAACTGGGTGGGGGATCAAGTAAGGAATCACAAGAAAGGTGACATTTGGATAAAGCTTGAGTTAGAAGTTAAAGTAGAATTCAAGTCGACGTAGAATTACATATTTTTTGTTTTAGAATAAGTTTAGATATACAGAAAGTTGCAAAAATAGTACAGAGGGTTCCTACATACCCCTTACTTAATTACCCTACTCTTTACATCTTACATTTCCTAGTATATTTGTCAAAGCCCAAAAGCCAACACTGTCATATTACTATTAACTACATTCCACACTTTTTTGGATGTCACCAATTTTTCCATTAATGTTCTCTTTCTGGTCAGGATCCAGTTCAGGTAATCACATTGCATTTGGTGGTCATAGCTCCTCAGTATCCTCTGGTCTGTGCCAGTTTCTGAGTCTTTGTTTTCATGACTTTGATGGGTTTTGCTTTTTTTTTTTTGAGATGGAATTTTGCTCTTGATGCACGGGCTGGAGTGCAGTGGCACGATCTTGGCTCACTGCAGCCTCCGCCTCCTGGGTTCAAGCCATTCTCCTGTCTCAGCCTCCCGGGTAGCTGGGATTACAGGTGTCCATTACCACTCCTGGCTAATTTTTGTATTTTTAGTAGAGATGGGGTTTTGCCATGTTGGCCAGGCTGGTCTCAAACTCCTGACCTCAGGGGATCTGCCTGCCTCAGCCTTCCAAAGTGCTGGGGTCCGGCTGACTTTGATGGTCTTAAGGAGTACTGGCCAGGTCTGCTGCAGAAGGTCCCCCAATTTGGGCTTGTCTCGTGTTTCTCTCATGGTTAGGCTGGGGTTATAGGTTTTAGAGCAGAACACCCTCTTTCTCACACCATGTCTGTGGTACCTGATATCCTCAGGACATTATTATTGATGTTAATCAAGAAGCAGAATTTTAATGCTTCACAGGTGAAAGAACTCATTTGTGGACTAGTGGGAAGCTCAGGTGAGTACTTGCAAGGGAGTAGTGAGAGACAAGCCATGTGTGGGTACGGCCCTTTAAAGTTTAGAGGAGATTATGTGGAAACTAACTTTTTCAAAGCTTGGCACCACATGGTAAAGTGATTGGGTAGGTATTGTAATCTCCATTACCAGGTAAGAAAACTGAGGCCTAAGGAGATGAAGAAGATGGTAGAAGGTCACACAAGTGGTAGTAGAGCTAGGAATTGGACACAGTCCTCCTGATTCCCATCACAGGGTTCTTCACTCTTCATCTTGGTCACTGCCTCTCAGAAAGGCCCATGGAGCAATTGTTGGGAGGAATGAAACTGCATATATGAGTCTGTTATGGCTGGAACCCCCTGTTTGTCTGTCCCAATTTCCCTCTAAACTTTATACTCACAAAGCTAGGAAAAGCAAAGCCACCTCTTAACTTCTCAAGAGATTAAGCTCTTCCATGCAGGTCTGGGGAAGTTTTCTTCTGTGCTACTCCTTCACCCAGCTGTTTGTCCTGGTGTATGTCCATGAAAGGAATGTAGCACTGTGATCCTAAGGGCAGAGGAGCTGCTATGTAATTCTACTAGCAACTGTTCATTAGTACATCCCATGGGCAATCAAGGGGCACAACACTTTTGGCAACTGGAAGTTCAATACTGGTCCTAGTTGACCCAAATCCAGATTGAGGAGAGAATGAGAAAGGAGATTAAAGCAGTTTCTCTTCCCTTCTTCCCCCATGAACTATGGGACTGGCCCTTTGCTATGTCAGCAAGGAAGCCTCAAGTTTGCTAATAGATAGGATCCCTTATCACTTTTAGATTTAACACTTACTTGTTCATTTCACAGACACATATCATGTACCCACCATGAGTCTGGCAATAGGAATGTAAAATAAACAATATCAATAAGGTTTCTTGCTTTTAAGAAGCTCACCAGTGGGTGAAACAGGAGAAAAAAATAGGAGAGAATAATTTACTCTCTGGGCTTCATGGAAGAAGTGATACAGGAGCTGGGTCTTGTGGGACAACAGGAGCTTTTGTGGTAGAAAACAGCACAGAGCAAGGCATGGAGGAGAGGGGCAGCGTTGCAGGTCTGGAGAAGTGGGAGTTATTGGGTATTGCTGGAGCATAACAGAGGGTGTTGAGATAGTTGGAGATGGAGCAGGAGAACATGACTCCTGCTGCAGGTCTTTGTCCAGAACGATTCTCCGGGAGTTGGAGGCAGAGACCTCCAAAAAGGAGCCCTCTGGCATTCTACCTTCTCTGTGCCATCCTTTAGACAGCCAGGCACTTGGATCTTAAATGTTTTTCCTGACTTCCTATTATTGCAACTTGATCTTGGAAGTACATATCCATAATGCCTAATCCCTTCAAATGTGCTGAAAGCATAACAGCATTTGGTCTATGACCGGCAACAGATTTTCTTGCAACTCATTTTTACACAGCTCAAGACTGAGTGAAAACATCCCACTGTACTTAATACCGTATTCTTGTAAAACTGTTTTTGAAGAAAAGATTATCTGTAGATCTTTGATATTCACTTGTTCATAGAGCTCTGTCATTCTAATGTGTCACATGGCTCTCTTATAGTTTCCAAAACCGTTAAATGCTAAAGAAAACAGGACTTTTCCAGCTCTGATCTCATTATATGTACAAATTCCAAGAGCAGCCTTCCAGAAAATAAGTTTTTATACAACAGAGTAGATGTGTTCATGAAAGATATATTGTTTATTTTCTTGGCACAGAGTTAACACTAAAATAAGACTATTTAATTGGAGAAAACATTTCCTGACATGCTGAGAGGGAACATTTGAACCAAATCTCCTCTCTCTTAGATTAAGTCTAGGGTAGATGTGTTCTAGGCTATTTAATCCATGTGAATCTCAAAACAAAATCATTTTAACGACTGAAGCATTTAGTTGGTAAGGCAAAATGTAACTCAATACTGGAGGCAACAGCTTGTAATCAATTATGATTTTTAGTTGAGAAAGTTCCTGGGGTTTGTTTTTACAGTAGTTGTTTATTTATTTATTTATTGGCACAAAACTCTTAAATCTGGAAACACTCAATTCAATTTTTCATAACACTGGGCTATTCAGCTTTTGTTTGCAGAGTAACTCAGCTCATTTTTAGTGGTTCCTTTGTGCTATTTTTTAGGATTTGGAGTCAGCATTATAGTATACAGTATTATATATTATATATAATATATTTTATATTATTATATACAATATATTTTATATTATTATATACTATATATTATAGTATATTACTATATATATTTTATATATATAATATATAGTATATTATATACCATAAATATATACAGTATATTTTTATATACTGTATATATTATACATAGCTATATATCACATATATAGGCTAGTTTTAATAGTGTGAATATTATGACATATTGATGTTTTATACCACTGTATATTAATATTATATAATATATATTATATGACACATATATATTATGCAGACATTCAGACCATCAAGAAAGCCAAAACTACCACTTCAGCTGGTGACTATGGGTTCTACCTTATCCTTGCTCTCTCCTACTTGGCACACACCTTCCCCTCCTACCCTGCAGTAGTGTGCGTGTGTGTGTGTGTGTGTGTGTCTCTCTCTCTATATATATATATACTTGTATATATATAACAATATAATCTATATAACAATATTATATATATCATATATTGCTAATGTTATATTTATAATATGACTATATTACTAATGTATTACTATATAATACTATTATATAGTTATATATTTATATTAACATATAGTTGTATAAAACATATTATCATTATATATCATAATATTTACACTATTAACACTAGTCTATATATATATGTGTGTGTGTGTGTGTGCTCATGCAAGTGCACACTATGGGGAGCTAGTTTTTCACCAAGCTACCTTTTCCCTTTATTCTTGGGCACATGGCTACTGAGCTAGAATTGATTTCCCAGTCTTTCTTGGAGTTGGGTGAAGCCATGCGTTGAAATTCTTACGTACAGAATGTGAACAGAAGAAATGTGTGCCTCTTTTAGGGCTGGGCCTTAGATGTTGGGTGTAGCTACTCCATACCCTCTTGCCCTTTCCTGCTGGCTGGAATTCGGATGTGAAGACTTTGCTTTGACCAAATGGGTAATGACAATGCCCTACAGTAGTAGTACAATACAGTCCCAAATGTCCATGTGGGAGAGAGCTGTCCTGCCGACCTGGATTGCCCACCTTTGAACTGTTACCATGTGAGGGAAATAAGCTTTATTATTATTATTAATTAATTAATTAATTTTTTTTGAGACAGAGTTTCATTCTTGTTGCCCAGGCTAGAGTGCAATGGTGCAATCTTGGCTCACTGCAACCTCTGCCTCCCGGGTTCAAGTGATTCTCCTGCCTCAGCCTCCCAAGTAGCTAGGATTACAGGCGCCTGCCACCACATCCAGCTAATTTTTTGTATTTTTAGTAGAGATGGGGTTTCACCATGTTAGCCAGGCTGGTCTCGAACTCCTGACCTCAGGTGATCCACCCACTTCAGCCTCCCAAAGTTGCTGGGATTACAGGCGTAAGCCACCACGCCTGGCCAGCTCCCCTGTTCTTTAACACTGTGTCAGTGTTCAGTCAGAGAAGCAAAAGCACAAGAAGGTAGGCATATAAGGAATTTGTTGGAGAGATCTGATCTTGAGCAAGTGTGGGAGCTGGTTAAGCAGTCTCTGTAAGGCTGTTGACTTTGCGACTGGGGTAGAAATTTAAGTTTGCAGGTGGACAGTTTGAAGGCTGCAAGGTCGGAAGGAAAGGTGTGTGAGAAGTAGGATGAGCAAAGAGAAGGTGGAACCTACAGTCAACCAGCTGAGCTGGGAGTTTTGGCTACTTCTTGATGGTTTCAGTGTCTGTAGAAGTTGACATCCTTTGTGACAGATCTGGGCTACATACCTGGCCCAAGAGTCAGAGCAGTTGAAGGAGAGTATAGGAGAAGATGGAGCAGTTGCTGGCCTGGCTGCTGTATCACACCAATAGGGTGAACCGGAAGGTGAACAATGAAGGTTGCTGCTTCTCTCCCACCACGAGATCTCATACAAGAATCTCTCTTGTGACCCACCTTACCTGGAAACATACAGGGAAGGGAAATATAATTCAATCTAGTCAACCTGACACATTACAAAGCCACCACAGTCAACCCTTTGTCAATCTGTACTCTACATAGCTTCATAGGCCATATTTTATCTCCAAATGGAACCCATAACAAAGTCATGCTTTATCTGATGTGAAACAACCATTACCCATACAACCAAAAACACACTAACAGTTTCCGCAGAAGAGGAGACAAAGGCCCTTTTTTTTGTCTTTTGGTGATGTTAATTCTTCTAGTTGTTTCACAATTCTCTTCTGATAATCCTATAACTTAAATACTGGTATATAAGATTAATTACTATTTAACACAGCTTAGATAATATGGGGATGAGAGACGGTAAGAAAACAAAAATATTTGGCCAATATATATACAAACATATAAATATTAAAAAAGAGAAGAAACACTCAAACAATTACAATCTTCATTTTTGCAATGGTCCCGTGGTCATTTCTAGTATTTATCACTACTTTCTTCCACTACCCATTCCATATTCCCTCTGCCCTAAGCAAGTACTTCAGCTGGTTGAGGTTCCTTGCCTGGAAAGTGACTCAAACTTTCATTCCTGAAAGTTCCGGGTTACTAGCAGTCCCATCTGAATTGAGTTGTTTTCCAATTGACTTTAAAGTTTTCCATTGACTTTAATCCTAGGACACAGGAATAGTAAGATGTGCCCCAGAGGATCTAGTGCATCCTAAATGTATTATTCCTTAGCCCCATTGTATAGTAACCCCAATTTCCTATGCTTATCACGGGCCAGTGTCCCCAGCCAATATAGTAACCCTTTTCTTTATTTCTTGATTCACTGGCATAAGGAGCACAAAGTATTCAGGGGGAGTCTCAATGTCTACTTCAGTGGAATTATTGTTGTGTCCCTTGGTGGAAGCATTTTCTACCTTTAGTTCCTTTTGAAATGAAAACTCCCAAACTAGCAGAGCCAAAAGTTGCAGGGATGGGAATAAAAAATGAGTAACAGTGAGATGAGCCACTCCCATTTTCACCCCTTAAGTTCCAGACCCATGAATCCTGGCTATGAGAGAAAAATCACCATATATATATTAGACATTAATTTTGAGCATATACTGTATCCTGGAGTATACTTCAAGGTATTGCCTCAGACTTGCAAGATATTGCCACCTAGATGGCACCGTAACTGAGCCTTCAAAAGGCTGTTCCACTATTCCATCAAGTCAGGTGCTTCAAGATGATGGGGACGTGGTAAGACCAGTGAATTCCATGAGTATGGGCCCAATGCTGCAACTTCATTTGTTATAAAATAAATTCCTGGCCGGGCGCGGTGGCTCACACTTGTAATCCCAGCACTTTGGGAGGCCGTGGCGGGCGGATCACGAGGTCAGGAGATCGAGACCACAGTGAAACCCCGTCTCTACTAAAAATACAAAAAAAAAAAAATTAGCCGGGCGTGGTGGCGGGCACCTGTAGTCCCAGCTACTCGGACAGACTGAGGCAGGAGAATGGCGTGAACCCGGGAGGCGGAGCTTGCAGTGAGCCGAGATTGCGCCACTGCACTCCAGCCTGGGCGACAGAGTGAGACTCCGTGTCAAAAAAATAAAAATAAAAAAATAAATTCCTTGGTCAGAAACAGTGCTGTGTAGAATATCATGACAGTGGATAAGGCATTCTGTAAGTCCACAGATAGTAGCAGTTTAGGTAGAAACATCGTGGGCAAGAGAAGGCAAAAAGAATAAGCACCCATTCTTGTTGGAACACAGTGCTGTCCCTTCTGTTATGGAAACAGTCCAAATGGGATCAATGTGTCAATGAGTACCTGGATGATCTCCCTGGGAATTGTGCCATATTAGGGGCTCAAGGGCTGTTGGCACATTACTCACTAGTGGTAATGGCTAGGTCAGCCTTGATGAGTGGAAGTCCATGGTGCTAGTCCTTGCATAACCTCCATCCCTGCTACCATGATCACTTTGTTCATGAGCCCACTGGGCAATGACAAGAGTGGGTATAGAAGGAGGCTGATAGAATGTGCCATCCTATCCACCCGAGGTCACCCTTCCATGGGTATTCACATGGAACACAAATCTCTTCACACTCTGTGCCCATTGAGAGAAGCTTATCCACATACCTCTTCCCCAGATCTCCTTGTCACCAATTTTCCAATTGTTTTTTTTTCCAAGTCCCTGACCATCCAGCCAAACCACCAGCCACAGTCCATGAATCAGTGCAGATCACACTTTTGGTTATTTCTCCTTCCAGCTGTGGCAGGTGGTATGCATGGAATTGCTGATCTAGGAGACCTACTCTGGGAGGGAGGCACTCCATCAACATTTGCACAATGAGTGGCTAGCCCTGACACTTACTATGCCACTGTTGAGGCTTTTTGAAAGTAGCCAAATGTACAGGTTCAAGCATCTGCTTAGCAGCTGAGACTGTATAATATATGAACACTTATAGCCACTCAGCCAACATGTATGTACTGAGCACCTTCTATGTACCTAGTCACTATTCCACAGTAATATTTTTATACCAATTTTTGGGCTAAGTTAATTTTAAAGGACACATGATATCGATTATGTAACAGTACATTTATTTCTTGCCCAGGTTGAGCACATGTGTGTATCCGAGCCTAGACCGCTCTAACTACTGCCCTGGAAGTGCTCAAAGGGGAAAAAAGGAATTTATTGTTTCTGACTAATTATACATCTAGATTGCTAAAGCAATCTGCTCTTAAGCTCTGGGAGGTTAAGGCCCATTCCTGACGTTGGAGTTGTTGAACACTCTTAAGCTTTCCTCAGTGTTTGGCACATGATAGAGCTTTATAAATAATTGTTGAGAGAATGAATGGGTTGTTCAGCGAGATCATGTTAAATACTAGTAACTTTCTGAGATGCCTCGAGGAGCTGACCAGCGGGAGTTTAGCATAGAAACGAAGCACTGGGCCAGGGCCAGGAAACCTGAGTTCCAGCTTTAGATTGGCCACTGCCTGGTTATATGACCTTCAGCAAGGCACATATCTGTTTTGGGTCTTGATTTCTGCTCTGAGGACATTTGAGAATTGAATGGCAGCCATTGGCGGCCTCTTTTGTTTAGACTGTACACTGTTCTAAAAAAACTATATTTGGATACCTTTTGGGACACATGCTCTCTGGTTTGCTATTATCACCCTTCCTATCACCTTTGTGCATTTTCACTCCTTGTCCTGCCCCTGTAGCAATTTGAATTTGTAACTTCTGAACACCATAGGCCCCAGTTCTGACATTCTCTGAGTCCATGCCACTGGAATATCGGTGCCATGAGGGGAGGAGCTTGAGCCTGTTTTGATCTCTGCTGGATGCCCAGTCTTGGAATGGTGCCTGGAATGTAATAGATACTTTTGAGTGAATGAATGCATGGAAGCATGCATGCATGATAATGAGGCAATACTACCAAAGCAGACTATGTAGTAAGGGAGGTGGAGGATCCTATCAGGAGACATTTCCCTCCAATTTGGATAAGTTTGTTTTCCATTTGAAATGGAGTAGGGAGGCCAATAGTATTCTCCAACTCCTCAGCTTGTCTGGGAGGTCCTAGGTTGAGTGCCACTAGGAGAAATAACACCTGTGCCAAAAGCTTCCATCATCAAATATACAAGTTAGTTTAAATATTAACTGCCACTGTTCAGGAGCTTTTCCTAAGCAAAATTGACCACTTTATGGACCCTGTGTTGCTGTAGGCATGGTCAGGAGCCTGGTTCCAGATGCCTCCCACAAGCTTCCAGCCTGTTTCCTGTCCAAGTCAGTGTTGTCTACTGCTGGATCCAGTTGAAGAACTTCCTGTGAGCTTCCTACTGTGTGTTTTCAAAAGTTCCTTTCTGAGAGTACAACCCTGCAGCACTGCTGTTAACACTCAATAAAGCTTTTTTTCCCTGGTAGCTGTTAAACTTTAACATCAGATTATACTACACATCAGCAGAATATCCCACACAGGGCTTCCTTGCTAAACACAAGTGAGTCCCCCTAATGCATTAGCTCTGGGGAGAGTACAAAACCTAGCTCACTTTCACAGCCACCTAGAGAGAAACTGCCAAAACAGCGCTTTTAGTCCTTCCCAGACAGCATTGGCAGTTAGAAACATTAGCGTATCACTCAGACAAATGAACGAGGTGAAATTAGACACTTGAGATTTGAAGAAACAATTCAAAAATGTAAATTAGAAATTAATGAGGAATTACTTGCAAGCACAAATGCTATTTTCTTAGATTTTTCTAGTTTCAGTCATTTGTAGTGCACATCTTCATTCTGTGAATTAAAAATGTAAGTTACTTAAAAAATGTTGTTTGACAAATCCCAACTAATACTTGTCTAGATTCAAGAAGAAAAATATCCATAGATATTTTTCATATCTGCATAGAGAGGACACAGCAAATAATTCTCCTGGTCTCTTGTAATTTAAAACAGCAACATGGACCATGGCCTGGAAGCTGAGGCCTCAGGCCGAGCTCCAAACCCGACAGGTGTAGTGACATTTCATTTATAACTTGGACACAGGGGCTGATCTAGTCTGCACTGACAGAGCCATTGATGAGCACAGCACTGAGCAGAGACTGACAGACCGGCATTCTTCCACAAACACACAAAGGAAACCCTCTTTTCCCCTGCACTAATACAGCTTTGCTGGAAAAGTCCCAGCCTGAGTTTCCACTTTTGATTTCACTTGGCATTTGTAGACAAATGGGCCCAGGTGCTTTCACTCTGCACTGCCTGCTGATTGGGGAACAAAGTTCAAGAAGTCTTGGGAAGATAAACATTCAGAAGAATCTGGGCCCACAGGGCCATAGGTTTTGCCTTTGCAAATTAGACTGTGAGATAGCACAGTACTATGTCATGTCCTCACACAGGATGAGTTTGGACCATGAACTGCAGAGTAGCAGGTTTTAGGTTTATGTACACATCTCTGGCTTATGTTTCATAGTGATTTTCTTTATCTAACCACCTGATTAAAAAATAACTTTGTGAAAATTCATTTTAACACAGAGAGGGGTTGTTCAGTAGCCTTCCAATTTAAAACAAAGTGATCATCTAAAATGATTCCAACCATGGAACATCACATGGTATCCTTGAGAAAGATAATGGGAGAAATAAGAGACCAGCTTATAGAAATGATCCTGCAAAACTCTGTACCAGTTGAAACAGATTTAGACTATCACATGGGTAAAGTTGAAGAATAATGACTTCATCTTTTTATTTAGTGCATGTAGAAAATATTGTTCTTCATAATTATAATCAATTTCATCATCTCCTAAAGCAACAAAAGTCTTTCAAATCTAATAATATTTGTAAGTGCTCCCAGTATCAGACTGAATTTACAACCCAAAGAAGACAACAGAGATGAATGTGCCTATGCAAAATGCATAGAGAGAATTACATAAAATATACACTGAGAGAAAATCCACTTTCAGAGATTAAGTAGTTAAGAGTTTCAGACCTGGTAAAATTCTTCAGATGAGCCCCCTTTAAATGCATTTTTAAATTTCTTATAGCAATCAGCACAATTTCTTGCACAAAATTGGTGTCAGTAAGATTCTGTGTAGAAGGGTAGGATCCATATTTGTCTGGAAAATGGAATGAAGTGCACCTCTGAAGTTTACCTTCAAATCTCTGAACAAAAGATAAGCTTTTTTTTCTGGCTCTCGCTTTGTGTTTTTTCTCCAAACTTTTCTCTTTAAAAGAAAAAAAATCCTCCCTCAATTTATCCTAAGTCCTTCTTAAATTTGGATACCTCCTTGGTTTTTCTGCTTCCACCACCTCCTGGAGTGGCTCATTTCCTTGGGGAAGTTTTTCTGTGGCTGCTTCTCACAGAAGAACCAGAAACAAGTCTGGAACGTGGATCCTTGGAGCCTTAACCACATAGTCATCTGGACTGTTTTATGTCTTAGATGTATTGTCTCTGTAACTCACACTGAAAAACTTCATAGGGACTGCTTTTGAGTGAGCTACCTTAGATGCTGAAATTAGTTGAAAATCATGGCAAAGGTCATAAATAGCCCAAATTGTGAGTATAGCTTTGAAGGTGAGATTACTAAATGTGAAAATTTTCATAACAAGGAAAGTAAAAGAGTTCCTAAACTTCCAGATTGTGAAACTGTAAGCTGCCATCATTGCTGTATCATTGTTTTACTGAAGAGGGTTTTGTTTGGGTCACCTCCTCATTGCCCTGAAAAGAGACTGGGTGTTGTAACTTCTGGCTCTACTCTAACTAATTTGCCTTGCCTCGCAGAGGGTTTGAGAAACATCACAGTGGATCAAGAAATCATGAAAATCTATGAGTTTCACACTAGAACTAAAATAAATGGATGTGTGAGACCACCAAGATTTTCAGAAAGCAATATCTATTCAGCTGTGTACAATATCACAGAATTGATGTTTGGATTCTTGGCAATTCAAGAATGTGCCAAGCAGAAGCCCTTTGATGATGTAATGTTTTATGTAGTGTTTACTTTTATCCAAGTGATATGTGCATGCATGTAAGGAGACAAAGAGTTGTTTAAGGCTTGTATGAGAAACAGAAGTCTCCTCTCCCAACCTCATCCACTTCCCACTCTTAAAGGCAAACCCACTAGACTTTTTCAAATGATTATCTTGGTATTTACATCCGTATCTCTAAATCACATGCTTTTATTGCTACATCCTGATTTTTCACTTTTAAATATTATACTATGGAAGATAAGGATATAACACTCTTTCTCACCCCCTTCTATCATCACCCATAGTCACATGACTCCTCACCCTCCAACTCTGTACTCCCAAATAGTTTTAGGGACTTTTAGTTAGATTGATATAGATGTTCCCATTTTATGACCATTTAAAAGCTATCAATAGCTGAGCCATGTGATAGTAATATCATCATCTCCCTGCATTATTTCCTTCCAAGTTTTTTTTTTTTATACTTTAAGTTGTAGGGTACACGTGCACAACGTGCAGGTTTGTTACATATATATACATGTGCCATGTTGGTGTGCTGCACCCATTAACTCGTCATTTACATTAGGTATATCTCCTAATGCTAAACCTCCCCCTTCCCCCGACCCCACGACAGGCCCTGGTGTGTGATAATCTGGCCTCTTGCTTTCCTCTAAGAAGTCTTCCTCAAATGTCAGGTAATCCTTGGCTATCTGTTCATATGTAGGAATAGGGCTCTACAGATCTGATGGAAGGCTCTGTATGCAAAGGGAGGGCTCGTCATACTCCCCTTAGAGTGGGGTGATCTGGCTGAGCCATTTCATAGGTGAATGCCTGATATCAGTCTCATAGCTTTTCTCTTAAACTGTCCAGATTTCCCAAAGAAGTCTCTTTTCACTGGGAGGGCAAACTACAGTTAGGGGGTAATTTCAACATTCAGTGTGTCGGCTTTCACTAATTGCTCCTATTTTCAAGATAGTTTTTCATCTTCACTATTCTTGCTGTTCCCCAGTTCAACAGATCCTTTGCCTTATCTTTGTCAGGGAATAAGTTTCCAGTCTTCTGCCAGAGTGGTAGAGGAGATATTGGGTCTGACTCTTTAAACAACCTCAACCAGTCCTCTTATTTTTAGCCCTATCCTTACTCCCCTTCTAGAGGTAACTGGTGTTGCCCATTCCTGTACCTTTTGGGGATTCCATGGTTTAAATCAGGTTGCCTCCCAGCTTTTCTTATTATCTTGGGTCGGCTAAGTCATTACCATTCCTCCAGTGCTTTTTGGCTTTTAAATGTTGTTACTGTTTCTCTTCTTCTCTTTGTTTAACTTTCATTTAATCCCTTAGTTGTCATTTTAGTGGACTTTCTGGAGGGAGTAGAGGCAAATGTGTGTATATAACTAGCCATCTTTAACTGGAAGTCCACTAAGCAATTTAATCGGTTTTTTTTTGTTTTGTTTTGGTTTGGCTTTTTTTTTTTTTTTTTTTTGAGATGGAGTCTCACTTTCACACCCAGGCTGGAGTGCAGTGGCACCATCTTGACCATCTCGGCTCACTGCAACCTCTGCCTCCTGGGTTCAAGCGATTCTCCTGCCTCAGCCTCCAGAGTAGCTGGGACTACAGGGACATGCCACCATGCCTGGCTAATTTTTTGTATTTTTAGTAGAGATGGGGTTTCACCGTGTTAGCCAGGATGGTCTCAATCTCCTGATCTCATGATCCGCCCACCTTGGCCTCCCAAAGTGCTGGGATTACAGGCGTCAGCCACTGTGCCCAGACATTTAATGTATTTTTTTAAAAAAAGAAATAGAACTAATGTTTTAGAGGGAAACCTTCCCAGACATTCCTGACATACATAGAGTCTAAGGCCTACTGTAAGTTGCTAAATTAAAAAGAAAATAATGCGTTTATCAGTCCTCTCCAATATCTGAGAGGTTGAGTCCTTAATTCACATGACTGCCATAGGATGGCCAGAAGGCCTAAGGAAGTCCTAAGTGCTTGGGCCTATGCTCACACTCCAAGAGTCTTAGGCAGGATTTCAGCCTCTCACTTCATCACTTCACCTATTCACCTGCAGCCGATTGCAGGGTAATTAACTAAGAAGCTACAAAGGGGAAAAGGAGAGACCCTAACCCAGGATAGAAGAGGAGGACCTGAAACTCGGAGAACTCACTCGCTCCCCTGCCTGGTGGCACAGCTATGGGATTGCCCTGCCAGCTGCCCTTTTTGACCTCTCATTTCCCTCGTCTCCTTCACAACACTGGGACAGAATGGGGAAGCACACACTTCATTAGTCCACTAAGGACTGCCTAGCTTGTAGGGTCAGCGACGAGAATTCTGCCAGGTCACTTTTCTCAGCAGCCAAGTGGATGAACACATCCCTGCAGAGAAACAGTTTAACCTGCCTCCCATTCCTAAAACTTTTTTTGAAAGAAAAAAAATTTAAAGTTGTTATAATAGTTTACATGAAGGGGCTTGCAACTGCCTACTCATATACACACACTTTATTGCTTTTATGTAGGGCAAATGGGGAGGGAGTAAGAGAGGTCCCTTAGCTTGGCAGGTGTCAATGAATGTCTTAGTGAATTGACTGTATATAGACAGGGCTCAGGATTATCTATGTGCTTGCTTTTTAAAGTGTCACCTGGCCCTCTAGTTTCTTCAGTTCCACACTCTGGGCATCTGTCACTTTGCTGTGTCCCGGTGATATCACTGGCTCCCAGGATTAGGGCTCCAGAGCCAAAGCTGGATTTATTATTTGGATGATTCACACAAAAACTCAACATCCCCTGCTTGCGCTGTGGAATCTGGCAAGAGCTCTCACCTAATGAGTGCCTTCCCTTCTCTTAGCCCTCAGACTACTCTCTATTTCTAATCCAAATTTCTATTCTGAGGAATAGAACTCAGCCTGCTGCAGAGTTCAAGGGCTTGGGAGCTAGAGGAATTCCTGGGGGTGCTGGGAAGCTGCTGGGGCCTGGATGTCAGTAACACTGTGCTTATTTCAGCTTCTCAAACAAGTACTCCAGGCTCCATCCTGCTCCAAACTCAGGGTGAGCTTCTTTCAGAGCCAACACCATTTTCTGCATGTGTGTCTTCATACATAATTTTCAGTAATACTTTGCAGGCAGCTGCCTTTCTACATAGGATCAGCTGCCGGAAATGCAGGAAACCACACAGGCCAGAAACAAAAAGACACTCGAGGTATTGTTTAGAGAACACGTGTAAGATGTTAGAAACCACAACATCCTACACCTGTAGCAACATCGGCTGCAGATGGGTATGTGCTCTTCAGCCCATTCCAGACTTTAATGTGTATTACTTTTAAGAAACAAACTCAGGCTGCCTTTCTGCCAAGTTCCCTGATGCAGATGACTGCTCCTGAAAGGCCATGTATAGTACAACTTTACTGCCTCTGGAGCAAAGAAAAGGCTTCATTTGCAAGAGTTTGCCCCAACTCAAGCCAAGGTCATCAACTGAGGTTTCTGTCAGATCAGTTTTGGCCCCAAAGATTTGGCTTGCTCTTTCAAAGTAAACAGGAAACCAAAACAAACTCTATAGAGCTAATGCCTCACAAAAAGCAGACTCAGCCACTCGTTCACTCACTCAATCATTATTGTCCAAAAGTAGCACTTATCATCTTGATATTATTAGTTCTATGAGAAACACATCAGCTTTGTTCATTTGAAATCCCTCCTAATTGTGTTTTCTGAGAATGGATCTAGGGCCCAATGATGGAGTCAGAGTCTTGTTGTGCAACAGGCAACTTTCCATTGACTGGGGTTTGAGCACCTTATCAAACAGTGATTTTATCTTTATTAGTTTCCTGTTTGAACCCAAGCTATAAACACCATAACCATTAACAGTTTCACTGTTCACAATACATGAATGTTCTCAAAATTGATGACTATCTACAACTTTGAGGAGGCAGATCCAAGACCATAAAGTCATGTGCACTGTGAGAACCAGAAGTGGGCAGAGGCCTGACAGCAGCAGAAGTATGATAGGATGCTGACTGCCTCTGAGGAAATAGACTTTTTTTTTTTTTTTTTTTTTCCAATGGAGTCTTGCTCTGTCATCCAGGCTGGAGTGCAGTGGCACTATCTCAGCTCACTGCAGCCTCCACGTCCTGGGTTCAAGTAATTCTCATGCCTCAGCCTCTTAAGTAGCTGGGATTAAAGGTGTGCATCACCAAGCCTTGCTAATTTTTGTATTTTTGGTAGAGACAGGGTTTCACCATGTTGGCCAGTCTGGTCTTGAACTCCTGACCTCAGGTGATGTGCCTGCCTTAGCCTCCCAAAGTGCTGGGATTATAGGTATGAGCCACTCTGCCCAGCCTGGAAATATTTTTATGTTAGGGATGCTTTGAGGATTTTTCTCATTTTTATTTTATTTTGTATTGATTCTCAGGGTCTTTCTGCCTAAGCCAACTTCTTAACAGAGATACTGGCAAGGCATATGAAAGAGATCCTGAATGCTTTTCTGTTAATTTTGTTCCTCTGGTACCTTGAGCAAGTCTGTCTGATGATCTATCTGTTTTCTTTTCTTTTTTTCTTTTGCAATCTGTTTTCTGAAAAGACACTTTCACTATTAATTCCACAGGATTGTGGTGAGGACCACATATTTTCCTTTGAAAAACATCAAGTGATAAATCTAAGGTGACTTCTTACCTTTAAAATTAAGGGAAGGCTTATTTAATTACCCAGAATATTAAGTTATATACTGCTGAGTAACAATTTATCCCCAAACTGAGCAGCTTACAACAATAAACATTTATTATCTCACAGTTTCTATGAGTCAGGAATTCAGTAGTGACTTAGCTGGTTGGTTATGGCTCAGGTGTTAGCTGCGGTTGTGGTCATCTGAAGGTTTGACTGAGGCTGGAGGATCCACTTCCACGATGGCTCACTCACATGGATATTGGCAGGAGGTTTCAGTTTCTTGACAAATGGACCTCTCTATATGGCTTCTTCAGTATGTATGACATGACAACTCTCTTTCCCCAAAGTGAGTGATCCAAGAGAAATCAAGGCAGAAGACACAATATGTTTTATGATCTAGCCTTCAAAGTTACACATTGTCATTTCCATACTATACTACTGGTTACGCAGTTCAGCCCTATTTAGTATGGGAGTGGACAACAAAAAGTGTAAATAGTAGGAAAAGAGAATCACTGGGGCCAGTCCTGAAAGTTGGTTATCACAGAATTGAACTATGCTGACAAATGATGAAGTGAATTAAAAGTAGTTATTAAGTGCATGTTTGAGTTCAGCATATTTTGTTTCCAAACATTTTCCCATATCCATGGACACAGGTGCCTATCATATGTCTGAGTATTATCTGACAAGCCCTGAGTGTGGAATCAAAGTTAAATACTAGGTCATTGGAGTCAGGACTGGATATAAATCTGGCTCATTCGCCTACTTGTTTGAGCCTATATTTCCTCCTTTGCAAACTGGATTAATATACTTATTTCACAGGCTTATTATAGCCATTAATCAAAAGATCATAGAACAGTATCTACTCAATCAATGGTAGGTATTTTCATTAATTATTATTGTTTTTATTATACAATTTAGCTTGAAAGATTAGCATAAGTGCAGAGAGTTTGCATTCTGGCACTCACATAACAAGAAGGCTGCATGTTGCCCAGTTTCAGGTATAATTAATGCTGTGGTTCAGTGACATCATCAAATACCCAGATTCTTTCCATCTTTTTTCTCTGTCATCCTTGGCATTTGGATTCTTCCCTTGGAGTCATAAGATAAATATAGCAACTTGGAGCATAATGTCCTCACACAATTATATCCAAAGACTGAAAGAGTAAGCCCCTTCCTTTTACGCATTTTAAAGTGAAAATAATATTTCCATACCTCTAGAAGACTATTCCTCAGATTTAATTGATCTTAATTGTATTGCATGTTCATTTCTAAGCCAATCATTTGCAGGGGATAAGGAATGATCAGTTTTTAGCTTAGATTAATCAAAGCTAATCCTTCAGGCTGGGGAGAGGCTTGGCTTTCTGGAAGCATGTTGCTGTGTGATGCCTGAAAAAAATTAATATGTAAGAATGACAAGAATGGCTGTTGGGTGAGCCACCAGCCTCTATTACAGGGTCCATGAGAGATACAACTGTGAAAAGTTTGCTTTCTGAAAATGCCTTTATTCTATCTTTACACTTGGTGGGTAGTTTAGCTGGATATAGAATTCTAGACTGGAAATGATTTTTCCTTAGAATTGTAAAGACATTGCTCTATTTCCTTTTCACTTTTGGTGTTATTTTTGAGAAGTCCAATGCCTTTTTGATTCCTGATTTTGGTAAAGGACCTGTTTTTCTTTCTAGAAGTCTTTTGAAGTTTCTATTTATTCATGAGTTTCTGAAATTTTATGATTATGTGCTTTGGTCTATTTTTTCATTCTTTGTATTGGGCACCCAATTGGTCCTTCCAGTCTGGGAAGTCATCCCAATTAGTTCTGGGAAATGTTCTTGTACCATATTATTAAATAATTTTACCTCTCTATTATCTCTGTACTTTCTTCCAGAAATTCAACTTGAATGTTAGGCCTCCTGTATTGATCTAGTTTCCTTATCTTTTTGTTTCTATTTTTTTCCATCTTTTGGTCCTTTTGTTATTTTTTGAAATATTTCTGTAACTTCATCTGGACTTCAACTTTTACTGAATTTATTTCTACCACATTTTTAATTTCCAAAGTTTATTTCTTATTCTCTCAATGTTTCTTTTTTAGAGCATCCTTTTCTTATTTCATGGATACAATCAATAGTTTTTCTCATCTCCTCAAAGATTTTACTTACAGGATTTGTTTAAGTGTGTTTTTAAAAATTTTCTCTATTTCCTCTTGGTTACTTATTTTTCCATTTTGGTTTTCATCTTTTGTTAAAAAGTTTCCTTAAAATATCTGATGATTTTTCTTCACTTTCTCATATTTTAGTGAAGAGAGCACTTTCCCCCACCTTACTGCCTACTAATAAGGTAAGTTGTAATATTAGAACAGGAAGGAATGCCTATCTTCACTTTACAGATGAGAAACTGAGGCATATGGTATTATATAACCTAGCTAATAAAATGCAGCCAGAGTGTGGTGAATGTGAGCTCCAAGTACAATACTGACTCAGTAGGTGAAACTTATCCTTGGCATTGGCCCCCCTCTCTTATCTTTTTCTCTCTCTCTCCCTCAATTTGGTTTCAGAAGAAAAATCTATTGACATTTAAAATGAAGCAGGAATTAATGACAAGGGAAGAGCTGGTACCTCCCCCTAACGTCACTCTAGTTTTTAGCATTTTGGCGGGGACTGTGTTAACTCAAATTAGCTGTGGAATCAACATAGATAACATTTCTTGATCTGGCATTGTGGTGTGAGGCAACACAGACAATTAATATTGGCCACTGTCCCCAGAGGTTTTACATTTTAGAGGAGATGGACTATTTATCTAAAAAGATAATTACATTATAATTTAGTTGTCCTGCACTCCTTGAGATATATTAACACCTTAAAGGTAATGACTGCTTGGCATCATAAGCCAACTTCACCCTGTAAGAACACTGAGATTTCAGAGGAGCCAACTTCGCCTTCTAAGAACATTGAGATTTCAGAGGAAGATGTGGGCTCAGAGAGGGCAGCCAGGTCTGCAAAGGTTGGAAGTGCCTACAGGACAGTGGGAGGGCCTCTGTGGAGTCCAGGCAAGGGAAACTGATGAGCAAGTGTGAGGGGTTATAAGAGGTGACTCAGTGTTCTCCTGGCTTAGGTCCCCAGAAGAACAGGGGTCAATACCCAAGCCCTCCACCTCTGAAAGGCAGCAGTCCTTGGAGTAAGTGTGGGGGCCATGCAGGAGTGACACATGATTCAGACTCAACAGTCACACCAGTGTCTTCTAGTTCTTACTTAACCTTCTTGGTTCTCAACAGCAAACCAAGCTGCAGGGAAAGAGGGCTTTTTCAAGAGCATTGCTCTACCGACCTTTTGACTGTTTTTAGATGAAAAGACATTCTTTTAATATACTTGAAAAATCTGGAAGGAATAATATAAATCAATGCCTTAAGCTTTATCAGCTTCAAGTTTAGTCATTTTTCTTGAACTGAATTCTCCACAGCGTTTAAAGAGCAGTAAGAAAGCAGAGCCGTCAGCCCCAGGAGCCAGTCTGGGAAGCTTTGTGATAAACTCGCGGGTTAACTTTTATTCAAAACACACCCCAAATCCTATTTCAAGTAATCTTTGGCTTCCAACTTGGTACCCAGCAGCCGATTGAAAATGTCTCCTGGGTGTTGACCTTCCAGACAGACCCTTGCCCTGGAAGGAGCCAACCACCATTCTCTGTCCCCACCTTGGTACACACTCACTGGGTGGCTCCTGGATTCTTTGTGGCCAAGAAGCAGGGATTCCCAGGAACACGAACTTGAGCCCCCAAAGCCAGGAAGCCCAGGGCAAAGTAGGGCGCTGCAAGGACACAGAAGGGTCCCCAAGCCCGAAACCCAACGACCCGTGTCAAGCACGCCTCACCCGCTGCTGCGGGATGTTAAATGTGGGGTTTGTGTTGTTTTAATAAAGCAGGACAGACACATTTCTCACATACCAGAAGGTTTCGCTACAACAGGCCTGTTCCCTCGGGATGCAGCTAAAGTCGAAGCCGAGGGCGGAACCGCGCGGGCAGCGACTCCAGGTCTCCTGGGTCGCGCCCGGCCTTTGCTGCGGCCAGGGACGCGGGCAGCCTCCGCAGTCGTGCGGGAGCCTCCGGAGCGGCCCCGAGCTCATTTTCCACTCGGCTGCTTCCCGGCCGAGCTGTAAACCCAACCTGACGTGGGCTCATTAATTTGGCAGCGACTGGAAGACTGGGCCATGGCGGCGCACCCGGGAGGCCTTTGTGCGCCCGGGGTCAGGTCAGAGGGCAACCGAAACACGGCTGAACCCTGCACGCGGCTCCAAGGCGCGGACAGCGCGGCCCGAGCCGCTTCCTCCGGCCGGACGGCCCCGGGACCCAGCTTCCCTCCCCGCGGCCCCGCCAGCGCGGCTTCCGGCGTCCGGGAGCGCGGTGACCCGAACCCTTCGCAGCCACCGACCGCAGTTCTGCGGCGGGCTTGCTCTGCCCTGTCCTTTATCCTCTGCCCGCGCCCTAGCACGAGCAGGGACAGTTTCAGGCGAGCTGGGCCGATGACCTCCGAGGCCTCCTGCCTTCGAGATTCAGTCGCTGGGGTTCAGCCCTGCCCTGCCCTGCCCACGCCTCCCAGCAGGCCCGGGGTCTCGCACCAGCCGGGAGGCACCCGGCTGGCCCCGAGCTCAGTGCCCGCCTCGGGCTCGGAGGAGAGGCCCAGGTGCGGCGTGCGGCCTCCCCGCCCGAATGCGCTCTGAGCCAGGCCCGGGCCCAGCAGCCCTGTGGCCTAGACCGTTGGCCGCTCGGGATTTTCCCTGAGGATTTCGGCTGCGCACCTGGGACCCAGGCGCCCGCGAAATCCCTGCGGCCGGGCTTGCGCAGTTTTTGCCAGTGGCGCGGGCTTGACCTCTTCGGCCCAGATGGATGGGCGTGCCTCGTCATCGTCCATCTTCTTGCTCCGTGGGGCCCGAGACGGGCATGCGGGAGGAGGAACGCGCACCTCGGGGCGGGGAGCGGAGGCTGAGGCGCCGCGGGAGCGCAGGGGCCGCTTTCCACTGTCGGGTAGGGGTGGCAGGCCAAGCCCCAGCGCACTCCTACACCGGCCTCGCGCTGGAGAGAGCGCCCGCTGGATTTTCTTTCTCTTGTCGTTTTCTCGGCCGGCGGATTCGGACTTCGAAGCACCAGTGCCCGGGTCCCCAGCCCAAAGGTTCTGTCTTTCACAAACGCCTGAACACCGGCGGCTGGAGGCGAGGTGGGGGCGGGAGGTGGTTCTGCTTTTTGCGAGTGGCCCAGCGCAGATTAATTTTAGCGAGTTTCGCAAAAACAGAGCGGCCTCCTTCTGTGCCTTTAGGTGACTTTTGTGACATTTAGCAGCAAAGAAAACTATTTCCTCTGCCATTCAGAGCTAACCACGTGTAATTGGCCCAGAAGTCTGTTGTATTTTGGGGAACTGTTTGCGATACCCTGTTTTCATCTCGCGCTTCAAACGAGTCTATGTTTATTCTTCCGTCGGGGAAATTGGTTTACACGCGCAGTAATTTCGGTGCGACACGGAAGTAGCCTCTTGAACTAATGCTACGGGTCCGACAGGCTTTGTGACTGCTAACAACCCTCCATTACATCTGTCAGTAGACTTTTACACAGCCCCAAGGTTGGTGCCAGGTTTATCATCACTATTTGTAAACCAAATGGTCTCCCGTGATGACTGGAGACGCGGACGCCTGAGTCCGAGGAGGAGGTCGAGAGGCCTAGGAGTATTCGGGTCGCAGAGGGCAAAGCCTCGACGGGTCCTGCGATCTGTGGGACACGCCAGGCTGACAATGGGCGGTCCCTAGCAGTTTCCTTCCCCAGCCGCCTTGTCCTGGCGTTTGTGTCTTTTTTCTCCTCACTGTGATCCTGAGCGGTGGGCCTGGCTCCCCAAGTAACAGAGAAGGAGGTGGTCACAAGCCTGGGACCGATGCGTCGCTGACCCGGCGTGTTTTGCAGATCGAAGATGGACCGAGGGGCTGGGGGGTGGAGGCGGTGGGGGTGGAGAGAGTGGTGGAGGCCACCTGGCCGCTTGGAGGGCCTCATGGGGACGGTTCGGTACTCCCCCACAGGTCAAGTCCGCTCGAGGACTAGGGGCGTGGAAAGTCAGGTCAGTGGAGTGAAGAGCTGGCAGGACGCAGTCCTGGTGGGTGTTGGTGTCTTTTTGTCTCTCAGCGTTTGTGGGCGCTGGGCAAGGCCCACTGAGAATGGGGAGCCCAGGACTGTAAGGTGGCTGCGCGGGAGGCAGCGAGCGCCCAGGGCGGTCCACCAGCTGTGTAATCGGAGAAATTGCTCCGAAATTGCGTAGGCTGCCCTGGCTGAGAGGCCTGTAATCAGCCCCTGGCAAGTGTGCAAATGCTGATTTTGCGGGTGTTACCTCATCCACGCTGGCGGTGAAAAGCCTCGGGCTGGTGGCAGGCTAGCCTCTCACTGCCTGACTTCTGCCGGTCTAGCGGGTGGGGGTGCAGACCCTGCCCCTAGGTGGGTTGGGGTAAGTGTGGGCATCTGAGGTCGGGGGCTTCTTTGGCCCAAAGATTAGGGAGGCTGGGAGAAGGTGAAAATGAAATCGTTGACTGTTGCCTTAATATAGGTTCATTGTCCCCGTGTCCTAGCAGAAATGAGCCATTTTCTCTGCCTCCCATGCTTCGCTTGGTCTTTCTGTCTCTTTTAAGAGGAGGAAAAGTTGGTAGAGGAGAAAACCAGAATTATTTACCACACAGTAGAAAAGATGATGGAGGCTGTCTTGACGAAGATGGAAAGGGAGCAATCTTCAATTGTTTATACCTTTATACTGAAAATAGCAAAAAAAAAAAAAAAAAAAAAGGAAATTCAGCGGAAGGCCATAAAATCAGTAAAGAACTTCTCTACAGAGGAAGAACCATATTTTAGTTTCAGCAGTGAGAAAAGTGACCTTTGCTAACTCCATTAGGGCAGAGGCCTGCTCCTGGGATTGTGCAGGAAAACAGAGATGTAACCAGAACCTGTGTCTGCACAGATAAGGCGTCCATCTTTCCAAAGGCAGAGGGAAATGGGCTCCTCGCACCCCTTCATGCTGGCCAGCCCTGAATTCTCTACCACCCTCAGTCCCCAACTTCATTTGACTTAAATAGGTACTGACAGTGAGTAATTTGAAAAATCAAAATATTCAGGGGAAAAAAGTGAAAACTTCAAATTACCCCACACCTCAAAATCCAGAAAGCAAAATAATTCATTAACTCATGACTTTCCCCTGCTTCCCCACAAGGAAATAAGAACTTAGGTGTACATACCTACTTGGATATAGACCTGATATGTAAGAGGCAATCTCGTTTTTCAGGTCTCTGAGCATTTTAATTTGTGGCATTTTCAGTGTTGCCTCCTGAAACCAAATCCCCAGAGGATTTGAAAGGTCCCTGGCTCCAGAAGCTCATTTCAATCCATTAGTGGGGATGAGCTAGAAGGTTTGCCCCAGAAAGTAATGATTTTAAGGTTAAGATTCTCCTCTTTTATTCATTGTCAGCATAGGCCCAAAGCTTGAGGAAAGACAACAGGATTATTTCAGAATACGAGGCCTCCATATCTGGGCCAATCATAAAAACAAGGTTTTAGTCAAACAGGGTTTCTTAGCAGAGGCTGACTTTGCCTTGCCAATTGTCATTGCTGCTGTTTGTTTTCTTTTGTCCTTTTACCCATCTTGTACAACTGATCACAACTCACACCAATGAGACTCCTCATACAATTTCCTTTTGAGAGACTGCTGTTTGCTTGGTACCGTACTAGCAATAATTAAAGGCATATGGATTTCCTGCTCTTTAGGAGCCTCTAATTCACTTGGGGAGGAAAGACTGAGAAGACTTAGAATAGTAGGAAGGGCCCATATAGTATTGCTGAGAGGATGCAGTGAGGAGGCCACCAGCTTCTTGGCAGTATGGTTAGAGCATGGGGAAAGGCACAGGTCACAGGAATATTTTCTGGGTCACCCAAGCAAGTGGTCTTCAGGCCACATGGGAGAGAAAACCAGATGAGGAGCTGGGAAGCCAGCAGCCAGATGGGGCCAGGCTCAGCTTTGTGCTTTCTTCCCGCCCTTTCTGCTCTGTTGGTAGACAGCAGAAAATAACTGAGGGGCAGAGCTGGAACTCATGGTCTGTGTATGTGCTGAATATATTGTCTGGATCATTCTCTACCAGAGGTAGAGATGAGAGATGAGGTGAAATGAGAGAGGTGAGATGAGAGAGCTCCATTTCTGGCTACTAGCCCTGGGCTACTAGCTTTGCTGTTTGCATCAACATGATGACCTAATATATCCTCGAGAAAATAAACTAGTTTGTTTATGAGCTAGAGAATCATGTGACTTTTTTCCCCTGCTAGGATCTCAACAGCTGTTTTAGGACAAACACTGCCCAACAAGGCTGCCGCCATCACAGGATGAATGTAAAAGACTTCACTGCCTGGGAGTGATTTAAGCAAAGTACTTGAAATGTTATATGTGATTAGAAAGAATAACCACAGTGAAACACCAGCTGCATTTCTAGTCGTTTTTTAGACCATTTTTACCTGGCTGGTGTTTGGAAGCAAATACTTCTTTCTGTCTGAGAAAATGTTTGATCCAGAAGTTCCAGCTTCTGATGGTTATTAGCAAGTTCTAGCCTTCACCTCTTACGTTGGGGAGGGCTTCAGATATGGTAAAGATCAGGGATATTAAATTAGAAAAAGCAAAAGGAGCCACTGTATTTTTTAAAGGCAAGTTAAAAATAAATCGTTATGCATGTTTTGATTCCAGCAAAATAATTCTTATACATAAATATGATATAACATTATAGTTATTTTCAATTCATATGTGTTTAATTTTTTCTCTATATATTTCTTTCTCCTGAGTATCTAGATGAAATATAAAATCAGAGTCAGAATTTCTCATTTATCATATTATTCGTATAGAATTGTTTTTTCCTTTAAAATGTATAAAATTTGTATTCTATGGAATTCTTTTTAGGCATGACACTCATTTTAGATTCTAAAAAACCCTTCTAATTTGTTTATTTAGCTGTGTTAGTTTTCCCCACTTTACTAACTGTTTTTATATATTTGTCTATGTTTGGGATTTATGAAAATGTCCCCATCATTTTAATAGTCACCCCTGGGTGCATAGGCAATGGCTTAGAAAACTTTTAAAAATATGCTAATACCACTATAGCAAAACACCATTACATCAACAAAAAACACAAACCCACTGAACACCAGCCCAGAAAAACATTCCCACAACTATCTGGGGAAAATAAACCAAAAAGAGCTATCTTTCATTATGTCTGAAAGATCAGCTAACCAGGCAGGGCTCTCAGGAGAACAAGAGGAATGGTATTTTACAGAGGAGGGGTCCTTATGGAGACCCTCTGCTTTCATCTCCCCAGACATGCACTAGGGGGTGGAGTATGGAAAGAGACATCGAAGGAATAAAGCAATGTGGAACCTGTTCTACTTAGAGTTGAAACCCTGGGGCCTCTGGGGTGAATTGACATAATATGTCCATTTGAGCTAATAACCCCTCTTGTTCCATAAGCTGAGGGCGAGATTTTTTTTTTTTTTTTTTTTTTTTTTTTTTTTTTGCTGTTATTTGTAAAGGGCTATAGGAAAGATTGGTGTTTTGCATTGCAACATCACTAAATAGACGTGGATTTTGAGTCCCACCTGTGCTCACTGAGTTACTATGAGAATTAAATGACAGTGTAAAAACACTGATTTCATATCTTGGAAGTGGTCTACAAATGACTGTACTGCTATCTGGTGTTTTTCTTGAGTCTGAATCATCAGAAAGAATTGCCTAGGCTCTCTCCTTGTGTCTTCTGGGGTGCACACAGCCTTCACTAACTGTGAAGGATCCAAGTGAACACCTGAGTGACCCTGTTAAGGGAAGGGTAGCCTGGTTCAAGGTGTCGGTGGGGGATGAGTGGGGCATGTTGCATCCCATCTGATAGTACAGAGGATATGCAAATAAAAACTTGTCACTTGGGAGTGCAACAGGGGTTCTGGCAGAGCCTGGAATTACAGAAAGTGTAACGGGCAGACAGAAAGGGTAGCAGGGACATGGGTATGTCCAGTTGGCTTCTCCCAGACATGTCAAGAGGCAGTATGGAGTGACGAGCATCAGCTGGGGCTCTGAGGCCTGCCTGACTGGGCTCTTCTTACCAGCAATGCTTACTTACCTCTCAGTGCTCAGGGCCCACACCTGCAGGACAGGGAGGATAATAGTACCTGTCACATAGCATCGTAGCAAGGAGCTACAATCTATGCAGAACACTTAGAACAGGGCTGGATGTGCTGGGTTATTTAGAAAGGCAGCAGAGAACCATGTGAAGGTGCCTGGCTCCAAGTGAGCTGCCTGACTTTGCCTTTGTCACTTACCAACAGGATGATGTTGGGAAGTATGACATTGAGAAGTTCTCACACTTCTGTGCCTCAGTTTCTTCATCTGTGAAATGGGGATAATAATAATACCTACTTCCTAGGGTGGTGGTTGTTATGATTAAATGAGTTAACAAATGTGAATGGTTTGGAACAGTGGCATGTAACACAGATCTGCTGTTACCATTGTTTTTATTATTGTTATTGCAAGCAAGCTGCTCCTTCCCTTTCCATTCAGTTCAATAAATGTAAAT
Organism: Symphalangus syndactylus; assembly: GCF_028878055.3. Lineage (NCBI taxonomy): Eukaryota > Metazoa > Chordata > Mammalia > Primates > Hylobatidae > Symphalangus > Symphalangus syndactylus. The sequence goes on from NC_072440.2 coordinate 28,088,832, forward strand.
TATCCCACAGATTCCCTGAAGAAAATGAGCACACATCACCCGAAGATCTTTCTGTAACTGTCTCTGGTACCACTGGTCATGCCTGCATCAACCTTAATATCCCTCTTTAATGAGCCCCTGTGGAAGAGACTCATGTGAGGCCCATTTCCCCTCTCAAGAGGCTATTCCATGCCACACCTCACTCTGCCTTTGGATGTAGTTTTCTTTTTTCACTCAAGATTTTCCACCACCTTCAGCTTTTGTACTTGTGCCCTTCCTCTTCCTGCTTGTTCTTGAGTGTGGCTGGGGATGCTGGGTCCTCTAGACCTGGGAGGGCTTGCACGGATCAGGCTAGGACTGCTATTGGCCTAGATGGGTAGGTGGGTAGATGGACAGTGCTTGATTTCTGGTGTCTATAAAATCAATAGAAAATGAGAAATGGAGCATCAAACAAATTTAAATGCTCTGTTGGTTTTTAATTAATTCAATAATCTCATTCTTCATGCTTCTATAAATCTGGAATGATACCACTGTTATTTTAAGAGATGGAGAGTGAATACTAATGCCTTCCAAAAACATTGCAGGACTCTGCAGTTTCCTTAAAAAAAACTCCTTTCCTTTTGAGAGTGAACTTGAATTCACCAAGAGGAGTAGTATCATTGAACAGGGCTCCTTCGTGAGTCTGAGATTTAGACAAGAGTTTGTGATATTCCTTTATGACCGGACGTAGCAGAATGAGTTGGACATAGCATTTTAGATTGAGTTCTCAATCTCCAGATTGTGATAGTTTAATTTATCTTCTCCACGTAGTTTTGCTATTGACATTTATTAGCCTAGAGTGTTGCTGCCAACACAAGTTTTGAGTAGATTGTGGTATAAACAGATTTCCTCTTTACACGTTCTAATCAGTGCAGGACTGTTTTTATTGAAACCGTACCTCAGCTCAAGCTTCTCCACAAGTGTAGGCACATATGTATGGAGTTTAAATTGTATTTATGGTTGGTAAATGTTCTAATTAAGTGGCTGCATGTGTTCAGAGGGGAAAATTAAATCAGTGAACATGGGAGGCCAGGAGGCTCTTCCGTTCTGGTTTGGGTTCTGTATGATTTTAGGCTTTGAGAAATCAATGCGGTGAGCTGGTGGGTGACAACCCAGGCAGACATTTGTCTCCTGGCTGATTTACAATGTTATCTACAGATTTTTTTTTTCCTTGATGAGATGATGTTTCATTCCTAATTGCCTGCTTCATCCTGACACATCACAGAGCAATTTCTGACAGGCAACACTTCTGGATAGTGTCCTGGGCCTTACTTTCCATATTAGGATACATGGAATGCTCAAATAAAAAGGAATATAACTGACATGGTGTCCACCACAACAGTCCCATCCTGCTGTCATGACAATGGCAATGAGTAGATTGCCATCCACCAAGCAGTGCCTGGGCTTCTTTGGAACTCACCTCAGGAAAGGTTTCCACATCTTTCTGAGCGCTGCTAAAGAATGAAGTCTTGGCCACAGCAGACCAAAGGGTACTGAAGGATTTCGAAAGTAGCTGCTGCTATGCTATATAGTTAGCTCAAGGAGGATTGTAATTTGCAAAAATGGGCAAAATATGCACTCCAAGGATATGTAGAACACAATCTAGCCAGATCTGCCCAACCACAGTAATTTTGCTGCTTCAGACAAAATGCCTTTTTGGTGTAGGTTTGAGTTGACAGATTACTGAGGGAAATTTTTGTCTTGCCCACACTCCCAGTTTATTCAGGTTGTTTGTTAATACACCGTACAGCCCTCCATGAGGATGGTATGATGTAGACCTGGCACCCTAAACCGAATAAGCTCTTTGCTGACAGCTGAAAGTAAAGGCATTTGTGGCAATCAGATTGAGGGGGCCCTCAGGTTGCTTCCAGATGTCAAATTGATTAATGTTGGAGTTGGTGCTGCCAGCAGCCAGGCCATCTGAGTGCACAGATCTCCAGGAAACAAGCCTGGTGGTTGTGGTATCAGTGGGTAGAGACACAAGCACAGATACTGAACAGACGCCAGTCCTTCTGCTTCAGCTTAGTAGAATGCCCAGAAAATCCTCCACGATGCAAACCCCCCAACATAAAACTTTTCAGCCATTTTTCATGTTTTCTAACCAGAGGGTTGTTTCCTTAAATTAACATCAGTAGTTCTACACTCAGAACTCTAACCCAAGCCGGGCTTGGTGGCTCACGCCTCTAATCTCGGCACTTTGGGAGGCCAAGGTGGACTGATCAGCTGAGGACAGGAGTTTGAGACCAGCCTGGGAAACATGATGAAACCCTGTCTGTACTAAAAATACAAAAATTAGCTGGGTGTGGTGGTGGATGCCTGTATGTAGTCCCAGCTACTGGGGAGTCTGAGGCAGGAAAATCGTTTGAACTTGGGAGGCGGAGGTTGCAGTGGGTGGAGACTGCGCCACTGCACTCCAGCCTGGGCAACAGAGTAAGACTCTGTCTCAAAAACTAAAATAAAATTGAAGTCCAACCCATGGATGATGGGCCTTCCTCTGTACATTCTTTGAAGTTTACTTTCCATCTTCCTATAATTCCACTTAACAATGTCTGTGTGCACAGCATATACCCAGCATAACCAAAGGGAAGGGGCAGGGCCGAGATGTGTATATGAGGAAACTTCACATGTAGCAACTGAAACTTATATTGAGAACATTAACAATCGCTTCCTTCTTGTGGGGGTGCTTCTGGTTCTAAATGAGGTGTTAGTGTTTGTGAGGGTGATAACCTTGTCCCATTGAATTATGATGAGAAAACAACCCAGTTGCCTACGGAGCCAAAAGCAAACCTCAGAACTGCTTGACTCATCCGTCAAACAAATTGTATTTTAGGAAACGCAGGACAGAGAAAAATGCACAAAAGAAAAGGAGGTTTATTTATTTGTACAAAAGTAGAATGACAGCCGTTTGAGTGGATCCAAATAGCGTTTAGGGAGAAAAAAAATGTGATTCATTGCCAGCTATTAAATTTTGTTTATCCTTCTTTAAACTAACCAGAAACACATTTTGGAAAAAAACTTGAGTTAACATTTTAAGCGCTGAAAGCCTGCTGTGGATGCTGCCTCGGCTCGCCTACCTTCCAACGGGAAGATGAGGGCTGAAGCAAGCAAACATGGTTTTGAGAGGTCAGGCAAAGAATGAATGCCTAGACCTGCTTCCCAGTCCACCCTCCGGCACTGGGAGAAGTTTTTCATTTCCTTAAATAAGGTTGCTAACCTCAGGGCAATAGCAAGAAGGTTCATGTTTACAAGGTGGTTTCAGATAAAGTACCTCAAAGGAAACAGAACATTTCTCCAAAGACAAAATCACTGACTGAGTGACTGTGTCAGGAAGCCCCGTTTCCCTGATAATCAGTCCTTATTATCGTATGCATTTGCCAGATCACCAGCTGAAGTGACTAATGCTGACTCCTGGTACGACTGTGTGACTGAAAGACTTCAGAGCACTTGACAAGTAGCTGAAAAAATTGCTGGAATCCCAGTGCCTAGTGGAAGAAACCCCTCCAGACTGCAGTGTGCTGGGGTGACTCCCTCCAGCATGGCCCTACCCTCTTTCTGCTACAGGGCCGTAAGGGAGCAGCTTTTATAGCTGTTTCTACTGTCCCCATCCCCGCACCCTCCTTAATTAAGTGTATTGGTATAAATATTTGGGTTGTTAATACCCTTAAAATTGGAAGGGAGTGTATTTATCATAGACTATAAGAATTAACTTGATTTAAATAATACAAAAATATACACATTTCTAAAAGAAGCAGTAGCAAAGATAACTTTGTTGAAGCCGAAGCCCCTAGCATCTTTTTGCTTTCCAAGCAAATAATTCCACCATGAGAATTATCTAGAGTTTGCTATCTCAGTACTGTCTAGAGAGGGAACTCCCTGCTGAGTCTGAGGCCACAAGAAAAGGCCCAAGTGGACTCCTTAGGTCCAGAGAACTCCACCACCCCTCTGCTTCATGGCCCAGGGAGAAGGAATCTCCATGTTGTGGTTCACTGGCTTTCAAGCCTCAGTGGACTTGGTGAAGCAAAAGACCCCATACAGGCTACTGTCCTTCCTTTTCCCTCATAAACCTGCAACTTTTCCCTTGTGCCCAATATTCCAGCTTCCTTCACATATTTCTAGAACTATGCAACTGTGTCTTATTCATTTTCGTGTCCCCTTGTCTTAGCAGAGCTCCCCCCACTTACAGTAGGCATTGAAAAATGTGATTAAACTGGGTTCTCTTGTGAGCAGACCCAGGGCCTTCCTACCTGCCAGCAGCATGGACCACCTAGGCTAGGTCTACACAGGTTTAGGGGGCAGCTTAGGACACATTGCTCCCAGATATCTGTCTTAATAGCTAGTAGTATGCAGACTCTCTTTTAAAAATATTTAAAAATTAACTTTAGAAACATTTCAACCTTAATACAACAAAATGAAAAGACAACCTCCATTGTCATCCTTTGGGTTTCCTCAGCATCTACACCTTTAGGGTGAGGATCCATTTGAACTATTGCAACAGTACCTATGGAATTGATGTGATGACAGGAACATAAAGTAAAAACTTTTATTAGAGGAAAAGTCTGCCTTCTCTTCTGGCTGCTCTGCTAGGGTAGCAGTTTACAGAGGGAATGAAGAGGAAGGCCACAGAGCAGCACATTCATTCAGAAACGTCATAGTGTGCATTATGCCAGGAGCTGCAAGCACTGCCACTAAATCTCTTTGTCTCAGAAGGAAAACCTGGACATGAGACTAGGCCAAGGCAGATTGTTAGCAGGGAGTCCAGCCCAGTCATTCTCTGGCTCTCACCACAGAACACATGGATGAAGGGATAAAGAATTTAACAAAAATTGGCCAGGCGCGGTGCCTCATGCCTGTGATCCCAGCACTTTGGGAGGCTGAGGCAGGCGGATCACTTGAGGTCAGGAGTTTGAGACCACCCTGACCAACATGGCAAAACCTGTCTCTACAAAAAATACAAAAATTAACACCAGTCAGAATGGCGATTATTAAAAAGTCAAGAAACAATATATGCTGGCGAAGCTGTGGAGAAATAGGAGTCTCACTCTGTCGCCCAGGCTGGGGTGCAGTGGCACAATTTCGGTTCACTGCAACCTCTGCCTCCCAGGTTCAAGCAATTCTTCTGCCTCAGCCTCCCAAGTAGCTGGGATTATAGGCGCGCACCATGCCCGGCTAATTTTTGTACTTTTAGTAGAGACGGGGTTTCACCATATTGGTCAGGCTAGTTTCGAACTCCTGACCTTGTGATCTGCCTGCCTTGGCCTCCCAAAGTGCTGGAGTTACAGGAGTGAGCCACCCCACCTGGCCAAAATAGGAACATGTTTATATTGTTGGTGGGAATGTAAATTAGTTCAATCATTGTGGAAGACAATACAGCGATTCCTCAAGTATCTAGAACCAGAAATACCATTTGACCCAGCAATCCCATTACTGGGTATATACCCAAAGGATTATAAATCATTTTGCTATAAAGACATATGCACACGTATGTTTATTGCAGCACTATTTACAATAGCAAAGTCATGGAACCAACCCAAATGCCCATCAGTGATAGATTGGATAAAGAAAATGTGGTACATACACACCGTGAAATATTACACTGCCATAGAAAGGAATGAAATCATGTCCTTTGTAGGGAGATGGATGAAGCTGGAAGCCATCATCCTCAGCAAACTAACACAGGAACAGAAAACCAAACACTGCATGTTCTCATTCATAAGAGGGAGCTCACCAATGAGAACACATGGACACAGGGAGGGGAACAACACACAGCAGGGCCTGCTGCAGGGCGAGGGGAGGGAACTTAGAGGACAGATCAATAGATGCAGCAAACCACCATGGCACATATATACCTATGTAAGAAACCTGCACATGTATCCCGGAACTTAAAGTAAAAAAATAAAAATAAAAATAAAAAAATACAAATACAAAAATCAGCTGGGCATGATGGCACATGCCTGTAATACCAGCTACTCAGGAGGCTGAGGCACAAGAATCGCTTGAACTCAGGAGGCGGAGGTTGCCATGAGCTGAGATCGCACTACTGCACTCCAGCCTGGGCGACAGAGAGATTCTGTCTCCAGAAAAGAAAAAAAAAAAGAATAAATAAAATTCCCAAGTACTTAAAAATATCTTATTAACTCTTTCCATCTATTTATTTGACTACCTGACCAATATTTTGGTGCTTCTGGGAAGGACAGCAGTGGATAGAATGTGGAGGGACCCCAGGCTCATGCACAGGAGTAGCTGGGATAAAGAAGGGGGTAGTGGGTGCTCCCTGCAAGATCCTCTGACTCTGACCTGGCTTCCTTTACCACATCACATTCTACTTCCTCTTTCCAGGGAGTATGTGGTTCCAACCACATTCCTGCAGGCACCAAGTCCTCATGTCAAATCACATGGCATTTCTGAGCCTACAGCTTCATATTCAAGAGTGTGGCAAGAAGCATAGCATCGTGGTTATTTTGTCCCATACTTCTGCACCAAGGACCAGAATTTCAAGAAATAATGAAGTCTCTGACCTGGCAATTCCACTTCTAGGTCTATATCCAAGAGAAGTGAAAATATCTGCACACAAAGACTTGCACATAAACATCCACAGTGCTGTTATTCATGAGAGCCAAAAAGTGGAAACAATCTACATGTTCATCAGCTGATGATGGACAAACAAAATGCAGTACGTCCATACAATGGAATACTATTCAGCCATAAGAAGGAATGAAGTACTGATACATGAATGAACCTTGAAAATATTATGCTGACTGAAAGAAGACAAAGACGGTCACACGTTATATGATTTCATTCATATGAAATATCTAAATAGGTAAATTCATAGAGAAAGTAGGTTAATGGTTGATGGCAGCTAGGAGAAGAGAGAAGGGAGAGTGACTGCTGATGGGTATGGGGCTTCTTTTTAGGGGTGATGGAAAGTTCTGGAATTACATAGTGGTGATAGCTATACAACATGGTGAATATACTAAAAACCACTAAATTGTACACTTCCAAATGGTGAATTTTATGTTATGTGAATTTTCTCAATTAAAAAAAAAAGAAGTAATAAGTCACTGGGAAGCAGCAGCCTTATTTCCTTCTTTCTGTCCTCCTTGAGCCAACTGAGAACCTCATTTAAATACTTGAACACAACAGACTTGCATTTTGGACTGATCGATTGGCTCTTTCACCTTTTTTTCTACCTTGCGGCCACGTCTCTCCACTTCAGTGAGCATCTTCAAGACTCAAATGGGGGGAATTCAGTTCTAAACATTCCTTTTTGTGCCTATGCTATGTGTTGGTCTTGTGGGCTTGGGTGATCTAAATCAGGGGTCTCCAACCCCTGGGTCACAGACTGGCAGTCCGTGGCCTGTTAGGAACCAAGCTGCACAGCAGGAGGTGAGCGGCAGGTGAGCGAGCATTACTGCCTGAGCTCCACCCTCTGTCAGATCACCTGCGTTGTTAGATTCTCACAGGAGGGCAAACCCTGTTGTGAACTGCGCATGCGATCTAGGGATCTGGGTTGCCTGCTCCTTATGAGAATCTAACTAATGCCTGATGATCTGAGATGGAAGAGTTTCATCCTGAAACCACCCTGCCCCCTGTCCGCGGAAAAATTATCTTCCACGAAACCCGTCCCTGGTGCCAAAATGGTTGGGGACCACTGATCTAGATAGAGACCTCAAATTACCTGTCTCCAGCACCACTGCTCATGAGAGCTGTTTCCTGTGGAAGCCAGATTCTTCAACTGTTGGAAATTACCGGGGAGGCTCGTTTAGGAGACCGGCCGCTGAATAGGGTTTGGCAAAATGTCAGCTTGGACACCCTGTTCCTTTTTGCTGCTGTCATTTCTGCAGTCACAGGACAAGGCCTTGGGGTAAAGAGATGTCTTTATGAGGGGGCTCCTGAGGATACCTCAGTTTCCCTTCTTCTGCCTGTCCCACTCCTCAGCAGGTCCACCACAAGCACTTCCCTCAGGCCACCTGTGTGAAACACATACCTCTAAGAGCAACAAGTGCAAGGGTTTCTCAGGGATCACACCTCATCAAAGTGGCAGCCCAGGCACTGGCTGTGCCCACCCTGCGGTCCCCTCTCTGCCCACCTCTCTCTCATGCCTTCTGCTCTGCTCTCCTGGTGGATGACATTCTTTCCTCCCTGGCACAGGTGCCTTAATCTAGGCAGTCCCAATCCGAGGTTAGCTGTCACTCTTTTCACATCAGCACAACCAGGAGCATTTTTCATTCCCATAGATGATTCTAAAGGACAGATTAAATGGGAAGCTTTTGATCAAACCAATTCTGAGAAGGAAAGGGAAATCCCAGCCCACCAAAGGCCTGCTGAGATGCGATGCAATGAAAGTAGTACTGTCTCAACTGGGCCACAGTAGTTCAAGCCAGCTAATAAAAACAAAGGCTCTGGGTTTATTTGTTTAACTGACAAATAAAGCCCAGAATAGTCAAGTGGGTTGAAAACTATTCAAGTGATTCACATCAGAACACTGGCCATTGTTTAGTCCACAGCAGTGCCAGTGGAACAACGCCGGATACATGCCTGATCACTTATCTGCAGATTTAATGAAAACATATACAGTTGCTCCAATAATTTAGTAACTTACTGAGCTATCTCCTGCAGGCCAAAGAGGTGTGTATGGAGTTATAAATATGTTTTCCTCAATTGTCTTGGTGAGTCAGGGCTAGAACAATGTTTGCCACCTATGACATGCTCAATAAATAAATAAATTTATTGCTTCATTTTGTGCTGTGGGATAGGCAGAAACCAAGACTGCTGCCGAGTGAGGAGGCCCGTGTCATAGGAATGATGCCATAACTGGAACAGTCTGAATAAGACAAAGCTGTAACCTTTGGGTCACTCAAAATTTAAAGTCTTGATAGGGGAACCTATTGGTTGAGCTTTTATCACAGGCATGCCAATAGTTATATTAACACAATGAGAGGGAAAAGGATCTAATCTCTCAGTTTCTGTGATAGGAGATAGGTATAGTCTCACCAAAACTACACAGAAGAGGAAGAGGTAATTCCCCCAAAGAAATCAGGCTGTTGATTAGGAAGAGAGAATAGAAACCTGGTGGACAAAAACCAATCGTTATTTCTTCCATCAGAAGTACAGAAAATCACTTGAAACAAACTAAATTGAATGACAGCTCCTCTCTGAATGAGGGTGTCCAGTAGTGAAATGATTAAGTGTTTACAATGATACCTTAATTTTGGAAATTCTGGAAAGGTAATTTTTCTGGCAAAGGTGTGTATGAGCTAAAGGAATATCTGAAACGGTTTCTAAATCTTCTGCTCAGCTTGGTTGTGGAGACTTGCATTTTAACAGAGACAATGTGAAGTAAAACATGGAGCATTTATATGGTGAATCTGAACCAAGTTAGAAAAGTGAAATTGAATAAACTTGCCTTGTGGGGATCTTCAGATGTTCCTTCCAATTAACAAATTTAATGGGTGAGTAGCCCTTCAAGTACTGAGAGGGATGGACAAGGAAAATCAGAAAACAGTTAGAACCTATATGTAATTTATTAGCATTCACAGTTAATATATGTATTTCCCATGCACATATGCTATTAGCCAGTGACAGCAGCATAGTGAGCAATGAGCAGTAGCTCACCATCCTGCACATGCTGTCAGCCAACGAGTCCTGCAGGTTATCCTGGGTAGACTGTGTGAGGCAGTGTTATTAAGTGGACTGTTTATTTTGCTGTGGCCTCTCCTGCCATTTTTATTTTGTTCTAGCAAATGGTATTGAACCCTGGTGACTGAAAAAGGTCTACTGTGATGGTGCTGAACCTGTTTCAAAGAAACAGGGGCAGAAGATCACGCTGGACCACATTATGAGTTTTATTGCAGCTCATGCTCCTTTGAGGATATGGTTGAAGAAACACAAGGTATAGTTCAGCAGTCATTGAGGGATTGGTGGAAGTCCTTTGACATGATGAAAGAGCTCACAAATATTGCAGCAGCCTTGGAAGATTTAGCAACAATTTTCTGAATGGGAGCTGAAGGAACTGTGTCTAGAGACAAGTCATGACTTCAGGGAATCAAAATGAACAGAAATGCAATTGGCAAGGCGCAGTCTGCTCCCCATCTGCAGAGGGAGGGACCAGGTAGTACTCCCTCTCCGAGGAATGCCTTCTCCTCACCAGATGGAGGAGTCCAGTGTATAAGATACAGCCTGCCTCAAGGAGCTGCTCTTTCCCCACTGATTTTTCAGAGGATTGACTCAGCTTTTCACTTTGCAGAGCAATTCAGCAAGGCTTTAGGAGAAAGGAAATCTGTGTGTCCCTATAGTCTTCAGCATGGTTTTGTGGTTCCAGCAGGTATTCCATTAAGACTCTTGGTGGATAAACCACAGATAACATTTTCCATTCCTCATTGCATGTAATCTTAGTAAGAAAGTGCTTGGCCAATATTTTATTGGTTATTGAGAATTATGAGTAATAATGGTTGTGTTTGCTGGAAAGCTTCTAGGGAAACATAGTGGAAACATATTTTTTGTCATAGCAAGGAAACAATTGTGTTAGTTTTTAAGGAATTTTTATAAAATAATTAGGATTGCTTTTTTATTTTATTTTATTTTTGAGATGGAGTCTCACTCTGTCACCCGGGATGGAGTGCAGTGGCGTAATCTCAGCTCTCTGGAACCTCCGCCTCCTGGGTTTAAGCGATTCTCCTCCCCCAGCCTCCCAAGTAGCTGGGACTACAGGTGTGCACCACCATGCCCAGCTAATTTTTGTATTTTTAGTAGAGACAGGGTTTTGCCATGTTGACCAGGCTGGTCTGGAACTCCTGACCTCAGGTGATCTGCCCACTTCGGCCTCCCAAAGTGTTGGGATTACAGACATGAGCCACCATGCATGGCCTAGGATTGCCTTTTTAAAAAGGCTTCCAAAATAAAGACTATGGTATGATGCCGAAGATGAGTGATTTGCTTAGACAATTTAGAAATCAATTTGTGAGAAGTACTGTTAACATTGAAGAACTAAAATGTAAGACTAGTTATTATGTTTATGCATACTCATCCCCAGAAATTTGGCTTCATGGAATGGGTACATTGAATTAAGTCCAACTAAGCAGTGTTTCACTCATATTCTTGGGCTTCTTCATAAAAATACATTCATGCATTTTAATTCAAGTGGATAAAATACTCTAAAGATATTTAAACTTTGTGTCAATATAAACAGGATTAAAATGACAGTAACCAAACTATTTGTTTCATGTAAAATACAGCTTTTTTTAAAAAAATGGAGAAATGTGGAAAAAGTATTTCACAGCCCTAGACAACTCAATCTTTTAATTATAGCTCTCTAGACATAATGTAGGGTGAACTCTTTGTAAAATCAAAAGTTAAAATAGAGTCGATGTATGCTGGAGACCTAATATATTCCACTGGTGTAGATTCATAGGGAAAGTACTTTCATGTATCTGTTAAAATGGGATTCTTACCATTTCTCAAGCTTTAATATAAGGATGTAAAAATCACAGCATTTTAGCATGGTGAAAAGAATCACTGATGGGGGTAGGAAGACCAATTAGGAGGGTACTGCAATAATTCAGGCAAGAAATGGTGCCAATGGAGGTAGTAAGAAGTAGTTGGATTGTGAATAATTTTTGAAAGAAGACTCAACCAGATTTGCTGATGGATTGCATGTGGGGCATATGATGCAGGAGTCAAAGATGAGCCCAAAGTTTTTCCTCTGAGCAGATAGAAGCATGAAGTTGTCATCTATTATCACAAGGAGAGCTGTAAGAAGAGAAGGTTTTTGGGGAGGGATCAGGAGCTTGGTTTTGAACTCCCACGTTTGAGATGTCTTTAAAACTTTCAAGTGAGGATGCCAAATCATCAGCTGAAGTGACAGTCTTTCATCCAGGTGAGAAGTCTGGGCTGGAGATAGAAATCTGCAAATCATCAATGCATATGTGCTATTTAAAGACTTGGGAGTAAAGAAAGATGAGAAGAGGACTGAGGCCAGAGAACCCTGGGGCATGCCAACATTCAGAGGTCAGGCAGATGCACAGAACCAGCAAAGGAGACTGTGACAAAGTGGCCAGAGAGGGCGATAGAGAACCAAGGGAGACTGGTGTCCTGGAAGACAAGAATGTTGCTTAAGAAGAAAGGATCCACCTGCCTTGGCCTCCCAAAGTGATGGGACCGCAAGCGTGAGCCACTGCACCCAGCCTCATCATTATTCTTAATCAAGTTAAAGTTGTTTAAGAAAATTCCTCATTTCTTATAGATATATCCTGAGTATTTAAGACTAAAATGTCATGCTATCTGGGACTTGCACTTCAGGCCAGGTGTGGTGGCTCACGCCTATAATCCCAGCACTCTGGGAGGCTGCTGCAGGTGGATTATTTGAGGTCAGGAGTTTGAGATCAGCCTGGCCAACATGGTGAAACCCCATCTGTACTAAAAATACAAAAATTAGCTGGGCCTGGTGGCGGGTGCCTGTAATCCCTACTCGGGAGGCTGAGGCAGGAGAATCACTTGAACCCAGGAGACAGAGGCTGCAGTGAGCCGAGATCACACCACTGCACTGCAGCCTGGGTGACAGAGGGAGACTTTGTCGCTAAATGAATAAATAAATAAAAATAAAACACTTCAGAAAGAAAAAAAGAAATGAAGCACTTATGCATTAAATTCATGATTATTAAATCTAAGTAATATAATAATGAATTCTTTGTGATATTCTTTATTTTTAGATATGATTGAAATTTTTCATAATAAAATGTTAAAATTTCTTAAAGTAAATGGGAGAAAAGGAATTTCAGGCAGCAGGAATACATAGATCTTTTTTTGTTTTTGTTTTGAGTCTGCATCACTGGCAAAAGGAATACATAAATCTTTTGCAGTTTTGCTATAAAGGAAAACAAAGAAGGCAGTAGTATCTAGATTGTTCTCTGTTTTTTTGTTTGCTTGCTTGTTTTTTAAGATGGAGAAGTTACAGTACAGTTGAATGCTGATATGGGAACATGGATGAGGAGGGCAGGATGGGCAAATTTAAGTGTGCTGTCCTTGAGTAGAAAGAGGGGATGGGACCTGCAGGATAGGTCCCAGGTGGAGAGTTTGGTCTTAAAGAGGATGGTATGTGCCATACTCATTCACAGTCAACAGGAGGTAGCAGAGAGGATGGACACAGATGCAGAGAGGGGGTAGTCCTACTGGTGGAAAAAGTGGAGTTGTCTTCTGATGGCCTCAGTTATTTTAATGAAAGAGGAATTGAGGTCAAAGGCTGAGGGTGAAGCATGAGAGGGACTTGGAGGTTTAAGAGAGAATGAGGAATAGGAAGGAGAAACAGAGTTGACTGAGAAATTCAACAGGATTGCCAGGCAGCACTAAAGGCCTATCTGAGGCTGAGACCAGTCAGTAAGTGGAAAAGCTGTTGCTGGTTGTGTCTGTGGTTCCCTGTCCACATCCTCCCAGCAGTCACCTTTACACAATGACTACAAACGCTTCCAACTGTCCGCTTGAGGGCTTTATACATTTGTTCTGGCAATGGGAACATGCTCTGCATGAATGTAGGATAATTAGGAAATGCTGAAGTGTTACCGCCCTGTGAAGCAGCTCTCAACCAATGATAGAAAGGGTTTGGTGGATGTTATGGATAGAATGTTTGTGTCTCCTTGCAATTTATATGTTGAAGCCCTAACCCCCAATGTAATGGCATTTAGAGATGGGGCCTTTCGGTGGGGCCCTCATGATGGGGTGCCCTTACAAAAAGAGGCACCAAAGAGCTTCTTCACTCTCTTTACCAGGTGAAAGTGTTCATTTGCAAATCCAGAAGAGGGCACTCATTAGAACCAACCATGCTGGCACCCGCATCTTGGACTTTTAGTATCTAGAACTGTGAGAAAGTATTAGTAAGTGTCTGTTGTTTAAGCCACTCAGTCAATGGTATTTTGTTATGGCATCCCTAGAAAACCAATACAGTGGATAAATACCCTAACACCCTCAGCATTCAGCTGGGACAATTTTGAGGCATGCTCAATACATTTTGCAGCATTTCCTGGTGGAATTCTCCAGTTGCTCAGAGAAATACCTTGCTTATTCGTGTGTCATTTATTGGCTTTCTTTCTTCCCTTTCCCACTTCCTGACTTCTCTACTGATATTTCCAAGGATCACCTCTGAGAAAACTACTTCTATTGTAATCCTGTCTAAGGAATTTCTTCCTGGAAAATAAAGTCTAAGACAGTACATGTGTCAGTTTCTTGAGCACAGATGTTCAATGGGTGGAGAATTGAATTTAACAAGGTTTGGGCTTTTGCCTGGTGAATTTTAAGCAGGATGAGGGCATATGTGAAGAAGTCATAATAACGATGGACCAAGGAATCCATGCAGGGTAAGGAGGGAAATGAGGCTAAGTGGCAGATGAGGAGCAGAGAAACGGGATGTGAATTGGAAATCCCAGTGGATTCTAGTAGTTGTTGAGGTTAGAAGATTAGGGGAGTCAGCTAGAAATATTGGAGGTAGAAAGTTGAAATCGAGAATATGGGGGTGGGGGAATTAGTAATGGGAGTATGTTTAGAACAATATCATTGGGAAAATGGAAATGAAGGAACTAAGAGGGCAGGGCATTGAATTAGACAGGGGTGGTGTTGGAAAGTGATTGTGAATCTGGTGCAAAATCTTCAAGGAATGACCTGGAGGCTCATAGATGACTAAACCTTCAACTGGTGCTTGAGAAGGAAGGAAAGAATTGTCTGGAAAGGAAGGTAAGGAGCAAGGAGGACACCTACCCCAGCTTCAGGACTGTGGGGAAGCAGTGCCCCCAGAGATCAGATTTCCATCTGAGCTGTGTGATAGAGGAACACTCAGAGGAGCTGCAGAGGATATCTGGGAGTGTGTTGATGATTGGCTGTGCATTCCTGAGGACATCGAGTGGACGGGCCTGGGGGTTGGGAAGGGTGGAGAGGTAATCAGATTAGAGGATATACCAAGGTCTGTGAGGGTGAGTCCTAGTGAGAGGGGCAATCTGGGATCTTAGGCTTCTTGTGGTGATGGCAAATGCCCAGGAAGTAAACAAGGATGTGGGCATCATGGGATTAGCCCTGGCAGTCTCTAAGGTAGATGTGGGGGTGACACTGAAGGTTATGGGAAGAGAGGGAAGGCCTGCAAAGGAGTGGGTCACTAGGAAACACAGATAATTCTGCAGGTGTAGTCCCAAACCACTAAATCTCAACTCTCTCTGTGGCTCAACCTGTGGAGTTTGGGGTCCAATGATGTTCTTGTTAGGAAGAGGAGGAAATAAAAGGCCTGAGGGAAAAGTCAAGAATCATATACTAAGGAAAATTAGAGAGGGGTCTGCCAGCTCCCAGACCTGAGAAGATCAAAGTGGGAAGGCTCTTAAAACCAATAAGGGGTAGGGGTGGGGGAAGGGCTTGGGGCTGAAAGAATGCCAGTAACTTTGCCAGTGTAGAACAAGCCCATGAAACTTAAAAACAGTGTACTCTCAGGCTAGGCTTGATGGCTCACGCCTGTAATTCCCAGCATTTTGGGAAGCTGAAGCAGGAGGATTGCTTGATCCCAGGGGTTCAAGACCAGACTGTGCAACATGTCAAGGCCCCATCTCTACAAAAAACTAAAAAATTAGCCAGGCATGGTGGTGCGTGCCTGTAGTGCTAGCTGTACTGCGGAGACTGAGGTGGGAGGATTGCTTAAGCCCAGGAGGTCGAGGCTGCAGTGAGCTGCGTTTGCACCACTGCACTCCAGCCTGGGTGACAGAGCGAGACCCTGTCTTGAAAAAAACAAAACAAAAAAACACAGTTTACTCTCTCCTTTGGTTATTCTGCAGACTTTCCAGGGCAGGGAATTTGTCATGTGAAATAGATTTTCCTTCTTTATAAGTTTATAGGATTGCTGATTACTATTTATGAAGGTACGGAGTTTTTTCTTCCATCAACAATAGGAATGAAAAATAGAATGCTTGGTGGCTTTCCAGTAATTTCACAAAAACTTGTGAGCATATCACTAGGACCCCAAAAATAATCTTTTTGGAACTGTAAAGAGATCTGTGTACCTGGTCCTACTGTAGTTTGCCCTGGCGGTGCCTATGCAGGAGCAGGCAAGAAGCCCCACTTCATGCCTGCTTCTGTGTGAAATCCTCCCTAACCAATTCATCCCATCAACTCCTGGTTGTGTGAAGTTCTGTGATGACCCTCACACCATCCAACATCATTCTTGGGCACCGCCGAAAACCGACTTTCATTGTTCTGCCTGTGCATCTCATCTCTACACAACGAGATGGTATCTCCAAGTCCCTCAAAGGACCCATTTATTATCTTGAGTCTCCCATATTGCCAAACACAGTACTTGGCACAAAGTAGATATTTAATGAATCTTAGTTGCGTGAAGACCAATGGATGAATGAATTTATTTATTTATTGAGCACCTCATAGGTGGCAAATGTTGTTCTAGGCACTGAGGAAATGGTTGTAAAAAAATAAATAAAAATCTCTGCCTTGTGGATCTTACATTCTAGAGGAGAGAAAGTAATATGTATTATTATAACATGTATTATTACAGTTCTTGGGTAGGTGGCAAAAACTGAACTCTGGAGTGAAGCAAGTCATAATGACTGATTACAGGGCATAGCATGTGCCACTTGTTTCAAACATGCTATCTAACTATGAATGTGCAGTAGGCAACATTGATCCCTCTCCTAGAGATATGCAAACTGGGGCTGAAAATGGTAATTGAATTTCCTAAGACAATGATGTTAAGTTGGCAGAACAGGGATTTAAGCTGAGCTCTCTGCCACCCCATGGTCCATACTTCTAACCCCTACACTGCAGGGCCTGTCATTTTCTATTCAGTGTTAGTAGGTGCATTTATGTAGGGGCACTGATGAACTTTAGAATCTGCAATTCTCTCCCTCTAACATGGTCATGGACTAACATGATAACAGATGCCTCACTTAAAACCAACCCTTTACTCTCAACCCACTTGTTAGCCTTAAGCTGTCTAGCTCCTCAGATTAATTTCTATTTGGCTACAGATGCAAATCTAATGGCATTGCTAGGACCCTATGTCTGGGAGCTGTTTAACACCCTTACAAGATACCAGTTTCTACCATAAGACTAAGGAAAATTAGAAAGACACTCAGCAATCTACCCACATCACCTGAAAATCATTGGTAATCAAAATGTCCATCAACCAATGAATAAACAAAATGCGGCATATACACATAATGGACTATTATTCACACACACAGCCAGTATGTAACAGGAAGGAAATCCTGCCACATACTACAATGTGGATGAACCTTGACAGCATTATGCTAACTGAAATAAGCCAGTTACAGAAGGACAAATCCTGTGTGATTCCATTTATATGAGGTAGCTAAAGTAGTCAAATTCACAGAAACAGAAAGACTGGTGGTTGTCAGAGTCTGGGGGAGGGAGAAAGGAGATGTTATTTAGTAAGCCCAGAGTTTCAGTTTTGCAAGATGAAAAAGTTCCAGAGATAGTTGTATAATGATGTGAGTATACTTAACATTGCTGAGCTGTTCATTTAAAATTGGTTAAGATGGTACATTTTATATTAGGTGTGTATTTTAAAAATACTTTTTTTAAAGAACAGTTTTAGTTAGGTTCACAGCAAAATTGAGAGGAAGATACAGAGATTTCCCATATGCCTACTGCCCCAGTAGACACGCAGCCTCCTCCATAATCAACATCCCCCAAACGTTTGTTACTATTAATTAACCAACATTGACACATCATAATCACTCAAAGTCCATGGTTTACATTAAGGTTCACACTTGGTATTGAACATTCCATGGGTTTGGAAAGTGTAAAATGGCATACATTCACCATGGAGGATTTTCACTGCCCTAAAAAGCCTCTGTGCTCTGTATATTTATCTCCCCACGCCTAACCTCTGCCAACCACTAATCTTTTTATTGTCTCCAGAGTTTTGCCTTTTTCAGAATGTCATCTACTTGGAATCATGTACTTTGTAGCCTTTTCAGATTGGCTTCTTTCCCTTAGTGGTATGTGTTGAAGTTTCCTCCATATCTTTTCATGGCTTGGTAGCTTATTTCTTTTTAGCACTGAATCATATTCCACTGTCTGGGTGTACCACAGTTTATTTATCTAATAACCTACTGAAGCACATCTTGAAGGAGTTTTAACAATCATAAATAAAAGTGCTACAAACATCTGTGCACAGGTTTTTATGTGGACATAAGGTTTTAGCTCATTTGGGTAGGATTACTTGATCATTTGGTAAGAGTATGTTTAGCTTTGCAAGAAACCACCACGTCGTCTTCCAAATGCCTGGCCGTTCTGTATTACTACCAGCAATCAAGGAGCGTTCCTGCTGCTTCACATCTTCAACCAGCATTTGGAGTTGCGTTATGTGTGTGTTTTTTTTTTTTTACTACAGTTAAGAAAACAACAACCACCAGTGGCAGCACCCTTATAGTTCTGGCTCCAAATGGTGCCCCGAATCCTAGCAGCACTCCTGTATTATTCTTTGAAAAGTACATTTCTGTGTTAATATGAGCACAGGAAAATTGTTTTTGTAGGGGAGAGTTGGGAAAGAGAAGTCCTGCACAGAGGAGAGCCTGCCTTGTATTTAAAGAAGCAGAAACGGAAATTGTTCAACCAGGAGAGCTGTGGGATGTCGGCTCTCTGGCCCCTAACTATGTAGGTGAATGGTGATTACTTCTACAGAGACATTGGGTGCCAAGCTCCAGTTTTAGGCCACGGCAAAGGTTGTGGGGGGCTGCCCACAGGTACCCAGGAGGCTCTCTGTGTAACACTCCCATGAGAACAGCTCCCTCCCAGGATGTGCCACAGAAGATGCCATCTGGAAGGCACACACAACAAGGCACATGCAGCCTGCTTCTCTCCTGGGAGCTTGCGTTTGCATCTTAATTTTCTCTCATCCTGAAGAATGTGTTTTCCATTGTGCCTGGGGGTGGCCATAGCCTCATGGGTCAGGGGAAGGCATGCCAGCCTTAGGAATGCCAATGAGCTGTCCCTTGTCCCAGGGCCTCCAGCTGGGTCCACTTCGGTGTGGTGTGGGAGTGAGCACGGACAAATCTTCTCTCTTCAACCAGCTCTGAGGAGGCTGCGCCAAGGTCCCCACATGCAGAGGACTTTAGGGAAAGGGGGCGTTTTAAAATCTTGTGTTTTCTGCTGGAAGTTAAAACAAGAAATGGAGCAGCAGGGATTTGCTTCGTTCAGCTGACTTGGAGCAGCTGCTGCCCAGCGTGTCTAGCCCTCATGGGTGGAAAGCAGTGCTTTGCCCTGGTTAGGCACTGCTTCCTTCCAAACTAAACTTCCTCTCAATGACTTCATTGAAAGCTGCTTTACATCATGAAGAGAAACTCCATTTATTTATTTGTAATAACTTTAGTATTTTATGGACCCACAAGAGGATGTAATTTAAGAAAACATCAGCAAGCTATTCCAAATACCAAGGTTTTGGAAGTTGCTAGGCCAAATAATCATCAATGGAAACATTTCAATAGTAAGAATAAAAAGCTGCAGTACCACTCCTTTTGAGCAGTGCTTTGGAGCTGGAGAAGTTTTAAAATGTATATTTTTGGTCATGACATCCTGGAGTCCTAGGAAAAGACAACTGGATTTCCAGGAATCCATTATGAACAACATATGACCTAATAGAAGTAGGTCCACCTAATGCCTCCCTTGTGGGGAATTAACTCTATAAATAACTTAGAAAATACATGGGCTGATCTACCCTCTGGAGCCTCACTTAGAACACAGTGTTGGAGGGAATTACGTGGTGTTTTTATTAGGGTTTTTAAGATAAAATAATCAAGAAGTTACCAGGAAAGGGTGTGAGCTAAAATGGTTCCTCCTTGAAGAAGTATGATGTTTTGCAAGTTCCCATTCTACTAGCAATCATGTGTTAATGATGTTTCTATCCCCATAAATAGCCAACATCAAACATCTTAAGAAATCTTTTTGAACCATGTTCAACCTTTCCCTTCTGTTGGAAGCATGAAGATCCAATGGTGGGAGACACAAATATCTCACCCAATAAGTCCTCATTTTGTATCTCCAGGAGAGATATGTTGAAATGGATAAATATGCACATATGATCATCTCCTCATCTCATTGTAATTACGTGCATGTAATTACATGTACCATACTTATAAACACTTATGAATTTAGGTATTTGTCTCCTACTCCACTCCACTTGCCTGACCTTCTTGACCATACAATCAAATCTTTATGTGTATAGCCCCAGGCCTGCCCTGGTGCTCAATTGTGAAATACGCTTATGGAGTATCTATTATGCTGAATGCTGTGTTAAGCACTGAGGGGCCAGAGGGAAGGGACAGAATCTATAAAAGTGCCTCTGCCATTCTCAAGCAGCTCAAATCTTATGGAAAGAGTTGCTGCTCCAGAGGACAATT